>NC_034191.2:56929762-57247262 GCF_002021735.2 Oncorhynchus kisutch | reverse complement strand
CCACTACGATAAATGTAATGGTTTTTCCCGAGGGTATTTTTAACAAAGCTGAGATTTACTTTACATAAGTTCAAAGTGTAGGAATGTAGGCGAATTAATTCACTGACATGGCGTCATAGCAGGAAGATCGGAATGCTGTGAACCAAGTAGTTGTGAGTTCAAATCCCAGTTGAATAATAATTACTGCATAAATTACTGAGCAATTTAATCGTGTAAGTAAAATATGCATGTTAAAAGCACTGTGTCTGTCCTAATGACTCATTCTTTTATGTAAATATATATATTTTTACACGTGTTCTTTCCGTAAGGGTGGAGTGAGGAGAAGTGGTAGGAGGAACACTCTTACTCCAGTGTGCAGGTTAAACATGACTCTGAGCAGGTTTAGTATGCTTCTGTTCTGTGTGTTCATGAGGTAGGGGGAGATAAGCTGTGTGGACTATGTGTCAAGTAAAGAGCAAATGGTCATTGCAAAAACATACAGAGGGTGAACAAAAAAAGCACACAAACAGGTGTACAAATACACACTCTCAAACAATGACCCGGTAAAGATCAAACTATCTACCCTGTTAGATACTGACACACATTTACTCTTTGGACATTCTCTCTGCCAACATAGAACCCAGCCAGCACATAATGTTCTGAGAACCATATGTTTCTTAGAGCTTGGTGAAAGTGTGGTTGTCATATGGTTATTTTGCATAAACCTTTCCACATCTTTCTTGGAATGGTGCAAGGATAGTTGCTTGACTTTGGAACATTCTTAGCACATTTAAGGAACTTAACTTTATTTTTATTTTTTTGCATTTCTTTACTTTAACAGAACGTTTCCTAAAAGTTCAAAAAATGTATAAATAAGAACATTCTCCAACTGGTTTGACATTGGGAATTGTCTTAATCAGTTCAGAGAACGATAAAAAAACAACTTTCTTCTGTGGGAATTGTTGTACTTCATCATACCGTTTCTTACAAGTACAGTCAAGGTTCTATTTAAAGCCATGTTCTAAAATTGTTCCAAGAACCTAAAGAAAAAAAAATATTCTGTAGGAATTTCAGTACTTTAGCATAACGTTTCCTACAGGTTTCCTGGTGAATCTATTAAAGTAACGTTCTCAAATTGTTCCAAGAATGTTAAGAAACAATGCTCTTGTGTGGGAGTTTCAGTGCTTCCACAGAACGTTCCACGCAAGTACACATATACAGTGCTTTCCGTTCTCGGAGCATAAAGAAAACTTTCCACCAAAAAAATCTAAAAAACTTCAGTATGGTTCAGAGAAAATACATTCTGTTCTCAGCATCAACAAAACTCTCTATCATCGATCTTGTTAAGTGTGTTCAGGTTTGTAGGCCATGCCCACTAATTAGCCACACCTGATATTGATGCCTGTTTCCTTTGAAATGGGGTCTGTTTGAATATACTAAAATAAACAGCTTTGTATGCGTAAAAAAACACAGCATGTTAGCTCCTTCCTGGTGGCCCAGTGGACTAATTCCAAGAATAGAGAACAGAAGATTATAGGTTAAAAACTCACTGATGCTGTGTCACAATAAGAAAGAAATGTGTTTGCGTGATTTATGCCGAAGGAAATACATTTCCACGTGTCCTATCTGGGCTGCTATTGAAACATTCAATGAAAGTTTTAAGGAAGTTGTTCAAAAAGCTCCAAATAACCTCGAATTTCCATTCTCAGAGCATTAATAAAACCTTCCAAGAAAAAGTTCAGGGAACCAGACCAAAACGTCCCTGCAACCGAAAAATAAAAGGCAAATTGTTAACTTTTGTTCTCAGACCGTTAAGGAAACATATGGCTTCGTTTCCACAACTAATGTGAAACTGAAAATATACGTTCCAACAACTTCCAAGAAACCAAATGTGATAGCTTTTTAGCAAAACTGTGTAATCTGTCAAGCGACCTCCCTAGATGCATGGGTCCTTTGAGAGGTTATTCTCACCATTTTCACAAAAAAACATCACATGTGATTCTCCGCTTTTCTGAGGTGTAAAATTGACCCTGATCCACACACACACACACGAAGCGCTTCGCCCCGTAACGAAACAGTAGTCTCAATGTTTCAGTTTGTGGTAAATCTTGTATTTTTAACATTTATGTGCAACGGGTCAAACAATTACCAGCGCATAAATACATAACCTGTCGTCACGCTGAGTTAAGGAACCAGCCGGGGGAACATGCAGGATGTTTTATGCCCTGTCAGGAGGCACACAGGCAGGCAGGGCAAACAGGGGAGTGGGCTGGGGCTGGGGGCTTGGCTGTTGCTGCCAACGAACCCTAAACTCAACCAATCACATATCGTACCGAGACTTAAACCGAACCCTAACCTTAACCAATTAGAATGACTTCCATAAACTTAACTGCTCCCCTTAGTTTCTTCCTTCTAGGCAGAGCTACCCTTAGAAGAAAAATGGAAAAAGGAATCTGGCTGGGGCTGGGGTGATCTAGGTAGAGGTAAGTAGCCTACAGTGGAGAGAGAGATAGGGCTGTGTGATAGGGAAGGAAAATAGAGCTGTGTATTCTGAAGCCTGTCTAGCTGCAGTTAAGATCAAAGAGAACCAGTCTGATAAGAGACACCACAGAGCACCTCCGGCTGGAACCTAAATACACATCATACATCCCAGGCCTGGGGAAAAGGAGAACATTGCTTTTTCCCCCTGATATATCAGCTTATTGAGGAATGAGGATGGAGGTGGAGGGACAGTTAGTTTCTTATGCTACTGGGCACTACTAATACTAAACATAGAGAGCTGATAGTCAAATCCAAGCTACGTCTGAAATAGGTTACAGTACATCCAGGTGCAGGAAAGATTTTTAAAAAGATTAAATAAATTAAATAAAGAGTGAATTTCAAGAATTGACCACTGAATTGGCTCAAGATACCACTAAAATTAGACCACCCACCCCAGTGTTTCTGACCATAACCGCCTGGCCAACATAACCGTCTGGCCAGAGTATACCCATTAGCAACCAGCTCTCCAGACCCACTTTGAGTGTGACCTTAGAGTTGGCATGGCCCACTTTAGTTTGTTACCGTTTATTTATCTAGGTGATATCTGAGATCAGGTTTGCGGCAGCCTGCCACAGTCTACTATACTGAACAAAAATATAAATGCAACATGCAACGATTTCACAGATTTTACTGAGTTACAGTTCATATAAGGATTTTAGTCAATTGACATAAATTAATTAGGCCCTAATCTATGGATTTCACATGACTGGGCAGGGGCGCGGCCATGGGTGGGCCTGGGTGGGCATAGGCCCACCCACTTGGGAGTCAGGCCATCCCAATGGTGAGACAGGCCCAGCCAATCAGGATTCGTTTTTCCCCACAAACGGGTTTTATTACAGACAGAAACACTCCTCCGTTTCATCAGCTGTCCAGGTGGCTGGACAAAAATGCACATTTTAGAGTAGTGTTTTATTGTCCCCAGCACAAGGTCCACCTGTCTAATGATCATGCTGTTTAATCAGTTTCTTGGTATGCCATATAGAACCCAGCTATGATATGCCACACCTGTTAGGTGGATGGATTATATTGGCAAAGGATAAATGGATAAAGTAACAGGGATGTAAATATTTGTGCACAACATTTTTGAGAAATAAGCTTAGTGTGCTTATGGAACACTTCTGGGATCTTTTATTTCAGCTCATGAAACAACACTTTACATGTTGCATAATTTATATTTTTGTTCAGTATACAAGCCAGGGTCATGTTCAGCAGGGAGAAACTGAGTGTAACTGTTCTGCTACAGTGTGCCCTACTGAACACGACCCAGGATCGCATGCTGGTCTCTCATCTCTCTCAATCACCGCTCTCCTTTCCCTCTCTCGTATGCTTTGGTTCCTCTCAGTTTTATTTATCCATGGCATAGTTTCATTCATACACATTTGTGTCCCAAATGGCACCCTAGTCCCTATATAGTGTCTCTGGTTAAAAGTAGTGCACTATGTAGGGAATAAGGGGGCATTTGAGATGGACACAATGTCTCCAATGAGAACTCTCATCCTTCTGTCACCCAGCAGGGAAGTTTTTCATCTAGTTTTGACTCCAGACCGCCCCCTCTAACCCTCCTCATCTAAAAAAGCTGAGATCTTAAAACTTACAACTGCTTGAATTACACTCTCTGGAAGGGAAGGGACACCATTGCACCACCACACAGAGACACACATTCACACTCTGTGGACCAAGGTCAAAAGTTAGGAACTGTAATAAGGACAGTGCAATTGTGCCAACCAAGACTCTGTGCCTTTGGTCATCCAGCTGAAGATATGATATTCTAGACCGCATTACAATAGCCCCTCATGCTTGATACATTTCCATGTCCGTTCTGCATTGGCAGCAGTCGGTGTTGTCTCTAATGGACGGAGTATATGGCCAGTGATGAGTTACAAACAAAGAAGCTCTTTTACATAACCCTTCACAAAACGACCATGTCTTCAGTTGAAACATGGTCCCTGTAGAGACCTCATTGATCCTGTTTCCAACCCCATTACTGGCCTAAACTGCTCTAAACTCGACAGTTCCTCTGTAGACATGGGAGAACCTTCCAGAAGGGACTACCATCTCTGCAGCACCAATCTGGCCTTTATTGTAGAGTGGCCAGACGGAAGCTACTCCTCAGTTAAAGGCGCATGACAGCCTGCTTGGAGTTTGGAAAAAGGCACCTAAAGACACCTAAACAAGATTCTCTGGTCTGATGAAACCAAGATTGAACTTTTTGGCCTGAGTGCCAAGCATCACCTCTGGAGGAAACCTGGCACCATCCCTAAGATGAAGCATGGTGGCAGCATCATGCTGTGGGGATGTTTTTCAGTGGCAGGGACTGGGAGACTAGTCAGGATCGAGGCAAAGATGAACAGAGAAAAGTACAGAGATCCTTGATGAAAACCTGCTCCAGAGCGCTGTGGACCTCAGACTGGTGTGAAGGTTCACCTAACAACAGGATAATGACCCTAAGCACACAGCCAAGACAATGCAGGAGTGGCTTCGAGACAAGTCTCTGAATGTCCTTGAGGGCCCCAGTCAGAGCCTGGACTTGAACCCGATCAAACATCTCTGGAGATACCTGAAAATAGCTGTGCAGCAACCCTCCCCATCAAACCTTGACAGCACTTGAGAGGATTTTTACATTTTTATTTAACTGGGCAAGTCAGTTAAGAACAAATTCTTATTTTACAATGACCGCCTGCAGAAGATCTGCAGAGAAGAATGGGAGAAATTCCCCAAATACAGATGTGGCAAGCTTGTAGAGTCATACCCAAGAAGACTCGAGGCAGTAATTGCTGCCAAAGGTGCTTCAACTAAGTACTGAGTCAAGGGTCTGAATTAGGGAATTAGTGAATTAGGGATATCCAATATTTTCCTTGACATAAAAAGGACACTGTTACCGTTAACCGATATTTAAAAAAATTTGTGGCCTTTTAAGCATTCTAGTACAGTTAAATAGTTAACACACACACACCAAAATGTTATTTTGTTGGCATTTTCCGTATGTCCTCATTATGTAAACCCTGTTTCTTGTCTGCATCGAAGTAGCGGTCCTTGTACCTAGCGTTGAGCATGGTGGCGACAGAGTAAAGAGGCTCAGAGAGAATTCCACCGATTCACTTGTTCTTTTGCAAGTTTTAACCCCACGGTATGTGTCGGCAGATTTGTTGAGCAGGCGTTTCAAAGCCATGACAGAGGGTATCACTTCTGCTGCAGACATAGTTGAGCTTATTTCTCCAGTCAGTTGTTCAAATGGAGCTAGGAGTACTCATGTTTCAAACATGTTCTCAAATGCCATTGAAATGGCAGCAGTGGTGTGAGAACCAGCACATTCTTGAACATGCAATACGGCTTTCCTCAGTACGAAATCCTTGTCGACCCACTGTGCTGTCAGACTCAGTATGATCATGGGGCTGACATCGCTGGTCCAAATGTCAGTTGTGAAGCTAATAGCCGTGAAGCCCATAGCAAGTAGCTCATAGATGTGCGTTTCAACAATACTGTGTAACTCCGGTAGGGCAACATCTGAAAAAGAGTGCCTACTTGGTAGTGTGTACTGGTGCTCGACCAGTCAGCGAAGCCAACATTATCCACGACAGAGAACGGTTGATTGTCAAGGGCAATGAATTCCCTTATCTTGGCGTTAATGGATTTCACCTTTGAGTTGTCTCGCTGAAATTTTCTTACTCTTTAAAATGACCGCTCAACTTGAACTTGTTAAGTTGCTGGAAGTGTGCGTGTTGTTCTGCTTTTGTTCTGTGTAGCGCTGTATTTTCTGTGGCGTCATTATGTCATCTACTTACGTTATATAGGTATGCACGGTGGCAGGGTAGCTTAATGGTTAGAGTGGTGGACTAGCAACCAGAAGGTTGCAAGTTCAAACCCCTGAGCTGACAAGGTACAACATCTGGCGTTCTGCTCCTGAACAGGCAGTTAACCCACTGGTCCTAGGCTGTCATTGAAAATAAGAATTTGTTCTTAATTGACTTGCCTAGTTAAAGAAAGGTCAAATATAGGTATGCACATCTGCGTTAAACTAGACATCGGGCAATGCCGATATTGGCATTTTTAGCTAATATCGGCCGATTCAGATATGCTTACCAATATATTGTGCATCCCTAGTCTGAATACTTATGTAAATGTATATTTATATACACATATATATATATTTTTTTTTTTTTTTTTTTTTTATGTGCAAAATAATCTAAAATCCTGTTTTTGCTTTGTCATTATTGGATATTGTGTGTAATATTGATGAGGAGAAAAACAACAATTTAATGCATTTTAGAATAAGGCTGTAATGTAACACAAAATGTGGAAAAGGTCAAGTGGTCTGAGTACTTTCCAAATGCCCTGTATATTATAAATGCACACACGCACATGCATGCAGACATATGCACACACACACCACACATCCCCGGTCAGAGGCATTCAGGAAGCTTGAGGAGGATGTGAGGGATGGGACAGTTCCCTTGTCACTCCTCAGCATTTGGGTTGGATTGATCTGTACTGCCGCATGTGTGTGTGTGTATGTATTTTGGTTGGACTGATCTGGACTGAACTGGAATACTAACCTAGTCTTTCCATTCACCTCCCACAATAATCTCTTGGGCCACCCCAAGGACTGGACTCACACAAGCTCACCGGAACCACAGTGTCTAAAAATAACACACACATACTAACATACGCTCTAACATCACAATGGGTTGGCCTTTATACTAGCTATAGGAGACGACTTCTGAGTTCCTGTGTGTACGTGTTCGTGCCCGTTTTGCCTCCGTTTCCCTTTCCCCTAAGACTGAGCCACAGGAATCACACAAGAGGCAGCTTTACTCGTTCTGTGAATCCCCCTGACTCCCCAACCGCATGAATTCAACTTTTCCCCCATCCTGTATTTAGTGCTGTGTGAAATACATAAACCAACCCTTTATGAAGGCGAAAGACTGACTTTGCTGTGTTATTAGAATTGACAGTGAGTCGTTGAATAATGTTATACATTTCTGTGGTTTCCGGGGCTGGCCCCTAAGATCAAACAGGAACATTAATTCAGTGTTTTCCAGAGTTTGGCCTCCCCAGCTGATATTTATCGCAACATGTCAATGAGCTCACTGTGTCTGTCTGGCACTGGCACACCCTCCTAAACCTTCCCCTTCCCCTTAGTGTTGAGGCTGCATGGCGGTTCCTGTTGGGGCCAGTGCCTAGGATGTTCGACAGGAATACATGGAAAAAACAAACCCTGAGATAAAGCATTTGAACTGTGAATGGATAACACATGTGCCAGCATGTGTTTGTGTGTGTGTATGTAGCCAGGGTCTGGCCACTGGCATACCACACCCCCCCCGCCCAAACAGTAAAAAAATAAAAAAAATAAAAAAGGCATTTTTTTTTGCATTACAGGAAATTAGCTGTAAAATGGAAAACATTTGGCTCATGGCAGAATAGCAGAAAATGTGCTTTAAAAATACTCAATTCTCTCAGCCTCATTGCAAAATGTTTAGAATAGCATGAAATTATCTGTAAAACAAATAAAAAAGATAGCGTATGTGTAGAAAAAGCAACATTCTCTCTTAGCCTCATGGAAAAATGTGTAGGAATATCCCGAGAACAAATATATATATACAGTACCAGTCAAAAGCTTTAACACACCTACTCATTCAAGGGTTTTCCTTTATTTTTACTCTTTTCTACATTGTAGAATAATAGTGAACACATCAAAACTATGGAATCATGTAGTAACTAAAAAGTGTAAAAATACAGTATATTTTATATTTGCGATTCTTCAAAGTAGCCAGCCTTTGCCTTAATGACAGCTTTGCAACGCTCTTGGCATTTTCTCAACCAGCTTCATGAGGTAGTCACCTGGAATGCATTTCAATTAACAAGTGTGCATTGTTGAAAGTTAATTTGTGGAATTCCTTTCCTTCTTAATGTGTTTGAGCCAATCAGTTGTGTTGTGACAAGCTAGGGGTGGTATACAGAAGATAGCCCTATTTGGTAAAAGACCAAGTCAATATTATGGCAAGGACAGCTCAAATAAGCAAAGAGAAACGACAGTCCATCATTACTTTAAGACATGAAGGTCAGTCAATCCGGAAAATGTCAAGAACTTTTACATTTTTTTCAAGTGCAGTCGCAAAAATCATCAAGCGCTACGATGAAACTGGCTCTCATGAGGACCACCACAGGAAAGGAAGACCCAGACTTACTTCTACTGCAGAGGATAAGTTCATTAGAGTTAACAGCCTCAGAAGTTTCAGCCCAAATAAATGCTTCACAGAGTTCAAGTAACAGATACATCTCAACATCAACTGTTCAGAGGAGACTGCGTGAATCAGGCCTTCATGGTTGAATTGCTGCAAAGAAACCACTACTAGCAGGACACCGGTAAGAAGAAGAGACTTGCTTGGGCCAAGAAACACGAGCAATGGACATTAGACCGGTGGAAATCTGTCCAGAACGGTGAACCCAAATTTGAGATTTTTGGCTCCAACCGCCGTGTCTTTGTGAGACGCAGAGTAGGTGAACGGATGATATCCGCATGTGTGGTTCCCACCGTGAAGCATGGAGGAGTAGGTGTGATGATGTGGGGGTGTTTTGCTGGTGGCACTGTCTGCGATTTATTTAGAATTCAAGGCACACTTAACCAGCATGGCTACCACAGCATTCTGCAGTGATACGCCATCCCATCTGATTTGCGCTTAGTGGGACTATCATTTGTTTTTCAACAGGACAATGACCCAACACACCTCCAGGCTGTGTAAGAGCTATTTGACCAAGAAGGAGAGTAATGGAGAGCTGCATCAGATGACATGGCCTCCACAATAACCTGACCTCAACCCAAGTGAGATTGTTTGGGTTGAGTTGGACCGCAGAGTGAAGGAAATGCAGCCAACAAGTGCTCAGCATACAGTTGAAGTTGAAAGTTTACATACACTTAGGTTGGAGTCATTAAAACTCATTTTTCAACCACTCCACAAATTTCTTGTTAAGAAACTATAGTTTTGGCAAGTCGGTTAGGACATTTACTTTGTGCATGACACAAGTCGTTTTCAAACAATTGTTTACAGACAGATTATTTCACTTATAATTCACTGTATCACAATTCCAGTGGGTCAGAAGTTTACATACACTAAGTTGACTGTTCCTTTAAACAGCTTGGAAAAGTCCATAAAATTATGTCATGGCTTTAGAAGCTTCTGATAGGCTAATTGACATCATTTGAGTCAATTGGAGGTGTACCTGTGGATGTATTTCAAGGCCTATCTTCAAAGTCAGTGCATCTTTGCTTGACATCATGGGAAAATCAAAAGAAATCAGCCAAGACCTCAGAAACAATTTGTACACTTTCTCAAGTCTGGTTCATCCTTGGGAGCAATTTTCAAACGCCTGAAGGTACCACGTTCATCTGTACAAACAATAGTACGCAAGTATTAACACCATGGGACCACGCAGCCGCCATACCGCTCAGGAAGGAGACGCGTTCTGAACAACAGCACAAGGACCAAAACAACAGCACAAGGACCTTGTGAAGATGCTGGAGGAAACAGGTACAAAAGTATCTATATCCACAGTAAAACGAGTCCTAAATCGACATAACCTGAAAGGCCACTCAGCAAGGAAGAAGCCACTGCTCCAAAACCGTCATAAACAAGCCAGACTACAGTTTGCAACTGCACATGGGGACAAGGATCATACTTTTTGGAGAAATGTCCTCCGGTCTGATTTTTTTTTTTAAATAGAACTGTTTGGGCATAATGACCATCTTTATGTTCGGAGGATAAAGGTTGAGGCTTGCAAGCCAAAGAATACTATCTCAACCGTGAAGCATGGGGATGGCAGCATCAAGTTGTTGGTGCATTGCTGCAGGAGGTACTGGTGCATTTCACAAAATAGATGGCATCATGAGGTAGGAAAATGATGTGGATATTATGGCAAAAAATGGCTGAAGGACAACAAAGTCAAGGTATTGGAGTGGCCATCACAAAGCCCTGACCTCAATCTTATAGAACATTTGTGGGCAGAACTGAAAAAGCGTGTGCGAGCATGGAGGCCTACAAACCTGACTCAGTTACACCAGCTCTGTCAGGAGGAAAGGGCCAAAATTCACCCAACTTATTGTGGGATCTTGTAGAAGGCTAACCGAAACGTTTGACCAAAGTTAAACAATTTAAAGGCAATGCTACCAAATACAAATTGAATGTACGTAAACTTCTGTGATGAAAGAAATAGAATCTGAAATAAATCATTCTCTCTACTATTATTCTGACCTTACACATTCTTAAAATAAAGTGGTGATCCTAACACTTTATTGGTTACTTCATGATTCCATGTGTTATTTTGTAGTTTTGATGTCTTCACTATTATTCTTCAATGTATAAAATGGTAAAAATAAAGATAAACTCTTGAATGAGTAGATGTCCAAACTTATTACTGGTACTGTGTATATATATATATATATATATATACGGTTCCATTGGAAAGTATTTTAGACCCCTTGACTTTTTTCACATTTTGTTAGGGTACAGCCTTATTGGAAGGTGAACCTTCACCCCAGTCTGAGGTAGGTTTCCTCCAGATGTGACGCTTTGGCATTCAGGCCAAAGGGTTCAGTCTTGGTTTCATCAGACCAGAGAATCTTGTTTCACATTGTATGAGTCCTTTAGGTTCCTTTTGGCAAACTCGAAGTGGGCTATCATGTGCCTTTTACTGAAGAGTGGCTTCTGTCTGGCCACTCTGCCATAATGGCCAGATTGGTGGTGCTGTAGAGATGGTTGTCCTTCTGGAAGGTTCTCCCATCTCCACCGAGGAACTCTGGAGCTCTGCCAGAGTGACCATCGGGTTCTTGGTCACCTCCCTGACCAAGGCCCTTCTTCGCTGATTGCTAAGGCTCTAATCACAGCCAAGGTGCTTCAGCAAAGAACTGAGAAAATGGTTCTGAATTCTTATGTAAAATGTCTAAAAACCTGTTTTTGCTTTTTCATTTTGTGTAGATTGATAAAAAAAATATGTATATATATATATATATCCATTTTATAAAAAGGCTGTAAGGTAACAAAATGTGAAAAAAGTCAAGGGGTCTGACTACTTTACAAATGCACTGTGTGTGTATATATATATATACATAACCAAAATGATGTGGCCACTTTCTAGTCGAACATCTCATTCCAACCAAAATCATGGGCACTAATATGGAGTTGGTCCCCCCTCTATATATATATATACATGTTTCTTTTGCCGGGGGGTTGGGACCCTTGCTCAGACCTTGCAGGGGTCCCCGCAAAACTGGAGTAGGCCACTGTGACCGGCTCAGTCAGTGGAGCCATTGTGTGGACAGAGAGGAGAGAGGCAGGGAGGAGAGCCATAGCAGGGCATTAATCCCGGCCTCAAAACACACACACACACACACACACACACACACACACACACACACACACACACACACACACACACACACACACACACACACACACACACACACACACACACACACACACACACACACACACACACACACACACACACACACAGGGCCTGGGTTGTCTGTGTCTATAAATGGATGAGAATAGGACACAGTTCTCACTGTGTGTGTGTTTAAAGAAGAGACAGAGTGAATGGAAGACAGTCCTCACTGTGTACGTGTGTGTTTAGAAGGAGAGAGTGAATGAGGGACAGACAGCCTCCATTGTTCACTGTGTGTGTTTGAACAGTATGACCTTCCCCATGTCTATAGAAGAGAGGAACCAAAAGAGAGAAAAGGGCAGTTGTGAACGATTCCAACACAAAAAGACACAGAGCTAAATGTGTCTCACTGTTACCCCTGGGTCTGTGAGAGGAAGGGTGAGAAGAGTGAGGGTTTGTCTGTGGTTAGAGCAGTGTCTGTTGGGATAGGAGGTTCCATTGACTGTGAGGAGAGGAGGAGGAGGATGAGGAAGAAATGGAGGACTGTGGAACCTCTGTGGTTACACAATGTTCCGGAACTCGCGCCCCACCCGCATCCCACCACCGGGATTCCATCGTCAGATGAGACCTATATGGAAAATTACTGCATTAATTAAAACCTCTACAGGCAGGTGGGACACAGGTCAGCCAAGGGACCCAGAGAGCAGAGAGATGTCTCTCATTCCTTCACTGACAATAGACTATTAATTCTGACAATCCAGCTTATGGCCACCACATGAGTAAGGTCATTTGAATAATAATTGCCATCTGAAATTCAGTGCTCGTGTGCGATTCATTCAAAAAGGCTTGATGAGGGTTCAAAGAAAAAAAAGAGGCCATAAATAATGAAAAATAAATAAATATATGTCTTGCAGTCTGGGGTACACAACACGACACGAAAACATTAACTTCAAATAGTAGCTCATCCTGGTCGGCTGTAAATTGAAAATGACAACATTAAACCCAGTGTCATCAACATAAAAGCACAGAGTCGAAATTGAGTTGAAATTCCGTATACAATCATTGCTTTATATGTTTATCATTTCCCCACCAGAGTAAAACAACACAAAGCCCTGACAGATAATTCCACTTAAGGTTTTATTTCCTCCTTTTCTTCTTCTGTTGGTTATTATTGTATGTTTCTTTTCTTCAGTAGGGAAGGATGATGCCATGTTGAGAGAGAGAGAGTGTGTGTCTGTGTGTAAGACGTTGGACCATGAGAAGAGGAATCGACATGGTTATAGGGTGGGACACTAGGGCACTGGGACTTTGAAAATGAGACAGTGGTTTCAGATGAAGAGATACTATTTCAACGATATAGTTATTGTCTGCATATTTTTCTCAAGTCCTATTTTGTGTTTACAACAGCATGGATTAATTACCAAATGTCCCTATCATACTATACTAGTTGTTGAAGAAAAGTTACATTCCCTTTCGTAGAAGTATATGAATACATTGCAAAAAGGGGCCAAGAGTTTTTCTGGTCAGGCCCTAAACTTGAGGTGAACTTGAATTTCAGTGTTGGCATGTCATATTTCCATAGGCCTCCTGTTAAACCGTGTGCAAGTGATGTGTTCTTACGTCATACGTCATGTTCATGTCCCTGGTCTTTTGAATGGGTTTCAAGATTATATCATGAAATTCATGAAAATGCAGTCATATAAGATATTTATAAAATTATATTTGTGTTTGTGGATTAATTTATTTCTGCCAGATGCCTTTCATGACAAGTTTGCACTAAAGACATTTGCACTACATTTTTTCAAGTTGAAGTCCGTTCAAAAAGCCTGCAAAAATGTTGAACTACAAGGCTGCTTGAACTACAAGGCTACTTGTATGGCTTATTGTCCCTCTAGTGGTCACAGAGAGAATTTCACTACTGACACAGGTAGTATTTTTTAAGAGGGTGTTGATTTTTCTGAAGTGAGAGGAGAGTGAGTCATGCTGGCACCGACCGCCTGCCTTTCAGAATCAGGAAGGAGGGCTATAGTGTGTGTGTGTGTGTGTGTGTGTGTGTGTGTGTGTGTGTGTGTGTGTGTGTGTGTGTGTGTGTGTGTGTGTGTGTGTGTGTGTGTGTGTGTGTGTGTGTGTGTGTGTGTGTGTGTGTGTGTGTGTGTGTGAGGGCTATAACTATGTGAGAGACACCACCACCCTCTGAGTCAGGCCCTGAGCTTTACTGTTATTCTGCTCTACTAGGAAGAATTAGGGAATTTAGGGTCTATGTTTTTCCTGCAACACGGGTTAGAAAATCAGACATTCTCTGTGTACTTAGGCTAAGCCCTCCTCGGTCATGCTAGGCACTATTCATTTATAACAGTGGGCAGGGAAAGCATCGCGAGGTGTTTATACGTTACAGCAGAAAGGAATAACATAAATCCCTGTGTAAACGTAATCCGTCTGTGATTGTAAACAGTCTGTCACAGTAATGGTTTAGGAAACAAATGAGGACCTCATGGTGGGGCCTCCAGTAAAAGCCCCCCCCCCCCTCCCTCCCAGCCTCTACCCCTTCACCCCAGTACCCCCCACCCTCTCCGGGGGCCTCGAAGCTGAGCCTTGGCTTGGGAGAGGAAGGGGAGCAAGGGGATTCCTGGTCCCGGATCCTCTTGCCTCTTTTCTACTTTGGAGGAGCAGTCCGTGCGTCAGGAGGAGACACATTTCACAGGACTTTCTTTAGGACATCACAGACAACAATAACACAAATCTGTTAAGTGAAGTGGTATTTTTTTACATTTTCTACTTCTTCTCCAAAATCAGGGGCCGCAGCATGGTGAGCAATGCAGTCCCCCCTCCTCCTATCTCAGGCCAGGATAGGGAGGGAAGAGGACGACTGAGGGGGAGAGGAGGGGTGAGGACCCCCTGACTCCAAAGTGATCTAAGCCAGGAGGGGAGAGGGGTGAGGAGGCGAGAGAGGGGTGAGGAGGGGAAAGGGGAGAGAGGAGAGGAGGGGTGAGAAGCCCCTGACTGACTCCAAAGTAATCCAACAGGAAGCAGAGGAGGCTACCCAGAAACCCCAGTGGCATGGCCTCCCTAACGTGACAGAGCCACTATTCATATTCCAGGAAGAAAGAAATTAAAACTACATCAACAATATCAGATGCAGAGAGAAAGAGAGAATGAGAGGGAGGCGGCTGGAGAGAGGGGGGGATAGAGAGAGTGTATGTGTGAGAGAGAGAAAGAGAGAAAGAATAATGCCTTTCCTCCCCTGGTTTCCAACTGATGTTGTTTTAATGGTGTGTGAAGAGAGGGGGGTGAGAGTGAGGGGGAGGTAGACTTTGAACATAACTTATTTGCTTGTAATATCACCCCCTCCCTTTGTCTCCACTCTCTCTCCCTCTCTTTCTCAGTGCTTGAATGCAAAAAGGCTCAAAAGAAAACAAATACACTGCATAAAATAACTTTGACTATTGCTCCTCTTATCTTTTAGAAAAAGTTTGATCAAGTAAATATATACTCTGTTTTTGGCCATAAACCATAGTCTTGAAACGTTGGCGCCACAACAACACAAACATGGTTGTTGTCGTTACAAACATCAGTCTCTCTGATCTCCTCATCTTCCTGTTGTACACAGAACAGAAGTAGCAGTGAACAATAGCTGGTTAACCAGAGGTGGTGGGAGGGAGAGAGGGTGAGGCTAGAATCAGTTAGGATGTATTGCCTGCTGTCCTCTCCCACACACATTCCAGCCAGCCTGTGTGTCTAGTTAAGAGCAGATAAACTATTTAGTGCATTACTTTTGAACAGGGCCCATAGGGTCAAAAGTAGTGCACTATATAGGGAAAAGGGTCCTCTTCCCTCTGACCATCGAGTAATACGCTCTATATACAAAAGTATGTGGACACCCCTTCAAATGAGTGGATTTGGCTATTTCAGCCACACCGGTTGCTGACAGGTGTATCAAATCGATCACACAGCCATGCAATCTCCACAGACAAACATTGGCAGTAGAATGCCCTTACTGAAGAGCTCAGTGACTTTTAACGTGGAACCATCATAGGATGCCACCTTTCCAACAAGTCAGTTTGTCAAATTTCTGCCCTGCTAGAGCTGCCCCGGTCAACTGTAAGTGCTGTTATTGTGAAGTGGAAACATCTAGGAGCAACAACGGCTCAGCCGAGAAGTGGTAGGCCACACAAACTCACAGAACGGGACTGCCAAGTGCTGAAGCGCGTAGAGAATAAAAATCATCTGGCCTCTGTTGCAACACTCACTACCGAGTTCCAAACGGCCTCTGGAAGCAACGTCAGCACAATAACTGTTTGTTGGGAGCTTCATGAAATGGGTCTCCATGGCCGAACAGCCGCACACAAGCCTAAGATCACCATGCACGATGCCAAGCATCAGCTGGAGTGGTGAAAAGCTCGCCGCTATCAGACAGGAGCAGTGGAAACGCTTGATCTGGTGTGATGAATCATGCTTCACTCTCTGGCAATCCGACGGGTTTGGTGGATGCCAGGAGCCACCTACCCCTATGCTTAATGCAAACTGTAAAGTTTGGTGGAGAATAAATAATGGTCTAGGGCTGTTTAAAAAAAAATATATAGCTTAACGCTACAGCATACAATGACATTCTAGACAATTTTGTGGTAAGAGTTTGGGGAAGGCCCTTTACTGGTTCAATGACAATGTCCCCATGCACAAAACAATGTCAAAACAGAAATCGTTTGTCGAGATTGGTGTGGAAGATCTTGACTGGCCTGAACAGAGCCCTGACCTCAACCCCATCGAACACTTTTGGGATGAATTGGAACACCAACTGCGAGTCAGGCCTAATCGCCCAACATCAGTGCCTGACCTCACTAATGCTCTTGTGGCTGAATGTTCCAACATCTAGTGGAAGCTTTTCCAGAAGAGTGGAGGCTGCTATAGTGGCAAAGGGGGGACCGACTCCATATTAATGCCCATTATTTTAGATTGAGATGTTTGACGAGCAGGTGTCCACATATTTTTGGTAATGTAATGTATGTCAGGGGTAGAGAAAACAGGCCGGACAGACAGGCCTGAGAGTGACAGAGAGAGAGAGAGAGAGAGAGAGAGAGAGAGAGAGAGAGAGAGAGAGAGAGAGAGAGAGCAACACTCTGTATAGCCAACTGCCGGCACACACAGTGACACACACACACTCTCACACGTACACACACACACAGAGAGGGAGAGAGAAGAGAGGTCAAAGGTAACACAGACTACTGACATAAATCTTCCTCTTCTTCCTCTTCCTCCTCCACAAAGTTGACTTCTGTCTTCCTGCTACGGTTGTGTCTCCACAGTTCCCTGTTGAGTGTTCCAAAGGTACTTTAACATGGGAGTCTTGGACCAATAAAAATAGTGTTGGCCTCACCCTGCAAACAGACTGAAGTTGAGGAAAGGAATGAGAATGTCGGGGCTTCGTGTGTGCGATTAAAGTGGCAGGCTCAGACATAGGCTGAGAGAGAGGGGGACAGAATAAGAGGTTACTACATCCCGCTGGGAAGCAGGGGAGGTAAAGATAGAAGGAGGGAGGGAGTTAAACGAAGGAAGGATGGGAGGATAGAGAGAGGGGCGTGGGGGCGGTTAGCAGCGGGCAGTCCAGAGGACAATGTGCACACCATAAGTGTTTGGTGCCTCGTTTCAAGTGAACACTTGGCACTCTGAAAGGGATGAAAAAGAACCCACCTCACATCTGAATGCTCATTTCCCTGCCTTCCAGCCCTCTGGGCTTCTCTCAGTGAACACTACATTCCTAATGACCATGTAATACAATGCCTAATAGTGTTTCATTATGTCAGTGTTAGAGAATGAAATGAAGCGAATTCTATGCCACCTTAGGAACTCTTACCATACATACAATGTAAATAGTACACAAATCTACTTCTCTTTTAAATTAAATTCAAATTAGAAACTGTACTTTCAATGGCAAAGGGCCAATAAGCACCAGCAGATGAACGTAAACGTGAATGGCTTTATCTGTAAAGTGGAATAGTCTATTTTGACTCCTTATTCTCCCTCCTTCTCTCTCTTCTCTCTCTTCTCTTTCCCAATCTATTCCCTGGGCCTCAGCCTCAGTGTGCATCCCAAATTCCCTTTTGACCAGGGGCCCTCATGGTTCTGGTCAAAACTAGAGCACTATGTAGGAAATAGAGAGCCATTTGTGACCACTGGCGATTTCACCATGGAAATAGTTTTTGGGAGATGCATGCCAGCAAAGCCACTACACAACACTAAACAATACATTCATTTCACTATAACGGTGACAAACAGTGCCCACAAATTGTTAGGGCCTACATAAAGCTGTCCCAACAGCAGAGCTTCTTTTCAGCACCATGGAGGGAATCTATTACCACCGCTACACCTGGCTATCAGCTGAGTCTGGCAGCGAAACAGGTCATTCAGCCTCATTTACCTCCTTTTTAAAAAACAGAGCTGATATGGCTGACTTGCTTAAACAAATGTGGTTTCTACTAACATTTGAGATGTACAAACTATCGCATAAGGGAACGATTAGCGGATAAGAGGCAATCTGTATTTTCGATTAAGACATTAATTAATGAGCGAGCTAAGACAGACGTAGTCAAAATAACTATTTTTTCAGCACTTTTGAAATGTACAGTGACAGAATTCAGAACATGGGCCATTCTTACTGTATTCTCCCTGTCCACCAAGTCAAAACTGTAGGATAAATAAAGGGGGCATACAAGCAGACAATGAAAGCTCTTACAATATTCGCTGCGGTCCTCCTTGTGGCCATATTTTGGCATGAAACTTTGTCATCAAGTCTGTCATTCTCTGGATTAATGGTGCTTTCAAGACCACTGGGAACTCAGAAAAAAACAAGGTTGAATCATGACATCAGTGATCTTCAGGTCGGAGCTCTAGAAAGAGGCCCGAGTTGCCGACTTCAAAACGTATTTTCCCGGTTGTCTTGAACTCACTAAAGTCTGAGATTTCCCAGTTTCCAGTTGTTTTGAACACGGCAGGAGTCAAGATGGCTTGACATCATGGCCAATGTATTCAACCTTTCCTGGCCCACGGTGTTGTGCTTTTCCTTTTAAGCTTGGAAAAGAGACAGTTAAACCCAGCCTTGGACCACACACCCTCTCCACCGAATAGCAGGCAGGGGAAGCAAAATAGGGATTGCTTTGCAACACTTCAAGCTATCCACTGATTCCTTACAAACAACTCATTGTTCAATTTGTGATTTCCAAATTTTTGTGTAATGTTCATGTCCAATGGCCAATGAACACTGATACGTTTTATCTATAATTTCTCTCCCTGTAGGTTTTGCAGTGATGTCCCCATGAGTGACAGAACACTGAGCCAATCACGGAACAACTAGAGAGGATTACCAACCCCTATGCTCTGTTTTTTTTTCCCGCTGTGTGCCCCTCCACCACAGAAAGCACTGAGTTGGGCTGAAATTCCTACATTTTGGAACTGCCTTACTCAAGAAACCAACCATGTTTGTATGCAGCTTTATTAACTCAGTGACAATGTTTTGTACATTGTTTGCAAACTAATATGTGACACGTATTAATGCCAAAATAACATGGAAAGCAGGCAACCCCAAAAAATAACTGTTTGCAATGCACCCTAAGTGGGATAAATCAGGGTTGAAGCCACAGAATGTGTTTCCTCCCGTTAATTAAGATTTAGTGCTTCTATTAACAACACTTGCCGGTGCTCTGTTGGTGTGTGTGTGTGTGTGTGTGTGTGTGTGTGTGTGTGTGTGTGTGTGTGTGTGTGTGTGTGTGTGTGTGTGTGTGTGTGTGTGCGTGCGTGCGTGCGTGCGTGCGTGCGTGCGTGCGTGAAAGCTCCAGATACACCATGCCAAGTACTCTGGAATAGGGATTAGAAGATTAAGGAGACAGTGAAATAATGAAATAACTTCTGCCAAGTTCTGTTAACTACAATCCACAATTTTTTCACTCAATGTGCTCCTATTTCCCCAGTATAGACATGACCACGGCCACTCTGTTCTGTGTATTGGATATCGTGATTTTACCTGGTTTGCGCTGTAGGTTTTCATGGGAGGAAAAAGTGGGGTTTGCTTCGTGAGTGCTGTGTTTCAGAGACAGGAGTGTGAGAAAGTCATGTTAACCATGCTCAACGTGAGACAAATGGCCCTGCTCAAAAGTAGTTGGAAAACCGGGACATGTTAGGAAAGTTGCAGGACTTTTGCAACCCTAAGACACCCCCACAGGGTTGGTTCTGGATATGTTGTTTTAACTACACAGGGTCATAGACTTCACGGCGCTTTCTTTAGCCTTTCAAACAGCCAGGATGTTGAGGGACTAAGTCGGCATCCCAAAATGGCCCCCTATCCCCTATATATTGCATTACTTTTGTATGGGCCCTGGTCAAAACCAGTTCATTAATAGGGAACAGGGGGCCATTTCGGAGGCATCCCACTACAGTCCGACCACTGGCTATCAGCTTGTTTCATTTGAGTGTTTGTTTTACAGTAGTTCTATGTGTATCAAGTTATTGCCTATCACAATCAAATTATGTTCACACACACACACACACACACACACACACACACACACACACACACACACACACACACACACACACACAGATAAGTACAAAGACTTAGGTCCATATTTTCAAGGGGGTCTCCCTTTGGGGAAAAGAGGTGCTTTCACTGAGGCGGGAGCAGAGATTACGACCCTTATCTTTACTGCAAGACTGGGAAACATACAGAACAGCAACACAAACAGCGCGTGAAGCAGCAGAACTGTGTAATGTGATAGCAGGCTACTGATGGAATCTATAGGTAGGGTAGTGGTGTGGAGAGGTCCTGTGTAGGTACTCAACAGAAAGAGCCTACAGTGAAAACAGCATTAAAATACCTCAACTTTTTGATCGTATTTAAAGTCCTTCATAATGTCACTCAGACAGTATGTTGTGGTGAAGGTATTAGACAGACGTTAGGCAGACATTTATATCATAAATTCAACTGACATTGGGAGCACTAAACATGTAACATTCAGCCTGCATCCCAAATAGCACCCCGTTCCCTACATACTGTAGCTACATGTGCACTGTGGGCCCTGATCAAAAGTTGTGCACTATATAGGGAATAGGCTGCTATTTTGGATGCAGACTTACATTTGATACAATCTGACTTGCCCCTAAAGAATGTTATTTCACAAAAGCCTGTAGAGGTCCTGTCCAGTAGAACCCACTCTCATATCAAACATCCACCACCTTTCAATCTTTGACTGAATAACACAAACTGCAAAAGATGGAGATTTGAGATATTACTGCTGCGGCCAACAAAGGACTTATTATTCCAAATGTTTATTGGTGATAAACACATCTGGAAACAGTTATCACCTCACTACCATGGTGGCAAACATTCACCACCCACCCAGTCCCTGTCAAAGTGCTTCCATACTCAGATACTCTCTGATTCAGAGGGGTTGGGTTAAATGTGGAAGACACATTTCAGTTGAATGCATTCGGTTGTGCAACTGACGAGGTATCCTCCTTCTCAATATGTTTTACTCCATGTCATTATAATGCCATTGCCAATGGCAACACAGTAGCCTACTGTACACAGTATAAGCTGGAGAGAAAACTGAACTAGCTCCTTCTGGCTGAAGAGAACCCACGCTTCCCAAATGAAACCCTATTCCCTTTATAGTGCACTGCTTTTGACCAGGGCTCTGGGGTGCCATTTGGGATGCATACTGAGTGTCCTCAAGAAGCACCTCAGGTAGGAACAGGCAGAAATTCTAAACTGGAAAAACCACTGGTGGTGAGCTCTGGTGAAATGAAACTACTCTGACTGAGATGTTGTCTTGCCACAGACAAAATCAGCTTGTTTTTCTTATTGAGAAATTCCGATTCTGGAGGCCATTTTGCACCCAAGGGAGCAGGTTCTTCTCCAAAATAATTATTTCAGGACTCAACGTCAACTAAACAGAATTTGGGATGCGAGGTAACTTGATAAACACAGAAGTAAAACAAACATTGAAATGAAATGAAATAGAGAGAGTGAATTGGGGTGACCTGGCAGTCTCAGTGTCTCCAACCCACAGTTGTTTGTGTCATACTGAGATCCCAATCAAATTGCAGATCCATAGAGAAAGGCTTGATGAAGACTCGGCCAGAAGCAGAAGAGCTTCGTCCCAAATGGCACCCTATACCCTATGGGTCCTGGTCAAAAGTTGTGCACTACATGGGAATAGGGTGCCATTTGGTACACACATTTTATAGGAACAACTTGTGTTCTTCAGATTGTGTGATGTTGGCCAGGCCAGGCCGTCTCTAGCCAATCTGTGCCCCCGGGCATCCCTCTCTCCCCATAGATCCTCAGCCAGGACTGTCCAGGCTTTGCAAGGAAGCCTAGGGGAAAGGCACCTCAGAGAATATGTATCATGTTCCTGCTTCGAGTCAAACTGAAGGGCCACAGCCCTCATCTCAGCTCGGCCCAGCAGAGGGCAAAATAAACAGGCAAACAACGTCAGGGTGACACCACAGCCAAATAAAACAAAGATAATATGCAGGAGCATGGAGGGATGCACACACACATACACCCACACATACCAGCAAACACACAAATAAATACACACAGCCCACAGACCAAACCAATTTTAGAAGGAAAAATAAACAGAATATGAGTGACTCCCGAGTCATGCATATACATAAACAGTGATAATGTATGTATGGCAAACACCGGGGGAATGACTCACACTCCCCTACAGCTGACTCAGGTTGTGTCACTAATGGCACCCTATGCCTGGTGCACTGCTTTTGACCGGGGCCATAGGGCTCTAGTCAAATGTAGTGCACTATATAGGGAACGGGTGCCGTTTTGGACGTAGCCTCATACGTAGCCTCATTTACAATACAGGACACAAAAGTGGTCTGAAGCCACTACCCTAAAAACCTACCAATGTCAATGTGCCAGGTGCCACAGGTCGCATCCCATAAGAGAAGCACTGAGAGGAAAGAGGCTTCTTCATTGTAGTCTGTCGTGTAAACGGCTCGTCAAATGTCATCCATTGGCGAATACAGAATACACTCCAGTCATAAAGTTCTGGAGTCTGCCCCAGCTGGTGCTTCTGACTCGGGTTACATCCCAAATGGCACCCTATTCTCTATGTAGTGACCTCAAATGTAGTGCACTATGTAGGAAATAGGGTGACACTTTGGACCCAAGAGAGAACTACGGCCATACAGACAAAGCTTTGTCAGGGGGGGCTGAGGAGAGGGCTCCTGTTCTGATGCATATTTGCATGTGATGATGGAGCACTCCTGACTTGAATAGAGACTGCCACTCTATGGCCTGTGTCCCAAATTACACCCTATTCCCTATTTAATGCCCTACTTTTGACTAGGGCACAAAGGGCTCTGGTGAAAACCAAAGTAGTGCACTATATAGGGAATACTGTAGGGTGCCATGTGGGACAGCCATAGACTCTCCATGGGCCTGTCAGTTTGAAAAGCCTCGGCCAGAAATGACCGATTTCTGTTTTTGCAAACATTGAAATTACTCTTTCTTTTATTCCCCTACTGTTGTGTGAAGAAAGCAACCGTATTGCCATTGCAGGCACCGGCGTTTTAGCATCTTGCACATCATATTTACAACTCTACACACACACACACACACACACACACACACACACACAAAACAACTCTCACACACACACATACAGGTTCTGAGGTGCAACAGATTACAAAGTAGAGTGTAGTAAGGGGAGTTCTCCATGGCCTGTCCTGGTCTCTCTGGAGTAATCACCTGCTCGGTTGACTGCAGTGTTTCTACAGGAAACAATGGCTCCATTGTGACCAGTGGATTCCTTTGTGCCCTGGGTGAGCTTAGAGCCCCAGCACAGCAGCACTGGGACCTGACTCGCAAACACATATGCACACACATGCAAGCATGCACACGCGCAATCCCTTTTGTGAGCACTGACACACACACACACACACACACACATACACACACACATACACACACACACACGCATACGCACACACACCCCAACGTCTGGAGCAACTCACTCAACCTTTTCCTATGGGACCCCACTAATCTTCCTGTGTGTGTGAGGGGCTTCACACCTGCCAGCACAGCTCTCACACACGCTCACGGAGACTTGGCTAGATGTGCTTTTACTCAGCCACATTTCCTCACTCACAACACATCATGTGACGTCCATGAGAATCTCTTTAGTCACTCTCCTATTCATGGACTAATATTGGCATTTTTCACACCAAAAAAATGTATTGTTTCAATAGAATCTAGTGAAGTTAAGAGGGAGGTAAGGGCATTCTACTTGTTGTCCCATTTCAAAACACAGGCCAATTGCATCCTCTGCTGGAGATGTTAATATTTTCTGATTTCATGTGTAATACCGCTTGAAGCCCAAACGAGGGGGATAAAGCACAACATGTTGAATTCAAGTTTCTGATTTAGCTAGCCTCAGGAAGTCCCTCCTTTATTCCAGGGTTTCCTAACTATGGCCAAAACAAAACGTGCATCCTGTTTGAGAAACCCTGCTTTATGCCATACTGTAATCATTTTGCCACTGTGGCTTATTTATTGCCTCACCCCCCTTATCCTACCTCATTTGTACACACTGTATATATACTTTTTCTATTAAATAAAGGTGAAATACATTCAATTAAATAAAAAAATGCAGTGGTCGGAAAAGATATTCCATTCTCATACTTGAGTATAAATAAAAGATGCCTTAATAGAAAATGTATCAAGTAAAAGTGAATAATAGAGTAAAAAGTCTAAGAGTACACTACATGACCAAAAGTATGTGGACACCTGCTCGTCAAACATCTCATTCCGAAATCATGGGCATTAATATGGAGTTGGTCACCCCTTTGCTGCTATAATAGCCTCCACTCTTCTGGATAGGCTTTCCACTAGATGTTGGAACATTGCCGTGGGGACTTGCTTCCATTCAGCCACAAGAGCATTAGTGAGGTCAGGCACTAATGTCGGGTGATTAGGCCTGGCTTCCAGTCGGCGTTCAAATTAAACCCAAAGGTGTTCGATGGGGTTGAGGTCAGGCCAGTCAAGTTCTTCCACACCGATCTCGACAAACCATTTCTGTATGAACCTCGTTTTGTCCTGCTGAAACAGGAAAGGGCCCCAAACTGTTACCACAAAGTTGGAAGCACAGAATCATCTACAATGTCATTGTAGATGTAGTGTTGAGATTTCCCTTCACTGGAACTAAGGGGCCTAGCCCGAACCATGAAAAACAGCCCACCAAACTTTATTGTTGGCACACTGCATTGGGGCAGGTAGCTTTCTCCTGGCATCCGCCAAACCCAGATTTGTCCGTCGGACTACCAGATGGTGAAGTGTGATTTATCCAGAGAATGGATTTCCACACTGCTCCAGAGTCCAATGGCGGCGAGCTTTACACCACTCCAGCCGAAGCTTGGCAATGTGCATGGTGAACTTAGGCTTGTTTGCGCCTGCTCGGCCATGGAAACCCATTTCATGAAGCTCCAGACGAACAGTTCTTGGGCTGACATTGCTTCCAGAGGCAGTTTGGAACTCGGTAGTGAGTGTTGCAATCTGTCATGTCATCAAACTTAAATAACTACTAACAGTGTTAGTATAACTAACGGAGTAAAATAACTACTAACGGTGTATCTTTATGAAGGCACATTTACTGCCAACTTGACTTTGCTTCACATTATAAGCCACATGAGAGAGAGGTGCTTTCCTCATGAACTCCTACATTCCCACAGGCCTCATCAGCATATGGCAAATAAGGATAACATCTCCCCTTTTCAGAGAACAAATGGTAGATTGCCTTTGTCTCAACAGACCTCAAGGGATTATTCTGCCCTTATGTCGGTAGGTCTGTTCCTGCCTAGTTCTTCTGGAACATTTCAACATAGTCATGAACGTAAAATATGAACTTTAACCCAAGATGCATATAATTTATTTTAACACAAAACTACCCCACAAGTAATTTAGAACTGTAACAACCTAACAGCTGTTGTGTTGTCTTTTGTTTTTACTTGGTTCCCTCAGCACTGTTCGTGTGACTTGCGTCTGTCACCCATGCCTGTTTTCCAGGTGTGAGTCTGCTGAGGTCGCTGACTCTGAGACGCTTGTTGAAGCATTGCTGACCCGCAGTCCTTCTCTAATTGTCCTTTGAGCTGACCACAGCTGTGTTTGGGAGTGATGGGTCTAGCAGCGATGGGAGTGTTGGCACTGTGCTACGAAGCTGTCGTGCCATCAGCAGTTGCGCTGGGCTGAAGCCATTCTAGGGTGGAGTTGACAGGTAGGCCAGCAAAGCACGGTAAGAGTCAGCTGATATGCATTGTTCTACGTTGTAATGGACACGGTTCAACCTTTGGTAGGTAGGCTGCTGTCAGGCTTCAGCTGTGGTACAGTAAAGCCAAGTTAGCCCATGCTCATGGTTCTAACAGGGGAAGTAATATGATAGAACAATGACTTTGTTCATGATCATGCACACCGCAAATGGCATGTAACTATACGTTTCTTGAATTTTCTTTTGTGGGTCTCTTATCATTATCTGGATAGACACTTTCTAGCTCTCGTTACACCAATCAAAGCAGTGGAGTGTGTAGTGAAGCAAAACTTCAGTAACTCTGGGACTTCCCTTCCTGTGGCGGTCCTCATGAGAGCCAGTTTCATCGTAGCGCTTGATGGTTTTTGCGACTCCACTTGAAGAAACCTTCAAAGTTCTTCACATTTTCCGAATTGACTGACCTACATGTCTTAAAGTCATGATGGACTGTCATTTCTCTCTGCTTATTTGAGCTGTTCTTGCCATATAATGGACTTGGTCTTTGCTGTCTTCTGTATACCCCCCCTACCTTGTCATAATACAACTGATTGGCTCAAACACATTAAGAAGGAAAGGAATTCCACAAATTAACTTTTAACAAGACACACATAGGAAAAAGACACTCCATTCACATTTGCAGTTCGGATTTGTCACTTCAAGCCCAAATATATCATACTTTGACTAAAATGATGACTTATTGATGTAAATCGATGTGCAACATCATGGGTAAGCTCTGGCCATCGTCTTTCAGCTCGAAGAAGTGGATTTCTCCTGGTGTGGGTGTTTAATAGTGGTAGTACTTGGTCTAATAGTCGACTACTTGCCGTATGCCTTGAGGGATTTTTTGTTGTTGTTGAAAAACAGACAATTAGTAGTTGACTGAGTGAGATGTGACTTCAAAGAAATAACTATGCAAAAAGGTATGGCAATGTCCTACCAAGTAAACGCTTGTAGATGGGCAATGCAGGTCTCGCTCTGTCCTATTGACAAGATGAGGATATTGAAAAGCCAATGTCAACGCCTCATTATTCTGCTTGTTTGTGCCTCCTTGGCTTGGTACAGAAATGACTAGATTTGCCCAGCGAAGCATTTTTAAGCCATCTATTAAAGCTACTTGACCAAATGAGGGATGCAAACTTATTTGATCTAACTAGATAGGTTACTCCTGCTTGGTGGACTTGTATAATGTTATGCCAGTTGTCTTGTAGGGAGATTGATGCAGAAAAAACACCTGCGGCAACCTCTGTGTCTGTCACAAACTCCCTGGTGTGGGAAACTGCTCGAAGTGCCAGCCCTCTGTGTGCTTTTATTTTGCTTGTAAAGCCCTATTCGGACTGTAAAAGTTTTACTGGGGGAGCTCAGGTAATGCAATAATGTGCACCAGCACAAATCACCACATCCATCATTTTAGTCCCGCCCAAATCTGCCATGTCAGTCACATTTTACTTAGCAGGAATATTTTTGTCCCAGCCCTAAAAAAAATGACCTTTTTTTCAGCAAACTCCCAGGTCCTCTGATAATACTTATCTCGGTGAATCGCCGTCCCTGTGTTTTGAGTGATATTAGAGTTCAACAGGTGCTGCTGCCCAGTTTGGGTAAGCACATGGGAACAAATGTAAGCTTATTCATGTAGCCTACAGATGAATGATCTGTTTTGTCATATATCAACTTTCATAGTGCCATACGTCTCTTTAAAAAGATTAAGTGGACGATATTGTGCCAATGATTCCATAAATTGTCTGCATAGTTTACAGTTCATGGTTCTTATTGATATGCATTATTATTTTGACTTTCTCCAAACTGAAGGATATGAGGCCAATATTAGGCTATTCCTAGACACTTAAAATATCTTCACTCCTAGAAGAGCCTCCAGGCTTCCTTCATATTGGCCAATTGTGAACGAGGGAAAAATGAATTACAGGGGCAGGCAGTTCGGTAAAACTAATCCCGCCCGAATCGTCCACTGGAAAAGCAGGCAGACATTCTGGGGTGGTAACTACATAACCGACGTTCTATAATGTATATCTTATTTTCTCACAATGATGAGACTGCGTATAAATGGAGGGTTTTATTCTAGAATCGAATGAAATCTCAAATCTCTTATGAAGTGTTCCTTCGTCCAAATAATGGTCCGAAATGAACACACACAACTTTGTCTACGGCTACGGAGGATATGGAGAGAAGTTTGGAGAAGCAACAGCTGCGCTCAATACGGTTGACAGTTCTGATGATATTGGTTGGGAGGATGAGGATCAGCAACAGGAACAAGAGAGACCATCCTACCGAAAACAGTGGCATTTCTAGTGGAGAGAGCGTGATGATGGTTAAGTTAGGGAACAAGAGTAATGATGTATCAGAGTGGAAGGTAGTGATGGTGTTTGATGTGACCACAGGGCCGCATCTACACCCTGTCCCATTAACCAATGACGTAAAGAAAGAGATAGGAGAAGTAAAACTAGCTAACTAACTTCATTGGAAATGTTAGACTGCTAATATTCTGTGCTAGCCATGCTCAGCACAGATGCTAAGTTCAGGGGAACCCTCTACTTATGCTAAGTTCAGGGGAAACCATTGTCTATGTACATAGATGATATTAAATCAAATTTGAAGGGAGGCATAGTGATTTTTTAGTTTAGCATTGCTACTGAGGTTTGAGAAGATTTTGCCTGAAAAAGTATGGACAGGGTTCCTTAGTTTCAATGTCAGAGAATTTGTCCCATCCCCTTTGCGGTGTTTAGTAGCTGTTCAGTGGAAAGTAAAGAAAATATGTGCCAAGTATGGAGGGGAACATAACTACGGTCACTGTGGGAACAGTGTGAAGGCTAAGTGTTGTAATTTTAGGGGGGAACATAGTGCAGCATTTTCTGATGCCAGGCCCAGAGATATAGAATCAATCATGATGTCTCATATGCAGAGGCTGTAGGCAGATTGGTGGAACTACTAGGTGGACTGATGGTGCTACCATGGCTGCTCCCGTAGTAAGTGGACCTACTGTCAGAACTGGGGCTTCTACTAATCCTGGCATGCTTTCGAGGCCCGTTCAGAGAAATTGCTCCCATAAATGTCAAAGGACACTTTGATAGTAAATAAATTTGACTTATAGCTTTCATTGGAAAGGTTATCATCGTGACTCGGATTGTAGAAAGCAGAAATGGCAGGTTGAATATTATTGTGGATACGGCAACAGAGTTATTGGGGTCAACAAATGTCACCCACTAGGCACACACTGTTGAATCAACATTGTTTCCACGTCATTTTAATGAAATGACGTGACTTTTCTGGCCTAACCAAATCATTTTTGGCATAAAGAGTGCCGAGGAGTCGAATGATGGCACAGACTGCTACCATACCCAGGCCAGACTTGACCCAATCAGAGACCTTCAATTCCCAATGTTCTACCATTCAGTTCATTATAAACTCAGGGTTTTTAAACACATTTTCTTCTAATAACTGAAATGTAGGCTATAGCCTATTTTCACGTTTGTTATTTTATCATGTTGAAGGCCTCAGCAAGTACAGTACCCATCCCCAACACCCCGATCACCACCACCCCATGAGAACTAATTACATTTTCTACCCTCTGGACTCACCATTAACACACCACACCCAAAATACCATTACAACACGTTCCTACTTCCTTCCTGCATCACATCCACTTACCCCCCCACCTACCAATTTCCTCATGCTATCACCCCACTTCCCAAACGCCACACCATCCCATTCAGCAAACTCCCACACTTTTACCCTTGCACTTTCCCCAGGACCTCTACACCAGGCGGTGTCAGAGGAAGGCCCTAAAAATTGTCAAAGACCCCAGCCATCCCAGTCATAGACTGTTCTCTCTACTACCACATGGCAAGCGGTACCGGAGTGCCAAGTCTAGGACAAAAAGGCTTCTCAATTGGGCCAACCAACCAGTGCTCCCGCACATTGGCTAACTGGGCTATCTGCACTGTGTCCCACCACCCACCACCCGCCAACCCCTCTTTTACGCTACTGCTACTCTCTGTTCATCATATACAGTATGCATAGTCACTTTAACCATATCTACATGTACATACTACCTCAATCAGCCTGAGTAACCGTTGTCTGTATGTAGCCTCGCTACTTTTATAGCCCCGCTACTGAATATAGCCTGTCTTTTTACTGTTGTTTTATTTCTTTACTTACCTATTGTTCACCTAATACCTTTTTTTGCACTATTGGTTAGAGTCTGTAAGTAAGCATTTCACTGTAAGGTCTACACCTGTTGTATTCGGTGCACATGACAAATAAACTTTGATTTGATTTGACATACACTGAGTATACTGTAGCAAGCATTAGGAACACTTACCTAATATTGAGTTGCAGCTAGAGCTGTGGCAGGAATGAAATTAGCTCAGCAGGTCATTGTCATGCAAAAGACTGCTGGTCTCACAGTAATTGACCATTAGTTAACATAAATACGGTGAGCGTCTCCAGGCCTCCATACAAGCAGCCTTATGGACGTCTACATTTAAAAAAGTAGAATAGATACATTTAATATAACCCATCACAATAAATCCATTATTTATTTTAGTCAGGTCTAAAGAAACATTATGATGTTAAGAAAATGTATTTCAGAAGAAGAGAAAATGAGTTGATAACATTTAACTGTATGTAATCTGGCTATACACCATGCCATAGGCTGTAGGCTTGTTCATTTAGCAGACAAGATATGTGTTTAAGTCCCGTGGCATTATTTTATGGGATTTTATTGTAAGAAGAATATAATTGAACTTAGCTGAATAAAATAGAAAGGATATTTTCCCCATTACGGCGCGAGTGTGCATATGAAATGTCTATGTTGAGCATAAAAGTGATTATTTGAAACCGGTCCTATAAGCTAGATTTAGAGTTATTTGGTAACTTTAGTTGTGGATGATGCAAACCTTAGAATGTCTTAGAAATCAAAACATATATCGAACAAAAATATATACGCAACACATAACGTTTTGGTCCTGTGTTTCATGAGCTGAAATAAAAGATCCCAGAGATGTTCCATATGCACAAAAAGCTTATTTCTCTCAGATTTTGTGCACAAATTTGTGTACATCCCTGTTATTGAGCATTTCTCATTGGCCAAGATAATCCATCCACCTGACAGGTGTGGCATATCAATAAGCTCATTAAACAGCATGATCATTACACAGATGCATCTAAAAGGCCACTCTAAGCATTTTTGTTTTGTCACACAACACAATACCACAGATGTCTCAGGTTTTGAGGGAGCGTGCAATTGGCATGCTGACTGCAGGAATGTCCACCAGAGCTGTTGCCAGATCATTTCATGTTCATTTATCTATCATAAGCCGCCTTCAAAGTAATTTTAGATCATTCGGCAATACGTCCAACTTGCCTCACAACCGCAGACCAGGTTTAACCACGCCAGCCCAGGACCTCCGCATCCGGCTTCTCCACCTGCGGCATCTTCTGAGACCAGCCACTCCTTTTTATTGATGGCAAATTGATGGCCACAATCAACAGCCTGATCAACTCTATGCGAAGAAGATGTGTCGCGCTGCATGAGGCAAATGGTGGATTCTGACTGGTTTTCTGATCCTGTGACCAACATATGCATATCTGTATTCCCAGTCATGTGAAATCCATAGATTAGGACCTAAATCATTGTTTTTCAATATCCTTATATGAACTGTAACTCAGTAAAATCTTTGAAATTGTTGCATGTTGCGTTTATATTTTTGTTCAGTGTATATGGGCTGCATGACACAACTTGGATTTTGTTAGTCAATCCTGGTTAAATGCAGAAGACACTTTTACGTTAAATGCATTCAGTTGTACAACTGACATGGTATCCCCTTTCCCCATGACTTATGTACGCCGACCCGCGAGCAACTGCAGCCCCTCATGATGAGTTCAGACACAGAGTTTCTAAACCCAGAGGCAGAACACCGCTAGACCTCCGGGAACACTTGCGAAGCTGACCAAGTTATTTATTTTCATGAAATACGAAGGCAGAACCTAGAATCGAGCCAATGTCTTAAGTAGTTGAACATGTTATCACTCAAACCTCGTGAAAGTGACCAACTGACACGTTTGAATGTTGGTCAAAAACAACTTTATATCGAAGGAGTGCTTTTGAGTTGACGGCCTGCACATAAACAGTTCGGCGTAAGACGACTGGTAGACCCGACAGCATGTTTCTTCGCATGAAATCTTCATACAGTACCGTCTGTCTTTAGTTTTTGTGGCCCCCACCCCCATCAAAGTTGCCCATCCCTGGCCTAAATGGAAGACGGACGCCAGAAACATTTTGTCACTGAAAAATACTGTCGGCTGCAACTGTTAAAATCGGTTACAACATTGTACAGTAAGTGTATATTTTGAATTTGTGAAATTCTTTTTGATGTTATGTTGCCAGGCTGGAGGAGCATGCAGCCTCTCGCTGCACTACAGGTGATATTCTTCCCAAACTCTGTATGCCATGTGCTCTCCAACCCTGTTCCTGCAGCTAGCCAGTGCTTCATTTGGGAAACCAAGTTAAATCTGTCCGGGAACATCGAGAGTAGCATGTTTCACAAGGAAACATATTTCATTAAACTGTTGACAGCCCCTGTCTGTGTGTGCTTGAGGAATGAATGAAGGAGACAGGGGAGGACAGGGAAATGCACAGTGGTAAGATCTGAGTCTGTAGTTAAAGGTAATGTGTCAGCCTATTCATTGTAAAAGAAATGCCCTATTACTTGACTATTCAAAATCAAATACAAATTCACTATAATTGAAGGCTAACTCGGTAAGCCGGCCTGCACAATCAATGAACCAACAGCATCGCCTACGCCTATAGTCCCGCACAGTGGACACATTATAATACCTATAAAACCTAGCGGTCAAACACGGAAACAGTTCCAATTGTCTTTCCACCATTCATTTTTCACATAGTGAATTTTAAAAACACTTCAAATGAATTATTGTTTGGTGTAGGCTTACCTTGGTGTTACGTTTTGATAACCGTGTAATTCTTTCTCGGACAAGTTGAGTTTTATCAACATACTCGCCGAATTTACTCTAAAAACAATTATTAGCAACAGAGAAGAATTAGCAACAGAGAAGACCTGAGCAAGAGTTACAAATTCCTGCAGGAAGCTCCTGCACATCTTCTCTAGCTGACACTGTCAGCTATCATTCACCAGCAAGAACAGAGACCTGTGCCCAATCCATGATAAATCCATGAGCTGTCTCTGTTTTAGCTAGCCACTGACTACACTTTAGCTAGCTAGTTAGCAGAGCAGTAGATCAAAAATACATTTTTGCCTGATAATTGTTTGTACAGTATGTCGACTTTGGTGTCTATTTCATACCTTAAGGCATTTTTCAAGGATGAGCATAAGAGCATTAAAAGGGGAGAAGACCACTAAGTCTGGCCATGTGGAGAAGTACAGCAATAGTGAGGGGCAACTTACTGGTTTGGTCAGGGCCAGCATGAGGGATAAAGTGTATCCTGTGTCAGTGAGTGTAGCTATTAAGTTAAGTTTGAGCATCTTAGCAATACAATGCCTTCTATATACTCTACCGTTCCAAAGTGGTGTAAAGCTCGCCACTATCAGACTCTGGAGCAGTGGAAAAGCTTGATCTGGTGTGATGAATCTCTGGCAGTCCGACGGACAAATCTGGGTTTGGTGGATGCCAGGAGTCACCTGTTACAATGCTTAGTGCAAACTGTAAGGTTTGATGGAGGACAAATAATGGTCTAGGGCTGTTTAAAAAAATATATATACAATACCGTTCAATAGTTTGGGGTCACTTAAAAATGTCCTTCTTTTTGAAAGAAAGGCATTTTTTTTCTCCATTAAAATAACATCAAATTGATCAGAAATACAGTGTAGACATTGTTAATGTTGGAAATGACTATTGTAGCTGGAAACGGCTCAAATGTTTAATGTAATATCTACATAGCCGTACAGAGGCCCATTATCAGCAACCATCACTCCTGTGTTTCAATGGCACGTTGTGTTAGATAATCCAAGTTTATCATTTAAAAAGGATAATTGATCAATAGAAAACCATTTTGCAGTGTTTACAAGAGAGAACTTGTAAATCGGTCCATGTTAGCACAGCTGAAAACTGTTGTCCTGATTAAAGAAGCAATAAAACTGTCCTTCTTTAGACTAGTTGAGTATCTGGAGCATCAGCATTTGTGGGTTCGATTACAGGCTCAAAATGGCCAGAAACAAAGACCTTTCTTCTGAAACTCGTCAGTGTATTCTTGTTCTGAGAAATGAAGGCTATTCCATGAGAGAAATTGCCAAGAAACTGAAGATCTCATACAACGCTGTGTACTACTCCCTTCACAGAACAGCGCAAACTGTCTCTAACCAGAATAGAAAGAGGAGTGGGAGGCCCCGGTGCACAACTGAGCAAGAGGACAAGTACATTAGAGTGTCTAGTTTGAGAAGTCCTCATGTTAATTTATTCTGTGTTCCCGGTCCAAAATTACCGCCCCATTATAGCTGATTATAAATCCATAATAATACATATATTATCACCTAATGTTGTGTTAGATCTTTTTGTCAACTTAAGTTCTTGTGAACGTTACACGTTTTGAACTTCTATTTGCTAGTTATAGTCTGTAGGCATCATTGACCTGAGCTCATACAACTTGTTTTTGTTTTTAAAAGGCATGTATGGATTATTTTGACTATAACAAATTCTCAGATTAAACGTATTGTGCTATTTATCACAGACTACCTTGTGTCAAAGTTTAACAAGGACTACAGTGTCACGATCAAAGATTTGATCAAGAGCCTCACATACAGTATATCGTTTGGTCATTGTGCTGCCACAGAATGAATTGTGAGCAAGGCCTTTATATACCAAAGCTGCGAGAAAAGTTCTATATATTATTGAAACGATGTTGCGATTGTTTGTGAGAATGCCAACAGGTGTGGTTCCCATGGGGGAAAGATTCTATTGGGGAAAGCTTCCCGTCGGGGTTGCCATGGAAGCCAAGAAGAGGAGTGAAGTGTGTCTGTGTGTGTGCGTGTGTGTGTGCTCAAACACACATGCATGTGGGGGTCTGGGAGAGGAAGTGTGTCCATCTGATGAATGGGCATGTGCCTGAACTAAATTTTATACACTAATTGTAGTCTCACCCATTGATTTCTAATGACCAGTCAAGACCGGGAACACCACAGGTGTACAAAAGTTAAATAAAACACCCCAAATTTGATGAAAATCATCAAAATGTATTTTTTTTATTCAGATGCCCGGTGTGGACAAAGTCATGGAACCTTATGACAATCAGATTAAATGAACTAAATTTTTCAGAGAGAACTTGTAAATCGGTCCAATTCGACCGGAACACAGCAGGAGGGTTAAACAAATGCATTTCAAGGTGTTCAAAGTCATGCATTGAAAGGCATGTGGCACTTAACATCCTTCCTGTTGGCAGATCTCTATAGGTGACCAGGGGATTCTCTCTACCACATGGGAATGACTCCGTGGAGTTCATCAGTGTAGCCATGGAGCCTATTTTAACAGTTCACAATATCATCTGTATGGTTGTGGAATGCGAGTGGATGAAGCCATGCCTAACCAGGTGCAGTCAGTGGAGGACCTGTACCCGGCCAAAGACTATAACCCTTTGTCCCGAGAGCCCACAGAGAACTGGTGTGGCCACCAGCTGCATTAAGTACTGCAGTGCATCTCCTCCTCATGGACTGCACCAGATTTACCAGTTCCTCCTGTGAGATGGTACCCTACTCTTCCACCAAGGCACCTGCAAGTTCCCAGACATTTTGGGGGGGGAATGGCCCTAGCCCTCACCCTCTGATCCAGCAGGTCCCAGACATGCTCAATGGGATTGAGATCCGGCCTCTTCGCTGGCCATGGCAGAACACTGACTTTCCTGTCTTGCAGGAAATCACGCACAGAACGAGCAGTATGGCTGGTGGCATTGTCATGCTGGAGGGTCATGTCAGGATGAGCTTGCAGGAAGGGTACCACATGAGGGAGGAGGATGTCTTCCCTGTAACACACAGCGTTGAGATTGCCTGCAATGACAACAAGCTCAGTCCGATGATGCTGTGACACACCGCCCCAGACCATGACGGACCCTCCACGTCCAAATCGATCCCACTCCAGAGTACAGGCCTCGGTGTAACGCTCATTCCTTCGGCGATAAACGCAAATCTGACCATCACCCCTGGTTAGACAAAACCATGACTCGTCAGTGAAGAGCAATTTTTGCCAGTCCTGTCTGGTCCAGCGACGGTGGGTTTGTGCTCATAGGCGACGGTGTTGCCAGTGATGTCTGGTGAGGACCTGCCTTACAACAGGCCTACAAGCCCTCAGTCCTGCCTCTCTCAGCCTGTTGCGGACAGTCTGAGCACTGATGTAGGGATTGTGTGTTCCTGGTGTAACTCGGGCAGTTGTTGTTGCCATCCTGTACCTGTCCCGCAGGTGTGATGTTCGGATGTACCGATCCTGTGCAGGTGTTGCTACACGTGGTCTGCCACTGCGAGGACGATCAGCTGTCCGTCCTGTCTCCCTGTAGTGCTGTCTTAGGCGTCTCACAGAACGGACATTGCAATTTAATGCCCTGGCCACATCTGCAGTCCTCATGCCTCCTTGCAGCATGCCTAAGGCACGTTCGCGCAGATGAGCAGGGACCCTGGGCATCTTTCTTTTGGTGTTTTTCAGAGTCCGTAGAAAGGCCTCTTTAGTGTCCTACGTTTACATAACTGTGACCTTAAAGATCTGTGAAGTTATTTGGATTTTTAATAATTATCTTTCAAAGACAGGGTCCTGAAAATTTTTTCAGTACTATTTTAATTCAGTACTTTATAGGCCTATGCCTAAGAGGAGATTACCGTGACTCAATGGTCACTCAGCGGAATTTTACTGCTGTCATGACACATGACTGTCGGTTTGGCGTTGATATGGTCAACGCAGCAGTCTGTCATGAAGAGCGCAGGTGTCCTTAATGTTTTGTATACTCAGTGTACATCACCGGATTTACCTCATACTCTCCCTTGGGGGCTCATTGATAAACAGCGACATAAAATGGCTTCAGTGGATTCCCCTGCAATGCTCATCGCTGATAAGATCAAAGACTGACTCAGTGTCAATAATGAGTTGACCATAGCTTCATAATGAGAAACCAGCTATGGTCTCTATCTCTCAATTTCAATTTAAGGGCTTTATTGGCATGGGAAACATATAAAGCAAGTGAACTAGATTATAAACAATAAAAATGTACAGTAAACATTACACACAAAATTTCCAAAAGAATAAAGACATTACAAATGTCATGTTATGTGCAAATAGTGAAAGTACAAAAGGTTGCCTTGTGGGAACAAGTAGCAAATCTTCCTGCTGTGATGGCACACTGTGGTATTTCACCCAATAGATATGGGATTTTATCAAAATTGGATTTGTTTTTGAGTTCTTTGTGTATCTGTGTAATCTGAGGGAAATTTGTGTCTCTAATATGGTCATACATTTGGTTAGGAAGTGCAGCTCAGTTTCTACCTCATTTTGTGGGCAGTGTGCACATAGCCTGTCTTCTCTTGAGAGCCAAGCCTGCCTACGGTCGGCCTTTCTCAATAGCAAGGCTATGCTCACTGAGTCTGTACATAGTCAAAGCTTTCCTTAAGTTTGGGTCAGTCAATGTGGTCATATATTCTGCCACTGTGTACTCTCTATTTAGGGCCAAATAGCATTCTAGTTTACTCTTTTTTTTGTTAATTCTTTCAAATGTGTCAAGTAATTATGTTTTTGTTTTCTCCTGATTTGGTTGGGTTAAAATTGTGTTCTGTACTGGGGCTATTATGTGGGGTCTGTTTGTTCTCTCTCTTTCATTCTCTCTCTCAGAGATTCCACCTCAGGGCGAACGTTGGTGTGAGCTATTTATCATATTATCTCTGCGTGCATTTCCCTTTCACACGGACTGCATCCCAAATAGCACCCTATCCCCTATATAGTGCACTACTTTTCAGCAGAGCCCATTGGGCTCACTATGTAGGGAATATGGTGCCATTTGGGATACTCACTGTGTGGGGGATGGTGATCATCAGAGGGGTATGCCTCAGATCTATTAGTGAATAACACAGAATTTACAGTAGCAGGTTTCTCTGCATCTCAGCCACTCATACAGCCATATATGGTCATCACGTCAGTGTTAGTCATAGTTAGCTGAGGTCAGGGAATACCTAGTTGATACCCGCCCTCGCACTGTCACCGGTCCTGCCCACACACTGCTACCATGACATCAGCGAGATTGGAGCAACATGCTTCCTGATAAGGAAATTGATCTCCGATGCTATCGAGGAACTGTTCTTCATACACAAAGTACCAGAAAACACAGAGACGGATACTGTAGTTGTGTAACAGAAACATTTGAGCATGTTGGATGGAGCCCACTCACATAGTAGTTGAAGGAAGAGTTGTAATGTATATAGTATGCAAACTTTATAATAACAATTTGCAATTCTTCAAAAATATTTCAGAGTAGGAACTAGTAACTACAGGTGTTTGTGTGTATGAGCTGACTGCCTGCGCTGTGACATGTTCACACAGAGTGGAAGCTGACCAAAAATGAAAACCTCCCACTCATTCACCAGATAGCTATACCTTCAATATGATGTCCCCCTTCCATTTGATCTAGTTATTCAACCATTAACATGACAAAAACACAGTTGTGGACTTTTTCATTTTATTCAGATGAATTATATGACATGTTATTCAGTAATTCAACTTCATATTGAGATAAAGTACCGTGTAAGAGACTGAAGTCAATTTACAAAATGCTACAGACATTTATCTCATTAGAAAACCACAAATCCAATAGGTAAAATACATGTAAAAGATGATTGATTACACATGTACTACACAGTGTAACTTGCATAGCAAGTACTCAAAATATAATATTCAGATTCCACAGGAACAAACAAAAAGTTCATTCAGACAATATGGTTTGTACAAACCGCAAATACATTGTCCGAAATCATATTGACACACAGAATGTCTCAATCATAAGACACATGCAGACATTTCTTTACGCTGAAAAAAAATAAAAGGTTTTTAAATGGTTCTTCCTAAACTCTGAAGGTTCCTTGGGGAACTCTTTCTCGATAAAGAACCTTTGAGTTAAATGTGGGGTTCTTAACGTGATGATTCTTCGGAATTCTAAAAGGTTTTTGAATTGTATGGAAGCCTGCAGATGTGTCCCTTTCATAGCACACAGTAAATTGGCCAGTGTTAACTAGTGTTGATTTTTCAGTGTAACATTTCTAGTGTTGATTCAAGTTAGATTAACACTGTAGAGGTAAATGAACACTCAGTAGTGTAAAAGAACCCCATTGTTGGTGTTAATAACCAGAGTTGAACCAAAACCACACCCATCATTATCATATTTCCCAGCAGGCCCTAGTGCAGGTAGATTTTTTTTACATTGTTTTTAAAAATGTTTTTGCATGCACATTGATTGATTCATAAATCCTATATTACTCAAATATAAATAACATACATTTGTATAAACAAATCCAATCTGTTACTTGGACTTATTGCACCCGTTGCTGAAATGGTTGTTCCAGTTTAGATGTTTAAGATATGAGTATCTTAGTCTCCCCAACCCTGGCAGTCATTTTGAAGGCAGGTTGTGGGTGAATAAAAATGTCAAACATTGAATATCTGCAGTCTGGCTGGATTCCAATAGGAATTACACATCACTTATAAAGCCAGCATATTGTGGCCTGTAAACTATGAGTTTCAGGCCACTAGGCACTCAAAAAAGGCCTTATGAAATATGTTTTGTTTTAAATAATTTGACTTAGGATTTCTCTTGGTGAAGCCACAGAACTGAAAATGAGTGAATGCAACAAGCATGACTTTATCACTAGCAAACAGTCATGAGTAGTACTTTTAACTCTAATATTCACTCGAAAGGCACCCTGGGAAATATGCAAATAAGGCTTAAAACCCTACACCGGTTTTGGATTTTAGTATGGTTGTTCAAAGAACCATCCCATTTATGCTTCTTCAAAGACCCTAACATGGTTCCCCTATGGCATCGCTCTCGAGAATGTCATTTGGTTCCAACTTGAACCTTTATTTTTAAGAGAGCAAGAAACAAACTTGTAAAACATGCTAATATATCATGTATCTACAGAGCACATCACAAGATGTTGCTTATTCCACTGTTGACCAATGAAACCCAGAGTTACTGAGTAACACATCTCTTTCAACCAATGAGGCTCAGCACTGTTGAGAGATGGCAAACTAAGATAGCTACAGCGTCCATTTCACCTGCTCTACCCAACCCTCTGTCCTTCTGGTGACTCTTTCAAAACATATCAGACACACATTCACCATTGAGTCTTCATGAGTTCCAAACTCAACTTCCTGAGAGTCTCTGGCCTATCAGTTCACCCATACCAAAATGTCCCCATGGGGATAATAAAGTCATTACCTTACTACAAGGCTAAGGTTAAAGGTTACAGTTATAGCTTTACCAGACCAATTTCTGTCAGAGGTCTTACTAAATGTGTCTTTGGGTTACGCTCAGGGTTAGCCATACTCTGTAGCAGGGGGGCCTCTTACTAGATTATAGTACCCAGTCATTGCCCCCAGGTCGATGTACAGTGATCCTTTCCTCCTCAGGTGGGCAGAGTCCTCAGGCTCAGAGTACAGAGACGATTCTGCAAAAAAAGGGAATTGTATTGTTATTGGTAACATACGCTCTCATGAAGTTTCATACAGATGTTAGTGTGTACGTGTCGCTTGAGGAAGTGCGTAGGCATTTTACCACAGCACAGTTAACATTTGAAGTCCCTGCCTACCTCTGTAGGGAATATGAGGAACAAAGTATATTTTAGGGAAGTACGATGATAGAGAACAGGAAGATATATAAGTCCCTACCCTGTGTGGTGTCAGGCTGCTGGCTGTGCTGCCTCAGAGGGTGGGAAGTCTCCACTAGGGCTGAGTCCAGGCTCCAGCAGCGTGGCTGCTCTTCCCTGGGAGGGTTGATGGCCTCGTCCCTCAGGAGCTCGGCTGCAGAGCTGCGCTGGGCAGGGTTCCTCTCCAGGGCTCGCTCCAGGAAGGACCTCATGGCACCACTGCAGTCCTCTGCTATGTCCTCCAGGGGAGGGGCCTGCTTGTGGATCTGAGGGGAGCCATGGAATTAGAATTGTAGTAAAGCCATCCTACCTCTGTGGTAGAACCATATAGATAATTAGGGTTTCACAGCTATTCTTATAGTTCTACACTCAAAAAAAAAATGCTGGGTTAAAAACAACAAAACTGCGCATCCAGTCTTCCGGTCTGACCCGCTGGGTCATTTCTCAATAATCCAGCATCGACAACCCAACACGGCTCTTTTTAAAGAAAACAACCCAACTAGGTCTGATGCAACAGTTTCACATATGAGTCTTCTATGGAATGTGAGAATGCGATGTCAGGTTAGGCGAGACCTAGCCACCATCACTATAAGCATTCCTTGTCTTTTTAGTCATGGTGATGGCTAGGTAAGACTAAAAGCTATCCTGCAACTCATGCTATCTCTGGGCACAACTCCCCGAGTGTAAAACAAGTTTGATGTACAAGTAGGGTTGCAAAATTCCTTGAGCTTTCAATAAATTCCCTGGTTTTCCCGAAATCTTGAATAAGACCGAATTGCTAAACAACCTGCTTGTGTCATGCTTATGTTTGCAATAGCCTAATATTACAACAGACAAATAACTACAAAACAACTGTTTTGTGTACAGGCGGCAGCGTGGAGTGACTGCACACTGAGCAGCAGCTGAAAGGACATACGGCTATTGGATGCCGCATAAGCAGAAATCTCAGTATTTTTAGCGACAGAAAGTCAGGTTCGGGGACTGCAGCCAATCCCAAAAAAGAAACGTGACCTCTTCAAATCAGGAATGTGATCATGAAAAACACTGTTAAAAGCTAAACAGAATTATTGTACTGAGCCTGAAGGAGTATGCTGATAATGTGCCAGAGACAGATGCAGCATCCCAAATGGCAACTTATTCCCAACATAGTGCACTACTTTTGACCAGGGCCCCTAAGGCTCTGGTCAGAAGTAGTGCTCCATACAGGGAATAGGGTGCCATTTGGGATGCAGGCAGTCACGTTAAGGGATCACATGATGTTTGAGAAATGATCTTGCAAGAATCTAGGCCTATGCCGTGGAAATCTAAACTGGGTGATGAAAACATCTGTCTGCTTCAAAGACTGACTACAAGTGGGGGTTTCCCCTCCTTCAGCCCTGTCAGTGTAGCAAGAGGAAAGCCTGTATGTTCACCATTCACTTATCTATACACTTCATCCATCCACTTTCCATTGTCCCATTACTTAGTGGAATGACTATGCAGAAACAACTTCTGCCACACTACTTTATATATTTGTGCATTTATTGGAAGTGCATAAATCATCTAATAGTTGTTGTTTTTTTACTTTCAGGAGATGCTTACTATGTAGAGGTAGGATGGGTAGAGAGGGAGATAGGGAGAGTAGCACTTACTATGTAGAGGTATGATGGGTAGGACCTGCGTGGGTATCTCCTGACCCAGGGCGGGCTGCCAGTTTGCATGTGGATAATGGTGGTTCCCAGACTGTAGATATCCGTCTTGGTGTTGTGTCCTCGACACAGAACCACCTCCGGGCTCATATACATCTGAGGAAGAAAACACAAGACCACAGTTACTCACGGGGTCAATGGCATAATGTCAATTGTTGAAGAAGAAAATGAGTGTTTGGACAGTACCCCATATCTTTCTTCATCAAATGTAAAAAATAAAAATAAAATGTAGTCATGTTGCCAGTGATAATCATAATCATAACAGTTATAAAATGAAAAATAAAGTGTCTCTATGACTATGTATTAATACAGGAACCCTAAGAGCAGCTGGGCTGGTGTTAGGCTCGGAACTGCACTGTGTACGGTCTGTGAAATGTGAAACAGTAAACATCAGACCAGAGTCCATCTCTCAACTGGAATTTCCAGCCTTCCCCCATGTTAGCTAATGTCAGCCTAGTCTCAGCAGCTCCACTCTGTTGGCTAGCTATCTCCCTCCCTGTTATTAATGCTGGGTGTCAGTCTCTCTGCCCTGGGACTTTCCCACTCAGCCATCAGGGGTATAGGTCACCACAGAGGGGAGGAGAGGGTTGAGGAGAGGATTAGGAAGAGGACGATGAGCAGAGGGAGGGTCGTGAGAAAGAACAGAGTGAATGCCTCCTCCAAGATTTTCCCAACTGAATAAGGATTTAAATTGGAATCTGAAAATGCTAGTGTTCAAAGGCTTTCAACCTACTGTATTATTACTGATAAACAATGTCAATTTGAGACAACTCTGTAGCCTAAGCATTGCTCACAAAACCTATAGTCCACCTATAAACCTATACAATATCTCTTCGTGTTTGATGTGATTCCCCTGCACCATTTCCTTTGCTATGGGACACTGTGAGACAAACAGAATGCCCTGAGGCATCGCTTGATCTCAATCTTGAACGGAAAAACTGCCGCTTTCCCTTCTAGTAAACACACCTATTGAACTTCTCACGAAGTAAGAATTTGCTCTTGTTGTTGTCATGTCATAGGTCACCAGGAAGTAAACTGAAATCCCCCCCCCCAAAAATGAATTGAAAATGAATTGACCCTAACCCTGTATGTCATGTCGTAGGCCTGAGAGTGTCTTTTGTTGTTATGTCATAAGCCTAAGATTGTCTTTTGTTATGTCATAGGCTTGAGAGTGTCTTTTGTCGTTATGTCATAGACCGGAGGGTGTTGAAGAGAGCAGAGTCACTTACCTCTGTGCCGCGCAGGTCCCTAGGGGTGTACAACTCCTCTGTCATCTGCACCGTCAGGCCAAAGTCCACCAGCACTGCTTTGTCTGACATCAGAACAATGTTGCTGGCTGAATAGAGAAAGGGGGGAGAGAGGGTGAGTGAGATTCACCAGAAAAGCTGTGCAGTTCAGCCATGTCAAAGCTAAAGAACATGTGCTGCAAGATACAGTATAATCTCAGAGCCTAATATAGTGTGTGCTAACATGTGCTGCAAGATACAGTATAATCTCAGAGCCTAATATAGCGTGTGCTAACATGTGCTGCAAGATACAGTATAATCTCAGAGCCTAATATAGCGTGTGCTAACATGTGCTGCAAGATACAGTATAATCTCAGAGCCTAATATAGTGTGTGCTAACATGTGCTGCAAGATACAGTATAATCTCAGAGCCTAATATAGTGTGTGCTAACATGTGCTGCAAGATACAGTATAATCTCAGAGCCTAATATAGCGTGTGCTAACATGTGCTGCAAGATACAGTATAATCTCAGAGCCTAATATAGTGTGTGCTAACATGTGCTGCAAGATACAGTATAATCTCAGAGCCTAATATAGTGTGTGCTAACATGTTTGTCACAAGGTCCACATTTCTTCTATCATTTGCTGAAATTGCTCTTGACATACAGTATGTGTGATAGGAACTGTATGTACATTTAAGGAAGCGAGAAGTATCAACATTTGCACTGATGTAAAGTTAAAGTTCACACAGAGCATGCTATGAGGCATGTTGAGTCTCTGAATGGCTTTTGACTGAGCTTAAAGAAAAAGGGAACTAAAGCGTTTAAAAGTCATTACTGAAGTCAAACAAACATCTTTCAGGGTTTTGGCACAGAATTATGACAGTTATAATGAATAAGCAGGCTTTTCCCAAACCTCATCTCCCTCCTTGCCCCCCTGATCCCTTACCTCACTGAGGTAACATTACATATTTAGTGTGTCCCAAATAGCACCCTATTCCCAATATAGTGCACTACTGTTGACCAAAGTCCTATGGGCACTACATAGGGTACTTCATAGGGAATAGGGCGCCATTTGGGATGCATCCTTTGACTGGAGGACAGGAAGAGCACAAGAGCACAGTGAAACGTCAGAAAGTAATAACTCACTGGTTTCTTCTAAGAAGCCCTACAGTCAATCCTGCTGCAGGGAAGGAGGGAGGGTCTGACTGGAATTTCCAGATGCTACATATAGTGCTTTTAGTCTTTAGCCAAGCCCTGATTGACTGACTGAACGATAATAGACTGGTCCACAGGTCCACAAGTTCATTGCAATACATTAACCCCTATAGATAGTATAACTTTTACTAGGGAACACCCAACATTATAAAGTTAACGTTAATACAATACATTTACTGGAGGAGAGGGTATCGCTTGCTGAGTTTAAAGCTCTGCTGCTGACCATTGTAATTGTTTTTAATTTACAGTATTGTGCTCGTTTCGCATGTACACGCTGACTACTTCCTGCTGACCTTTCGCCAGGTCCCCCTCAAAAAAGGGGGTTTCTAACCTCAAAGGTCGTTTCATGGTTAAAGTAAGGTTAAATAAAAATGCATTTATTTATTTAGCTAATCAGGTACTGGGTTTCGCCCCAAATGGCTCCCTATTCCCTATATAGTGCACTACTTTTGACCAGGTTAAAGGTAGTGCACTAAATAGGGGTTAGGGTGCCATTTGGGACAACCCTTATAAAAAACCCGTTAGCTACCTGTGTGACCTGAACACCGTCAGCAACACCACAGCTTCATCCTGCCTTCTTACAAGGCTCACGTGGTTTCTTTAGTTGTCTGTGGTTGAGTTTCCTATGAAGCTGTTGGTTCAAGGTGCAGTTTACTCTAAAGTCCTATCTTGGTTACATTTGACATAAAGTGTATAATGACAGTAACAGCCCACTGGGCACACCATGTCATTTCAATGTGGAGCATTGGGCAGTATTGGTTACATACGTTGATCAATGAGATTTCAACCTATTTTCCCAATATGTTATCACCATGCTTTCAACCATGTAAAAGCACAACCAAATTCCAATAGAAAATCACTGTCTGGTTTTTGGTTTGGTTGTCACCTAAACTGCACTTTCAACCATTTAAAAGCACACCAAAGTTCAAATGGGACTACAATGTCAGATGTTTTGTTTTTACAACAACTTAATATGTCATCACTGCTTCATCTAATAGCACAACCAAATGTTAGTTGAAATTACATTAAAGTACATGGTGCAAGTGAACAATGCCATTTGAGAATCTGTGCAGATTATTATAGCGATTGTTTCGATTTCCAAAGACCTTCAACCCTGAACATGCACGCATTCCACGATTATATAAAAATACATTTGTTACAGTAACTTCAAAAGGTGGTCATGGATGCGTTACTCATTTTAAAGTTGAATGTTACATTAGTTTGTAAGATAGGCTATTTACTATCTTACAAAAGTAATATTGAATTCTGTTTGACTGACAATGCAATCAAGCACAATTCTACTGCTTGGATAGTTCCCTCTGATCCACTGGCTTAATCTTTATCTATTCTATTCTTTATCTTTTATTTTTGGTTGAGATGGAGATGTGAATCCAACATGTCATTTGTTAATTTGTCGACAGTTAATAGGCTATTTACTGTATTGCAAAAGTGATACTGAATTGTGTTGTTAACGCAACCAAATATAAACTTTTGAAGGAGATCGCTCCATCTTTGCCAGTGAGTCTTGCTTTAATTCCAGTTTGTCTACAAATTAATAATTGACTATGTCGGATTCACGTCTCCATTTTGACCAAAAAATCTAGGTGAAAGAATATGACTAAATCAAATCAAACTTTAAATTCTTTAACTTCCATTTTTGGTTGAGATGGAGATGTGAATCCAACATATGTTATTACCTGTATGTTTCATTTGAAATCCTAGGCCTACAAGGGCTGAATTTAAACAATATCTGTTGATGACTGCTCAAATGCCATATAGGCCTAAATAGCATCATTGAGGATATATGATTCATAAAGTATGGTTACATTTCATTTGCTCTGTTGAACCTAATGTTTGGAATTCATTTGATAGTTCCAGTGAATCTATTAAGTGTAGATTTCTCCACAACAATTCTCATGATAGCACATTGGTGGGCTTGGTTAAAACCCTGGATGGGAGACAGAAATAAAAAAACTGCTGTAGATAGATTCGACTCTCCAGTAGGAGGTGCAGCCCAGCCTACAGTTTTTTTCTTCTAGTGGATATTGCGTTGAAGATCTGACGTTGTTTCAAAGGTACAAATTCAACATATCTTATACAAGGTTTGTCTCTGTTGAAAATTGGTTACCGTGATGTCATAATCCTGTGGATTAAATGTTACCATCAAAACAACTTTTTTTTTTTTTAAATCCAATGTATTTTCCACATAGATTCCATGTCATAATATACTGACAAATGATGTTGAAACAACGTTGATTTAACCAGCTTGGGCCCAGTGGAGGCCACACATATACTACTAGTGTGCATGTGTGTGTTTTGGACACATACCTGGGTTCCATTTTTGATGTGTTTGGGGCTAGAATTTGAGAAAAACTGAGTTTCGAAACAGTGGTAAAAGCAGAGGCTATAGGCCTATAACTTGCTCTAACTCTAATGCTTACTAATTGAGTGTACTAATGTGCATTTTTTAACATTTGTTTTGGGCACTTTCCACTCACGTTTGATGTCGTGGTGGATGACATTGTGAGAGTGCAGATACTCCAGGCCCCTGAGGACCTGCTGGGTGACCCAGATGATCTCAAACTCCCTCATGGGTCCACAGCTGTCCAGTTTCTCCAGAACCGAGCCTCCCTCGCCGGCCTCCATGAACAGATGGATGTTCTGGTCCCAGAGGAGAGCACCGTAGAGCTCTGCAATGTTCTCGTGGCGGAACCGGGCCTGGATCTCCACATCGGCTGGTTTGAAATGCTCCATGGGGATCTAGTAACATGAATAGAACCATTAAGGCATTAAAGAACATCCTATAGACATTATATTTAAAAAGAGATTTAGACATGTAAAGCAAAATATGTCTATTATCCAACGTATCTACAAAGTCTTCAGTATGTAAACATTCCACTGACTATGGAATTGCCAGACCAGGAAGCCACTCCCATCGTGTGTAACTATTTGTGGGCAGAAATAATATAAAAGCCATGTCCTCTTCTACCCCAGGTGAAGTACCATTGTGATTAGAGTGCCTGCCTCAGATTGGAAAGTTGGGAGTTCAAACCTTGGCCGGGTCATACCAAAGACTGTAAAAATGGGACCTGATGCGTCTCTGCTTGACACTCAGCACTAAGGAGATAGATTGGGGGTTAGGCCCTGCGATAGACTAGCGCGGGGGGTTTCCTGTGGGGTAACCAGACAAATACTTTCAGTTTCTATCTGTCTGCAATACTGGCTTTTGAGATGTCACAGATAAATATTTTTCTCTTTCTACAGTACATAGTGTTCCTCTTTCTAGATGTTCTGTTGCAGCTTTCAAAGTTTTTGGGTGCAAATACCTGACTGACTTCATATGTAACATTCTGCTTTTATATTGGCCTAACAAATTAGTTTCTATTGCTTTGAAAACAAATCTTCCTGCCAGAAATCAATCTTGGCACATAGATCGGCCAGCGGCAGTTTCGAGAAATCCATTCTGCAAACATGCCAGACATTCCTGCACGCAGACTCATTGACTCACCAGTTTACATGCCATCCGCTTCCTGGTAACGGTATCCTGGGCCAAGTGGACTTTCCCAAATGAGCCCTTTGGAACATGGCCGCCGGAGCCTGGAGTCTTGTAGGTCCACATCCATGGAAACAGAAGTACATCCAAATCGATGCGATAGCGTCCCTTCTTCAGCACCATGTGTTTCTGCACAGAAGTAGTGAAATACGGTGTGAAAGGTGCTGCTGAACCAGTAAAGGCTTTAAATAACCCTACAGACAGATTGTCTATACTTGACCACAAACATACACGCAGACAAACAGACGGACTGATTGACTAACAGACGAAGGGACAGACAGTTTCAACCACACTTATACACACAATGCCACTTCTAAGATTTCATTGTCCTTTGCATATGACAAATAAACTTTGATACACTGTATATACAAAAGTATGTGGACACCCCTTCACATTAGTGGATTTGGCTATTTCAGCTACACCCATTGCTGACAGGTGTATAAAATCTAGCACACAGCCACACAATCTCAAAAGACAAACATTGGCAGTAGAAGGGCCTTACTGAAGATCTGAGACTTTCAACGTTGCACCATCATAGGATGCCCCCTTTCCAATAAGCCAGTTCATCAAATTTCTCCCCTGCTAGAGCTGCCCCGCTCAACTGTGAGTGCTGTTGTTGTGAAGTGGAAACATCTAGGAGCAACAACTGCTCAGCCACACAAGCTCACAGAACGGGACTAGGCCACACAAGCTCACAGAACGGGCCTGCCGAGTGCTGAAAAATAGTCTGTCCTTGGTTGCGACACTCACTACCGAGTTCCAAACTGCCTCTGGAAGCAACGTCTGCACAAGACCTGCTCGCCAGGAGCTTCATGAAATGGGCTTCCATGCCAGAGCAACCACCATGCGCAATGCCAAGTGTTGTCTGAAGTGGTGTAAAGTTTGCCGCCATTGGACTCTGGAGTGGTGGAAATGCGTTCTCTGGAGTGATGAATCCCGCTTCACCAGCTGGCAGTCCGATGGATTAATCTGGGTTTGGCGGATGCCAGGAGAACGATATCTGCCCGAATGTATAATTCCAACTGTAAAGTTTGGTGGAGGAGGAATAATGGTCTGAGGTTGTTTTTCATTGTTCGGGCTAGGCCCCTTAGTTCCAGTGAAGGATAATCTTAATGCTACAGAGTACAATTACATTCTCTAGACGATTCTGTGCTTCCAACTTTGTGGCAACAGTTTGGGGATGGCCTTTTCCTGTTTCAACATGACAATGCCCCCGTGCACAAAGCGAATGTCAATACAGAAATGGTTTGCCGAGATCGGTGTGGAAGAACTTGACTGGCCTGCACAGAGCCCTGACCTCAACCCCATTGAACACCTTTGGGATGAATTGGAACGCCAACTGCAAGCCAGACCTAATCGCCCAACACCAGCGCCCAACCTCATTAATGCTCTTGCGGCTGAAAGGAAGCCTGTCCCCGCAGCAATGTTCCAACATTTTGAATTGAGATGTCCACATACTGTACACCACATGACCAAGAGTATCTAATGAGACCTTTGTGGGGACAGATACAAAAAAAAACCACTAGTGTCCTGAAGTCTCACCTTGTTCAGTAACACACCCATCTCCTCGGGCTGGTGCTGCAGTGATTCTGGTGGCATGTTAGAGATCAGGTTGACGAAGGAGAGCAAGTCCGACACCGTCCCATACCGGACCATACCACCACCGTTCCCCTGCTGTGTGCCCTGGGTCCCTCCCGTCACCCCTGTCACTTCGTCCCTCGAATCATCCACAGTCTCCTCGTTCTCATCCATCTCCTCCTGAGAGAGACCTTCTTCACACAATGCCCCAGCCTCTTCCTCCTCGGTGTGATAGAGATTCTCAACAGCGCCAATGATATCCTCTATGTTCATGTGAGCCAGCAGGAGTTCTATTCCAGCATTGGCATATTTGTAATCCATTTTGATATTCTAGCTTCTTCTGATTTCTGAAATGGAACGGTGATGATTCATTAGGCAACTGAAATTCCAATATGGGCTGGAAAATGATGACATATAATTTATAGATTGCAAATTGACCGCAAGAAGCCCAACCAGATATAATATCTGACTAAAACATTTCAAATCGTGTATACAATCATATACCTCTCTATTATGCGTGGGAATACTTTTGAACAGATTTCTTAAATTAAAACCACTTGTAGATTTGCTCGTGTTTAAAAAAAAAACTTGGGTGGCTAATAAAATCACTCGCGGACCTACCCTGCTGTAGGTTATCGCTAAGTGAAGAAGAATGTACTCGAGTGTAGACTACGTCAACCAATTGCCCTCCCAACACTGCAACACTGAACACTCAACATAACTAAAGTCACTAACAAATAGCAAATATAAACGGACCATTATTTGTTTGAAATAGCGTAATAACGATGTGCTTACCTGATTCTTTGTAATAAATAACGTAGGGTAGGATCCCCTCCGAATGCGCTACTCCATTCTTGCGTCCGACTGCTGTCAACTCTAACGCGCACTAAAGAGCCTACTGACTGTTATTCCCACTCACGAGCTAGGAAGTATAAGAGGAAGTCCTTATCAGTCTCTGTGTTTAGGTGGTATTGTGTAAATAAAAACATAAGCCGAATATGGTGTCTTGTAACCTTAGTGTATTCCTCTGTAGTTTCGTTTTTCTTTTCATAGTCTTGGATTTCCCCCTAATATTTGATTTCTGTAGGCAAACGGATTCATCAGATTCCATGGGATAGTTCGGTATTTTCACTACTCCAACAATTCTGCCTGTGCTTCGATACAAATATTTCGCAATGTGCCCTGTTGTATATGAGAGAACTGACTATATAGTGACAGCATGATTAAAAAAAAGTGTCACCATGAGACTATTTACAGGTTACATAACTGAGGGCCCATACCATACACTCGTTGGTCTTGCAAATATAGGAAAAACGCAAAACTCATGTTTGACGCTGATTGAGCTTTGATTTTTGTCACGTTTCGGATGCCATAGAACATACAGCACACGCATGCGCTTTCACGGCAGTCTCAGTGCAGCGATGGCGTCTTCCATTGCGTTGTGCAAGTTGCATTTGAGGGGCAGCCTCTCTAAATGCTTTAAAAAAGTAGATTCATGTTTTCAAAGAAAGTTCGGAACTAGTACTGCTGCTACGAAGACCGATGCACCCAATAAGAAATATAAAATCGGTAGGTTTCTCATCCACCGACCACACACACAACAGGGCTGTAACCACATGACTTGTAACGTTAGATTGCTGACGTTACTACCTAGCCAAATGTGACCGACCGGATCAAATAGGTCTTATGTAGCAACATTTGCATTTTATTTATTTGTTTACATTGGATAACGTAGAGACTCAGAGTTACAGAATGGTATATCATAATTTTTGAGGAACAATGGTTAAGTAATTCTGCTTTGAAAGTTGATAAACTTCTCACTTTTGAGAACGGCCTTTGAATGTTTTGGTAGCTACTGGAGAGCTTTTCTTTGTCTACACCCATTCAGCATCGTTCACACCCTCTTAAGCTTTAGCCCCACCCATCTCGTTTCGATCTCGGATCGTTCAGAGCCACGCTCAGGCCAATGATTTGTTTACCACTGATTTCAAAACTAGATCCTCCAGAAAGTGGAGATCAACACCTATGCAGCTCCACTAAACAATACATTAAAAAAAGACACGTTCACCAGGATTACCAACACAGACTGGCTAGCTCAAATGGACAGAAGCAATCTGTATGGCAGACCAATCTGAACTCCTCTCTTCACATGTCCAGCCCACTCATTATCTCAGCTAATCATGGCTAGTGGGAAGGTTGCTGTCTTTTTCTGTGGCTTAACCAACAAGGCTCGTAATTTAACAATTGTATTTACAGATGGCATACACGTTTGTTATTAAGGCACATGAAAGTTCACATTTTCCCATTTCTGGCAAAAAAAAACTTTTTTAAATGATCAAAATGCATGTTTCCATTCAAATGGCTTTCCTGTGAAGTAGTGACAAGCGACATACGCCTGGTTTCCTGAAACGAGTCACATGTCTATTAATTATAGTGAGCTGCCAGTTCTCCAAAGAGTATCAATGGATAACTGCTAATCTCCAACACAAACTCCCTTCCACTTGTCAGGTCATGTAGCTAGAGCCATTGTCTCTTGCATGATATCGACTAGCCCAATAAGCCTAACGTTAAACCAAGGACCTTAGCTACATGTTCTGTTTCGAGGCGAATTGGTTCTGGCAGCTAAATAAGCTATCTGAATGTGAATGGACTCTCAATTGCGGTACAGTTCTAGAAAAATAAAGCCCTCTACTTTCATATCACAATATACACTTACTGTACAACACAGGAGGTTGGTGGCACCTTAATTGGGGAGGACGTGCTCCTGGTAATGGCTGGAGCGGAATGACATCGAATGCAGTGCATTCGGAGAGTATTTTATTACATTTTGTTACGTTACAGCCTTATTCTGAAATGGATTAAATAGTGTTTTCCATCATCAATCTACACACAATACCCCATAATGATAAAGCAAAAACAGTTTTTGGGGGCAAATTTATAAAAAATAAACATCACATTTACATAATTATTCAGACCCTTTACTCAGTATTTTGTTGAAGCACCTTTGGCAGCGATTACAGCCTCATCTTCTTGGGTATGATGCTACAAGCTTGGCACACCTGTATTTGGGGAGTTTCTACCATTCTTCTCTGCATTATTGCACAGCTATTTTCAGGTCTCCAGATATGTTCCAGCGGGTTCAAGTCCGGGCTCTGGCTGGGCCCCTCATGGACATTCAGAGACTTGTCCAAACCACTCCTGCATTGTTTTGGTTGTGTGCTTAGGGTCATTGTCCTGTTGGAAGGTGAATCTTGCCCCAGTCTGAGGTCCTGAGCAGATTTTAATAAATGATCTCTGTACTTTGCTCCTTTCATCTTTCCCTCAATGCTGACGAGTCTCCCTGCCGCTTAAAAATATCCCCACAGCATGATGCTGCCACCACCATGCTTCACCTTAGGGATAGCGCCAGGATTCCTCCAGAAATGATGCTTGGCATTCAGGCCAAAGAGTTGAATCTTGGTTTCATCAAACCAGAGAATCTTCTTCCTGATGGTCTGAGAGTCCTTTTGGTGGCTTTTGGCAAACTCCAAGTAGGCTGTAATGTGCCTTTTACTGAGGAGTGGCTTCTGTCTGGCCACTACCATAAATGCCTGATTGGTGGAGTGCTGCAGAGATGATTGTTCTTCTGGAAGGTGCTCCCATCTCCACAGAGGAACTCTGGATATCTGTCAGTGACCACTCCCTGACCAAGGCCATTCCCCGCCAGGCAGCCAGCTCTAGGAAGAGTTTTGGTGGTTCCAAACATCTTCCATTTAAGAATGACGGAGGCCACTATGTTCTTGGGGACCTTCAATGCTGCAGAAATGTTTTGGTCCCCTTCCTCAGATCTGTGCCTCGACACAATCCTGTCTCGGAGCTCTACGGCTTGGTTTTTGCTCTGACATGCACTGTCAACAGTGGGACCTTATATAGACCGGTGTGCCTTTCCAAATAATTGTCCTATCAATTGAATTTACCACAGGTGGACTCCAATCAAGTTGTAGAAACATCTCAAGGATGATCAATGGAAACAGGATGCACCTGAGCTCAATTTTGAGGATGTGAATACTGACAGTACCAGCCAAAAATGTGGACACACCTACTCATTCAAGTGTTTTTGTTTATTTGTACTATTTTCTACTTTGTAGAATAATAGTGAAGACATCAAAACAATGATAACACACATGGAATCATGTAGTAACCAAAAATCAAAATATATTTTATATTTGAGATTCTTCAAAGTAGCCACCCTTTGCCTTGACAGCTTTGCACACTGTTGGCATTCTCTCAACCAGCTTCACCTGGAATGATTTTCCAACCGTCTTGAAGGAGTTCTCAAATATGCTGAGCACTTGTTGGCTGCTTTTCCTTCACTCTGCGGACCAACTCATCCCAAACCATCTCAATTGGGTTGATGTCGGTGATTGTCGAGGCCAGGTTATCTGATGCAACACTCATCACTCTTCTTGGTTATATAGCCCCTACACAGGCTGGAGGCGCGTTTGTTCATTTTCCTGTTGAAAAACAAATAATTGTCCCACAAACCAAATGGGATGGCGTATTGCTGCAGAATGCTGTGGTAGCCATGGTGGTTACGTGTGCCTTGAATTCTAAATAAATTACAGACAGTGTCACCAGTAAAGCACCCCCACACCATCAAACCTCCTCCTTCATGCTTCACAGTGGGAACCACACATGCAGCATGCAGATATCATTACTTTCACCTACTCTGCATCTCACTAAGACATGGTTTTCAGAACCAATAATCTGGCTGTCCTCATGAAAACCAGTTTCATCATAGCGCTTGATGGTTTTTCCAACGGCACTTTCAAGGTTCTTAATTTTCCGGATTGACTGATCTTCATGTCTTAAAGTAATGATTGACAGTCATTTCTCTTTGCTTATTTGTGCTGTTTTTGCCATAATATGGACTTGGTCTTTTACCAAATAGGGCTGTCTTCTTTATACCACCCCTACCTTGTCACAACACAACTGATTGGCTCAAAAGCATTAAGAAGGAAAGAAATTCCACAAATGAACTTTTAATAAGGCACACCTGTTAATTGAAATGCATTCCAGGTGACTACCTCATGAAGCTGGTTAAAAGAATGCCAAGAGTGTGCAAAGCTGTCATCAGGGCAAAGGGTGGCTACTTTGAAGAATCTCATATAAAATATATTTTGATTTGTTTAATCAATGCGTCATACGGTATTCTAGTCAAGGCCATCCTATTCAACTATTGCTGTACATATACTATTCTATCCTACAGATATACCACGTATTCTATCCACAAGGTCTATACATCCCATATCATATATATTCATATTCCGGACCCCGACATTGCTCGTCCTAATTTTTCTATATTTCTTAATTCCATTATTTAACTTTTAGATTTGTGTGTATTGTTAGATATTACTGCACTGTTGGAGCTAGGAACGCAAGCATTTTGCTACACCTGCAATAACGTGCTAAATATGTGTATGCAGGCAATACAATTTGATAAGGAAATCAGTCAATTGAAATAAATTCATTAGGCCCTAATCTATGGATTTATTTTGACATGACTGGGAATACAGATAGCTTTTAAACTTTTCTTTAAAGGTAGGGGCGTGGATCAGAGACCCTTTCAGTATCTGGTGTGACCATCATCTGCCTTATACAGCGTGACACATCTCCTTCGCATAGAGTTGATCAGGATGTTGATTGTGGCCTATGGAATGTTGTCCCCCTCTTCAATGTCTGTGCAATGTTGCTGGATATTGGTGGGAACTGAAACAATGCTGTTGTACACGCTGATCCAGAGCATCCCAAACATGCTAAATGAGTGACATGTCTGAGTATGCAGGCCATGGAAGAACTGGGACATGTTCAGCTTCCAGAAATTGTGTACAGATCTTTGCGACATGGGGCTGTGCATTATCATGCTGAAACATGAGGTTATGGCAGCGGATGAATGGCACGACAATGGGCCTCAGCATCTCATCACGCTTCTCTGTGCATTCAAATTGCCATCGATAAAATGCAATTGTGTTTGTTGTCCGTAGCTTATATCTAGCCCATATCAATACACCGCCACCACCATGGGGCATTAATCAGAATGGCCGATTTAATTAGGGCCGATTTCAAGTTTTGATAACAATCGGAAATCTGTATTTTTGGGCGCCGATTAAAAAAATATATATATATATTTATTATTTTTTATTTTATATACCTTTTATTTAACTAGGCAAGTCAGTTAAGAACATATTCTTATTTTCAATGACGGCCTAGGAACGGTGAGTTAACTGCCTTGTTCAGGGGCAGAACGACAGATTTTCACCTTGTCAGCTCGGGGGATCCAATATTGCAACCTTACAGTTAACTAGTCCAACGCAATAATGACCTGCCTCTCTCTCATTGCACTCCACAAGGAGACTGCCTGTTACGCGAATGCAGTAAGCCACGGTAAGTTGCTAGCTAGCATTAAACTTATCTTATAAAAAACAATCAATCATAATCACTAGTTAACTACACATGGTTGATGATATTGGGGCGGCAGCGTAGCCTAGTGGTTAGAGCGTTGGACTAGGAACCGGAAGGTTGTGAGTTCAAACCCCCGAGCTGACAAGGTACAAATCTGTCGTTCTGCCCCTGAACAGGCAGTTAACCCACTGTTCCCAGGCCGTCATTGAAAATAAGAATGTGTTCTTAACTGACTTGCCTGGTTAAATAAAGGTTAATATTACTAGATATTATCTAGCGTGTCCTGCATTGCATATAATCTGACTGAGCATACAAGTATCTAAGTATCTGACTGAGCGGTGGTAGGCAGAAGCAGGCATGTAAACATTCATTCAAACAGAACTTTTGCGCGTTTTGCCAGCAGCTCTTCGTTGTGCGTCAAGCATTGCGCTGTTTATGACTTCAAGCCTATCAACTCCCGAGATGAGGCTGGTGTAACCGAAGTGAAATGGCTAGCTAGTTAGCACTCGCTCTGAGTCTTCTAGTAGTTGTTTCCCTTGCTCTGCATGGGGAACGCTGCTTCGATGGTGGCTGTTGTTGCTGGTTCGAGCCCAGGGAGGAGCGAGGAGATGGACGGAAGCTATACTGTTACACTGGCAATACTAAAGTGCCTATAAGAACATCCAATAGTCAAAGGTTAATGAAATACAAATGGTATAGAGGGAAATAATCCTATAATTCCTATAATAACTACAACCTAAAACTTCTTACCTGGGAATATTGAAGACTCATGTTAAAAGAAACCACCAGCTTTCATATGTTCTCATGTTCTGAGCAAGGAACTGAAACGTTAGCTTTCTTACATGGCACATATTGCACTTTTACCTTCTTCTCCAACACTTTGTTTTTGCATTATTTAAACCAAATTGAACATGTTTCATTATTTACTTGAGGCTAAATTGATTTTATTGATGTATTATATTAAGTTAAAATAAGTGTTCATTCAGTATTGTTGTAATTGTCATTATTACAAATAAATATATAAAAAAATCGGCTGAATAATCGGTATCAGCTTTAATGGTCCTCCAATAATCGGTACCGGCGTTGAAAAATCTTTATCGGCCGACCTCTACTCTGTTCACAACGTTATCATCAGCAAACCACTCGCCCACATGTTGTCATACACACTATCTGTCTGGTACAATTGAAACCGGGATTCATCTGTGAAGAGCACACTTCTCCAGCATGCTAGTGGCCATCAAAGGTGAGCATTTGCCCACTGAAGTCGGTTACGACGCCAAACTGCAGTCAGGTCAATACCTTGGTGAGGACGACTAGCATGCAGATGAGCTTCCCTGAGACGGTTTCTGACAATTTGTGCAGAAATTCTTTGGTTGTGCAAACCTACAGTTTCATCAACTGTCCAGGTGGCTGGTCTCAGACGGTGCCGCATGTGAAGAAGTTGGATATGGAGGTCCTAGGCTGGCATGGTTACACGTGGTCTGTGGTTTTGAGGCCGGTTGGACGTACTGCCAAATTCTCAAAAATGACATTGGAGGCGGCTTGGAGAATTGAATTAATATTCAATTCCCTGGCAACAGTTCTGGTTGACATTCCTGCAGTCAGCATGCCAATTGCCTGCTCCCTCAACTTGAGACATCTGTGTCATTGTGTTGTGTGATAACTGCACATTTTAGAGTGGCCTTTTATTGTCCCCATCACAATGTGCACATGTGTAATGATGCTGTTTAATCACCTTCTTGATATGCCACACCTGTCAGGTGGATGGATTATCTTGGCAAAGCAGAAATGCTCACTAACAGGGATGTAAACAAATTTGTGTACAAAATTTGAGAGAAATATGCTTTTTGTACGCGTGAAACATTTCTGGGATCTTTTATTTCGGCTCAAGAAACATGAGGACCAACAATTTGCATGTTGCGTTTTGTATTTTTGATCAGTGTAATTAGCGCAGGTACTCCTCTTTCTAACGTCTGTTTTCCGTTTAACAAGCGCTGTAACATGGACATATGGCAGTGAGGGAACCTTAACCCTATAAAGGTAGTGTAGTAATCTAACCTTTTTTTAAAGTTTTTTTGAAAATGATTTATTGCTGATATGAAAGATGCATTCCTTTATGTTTCCCAAACCGTGCATTTTAACATTCAGAATGAGCGTCAGGGTTCTTTAATAAAACTCCCCCGGCCAGAACATACTGAAGGTAGTTGGCGTCCTATGAATGTTATAAATTAATTTGCCATGATGTGACTCTTTTGTTTTTGCCTTGTCTTTAGAATTTTAATGATGGCTAGATTTTGACATGGGTTACGATTTTCAGACCAAAATAAATGATATCATCTTGCTAAAGTATGTCTGTCCATGTTTTCTTGGTTTTAGACTCAAAGGATGGAAACAAATCTTTTTACACAGTCCAAGAGGAGAAGATAGAGCAGGCAGAGAGATCTGTCCTTATCAGCTGCCCGGCCAAAACCAACGAGAAAAAGTTCCTCAGCTATTTATCCAGACATGGAGATATCAACAAATGTTTCTTTTATGAAAGCTACGTAAGTATTTCAGTTGTGCTAAGATGTGAGTCTACAAATAAACACTCAGAAATAAGTAAATAAATAAAAAACATGCTGAAAAGGTTGTGAAAGTTAACTGACTGTGCTGTCACTGTGCTCATGTTTGGCCTTCCAGGGTACATATGCTGTGGTGGAGTTTTCCAACAAGGAGAGCCTCACATCACTCCACGAAGGGACGGCCATCCCCAGTATCAACCATGAAGCTACAGTGCCTTTCAAGTCCAGACTGCTTTCGCTCAGAAACGCTGGTCCTGTGGACATGTCCAATGGCCAGTCCGCCCCTCCGTGCCAACCACAGACCACCATACACATTAACGAACTCATACAGAGACTTTCCAAAGAAGCCAGTGTAGGTCGACATGACCTGGTTTCAAATACTAGCTAAACGACTGAAGTTGTCTGTCTGATTAAAGATTAGCATAGATACATAGAGTACCAGTGAAAAGTTTCTACATTGTAGAATACAAGTGAAGACATCAACACTATAAAATAACACATATGGAATCATATAGTAACCAAAACAGTGGTACTACAAACAAATCAAAATATATTTTATATAGCCAGTCTTTAGTAGCCAGGCTTTTGCCTTGATGACAATGTAGAAAATAGTCCCCAAAAATTAAGAAAAACCCCTGAATGAGTAGGTGTCCACATTTTTGACTGGTACTGTATGTCTCAGGGACAACGTATAGGTATTGTTAGCTTTTGTGCTAATTGTTTACAAGATATTCAACTATATTATTGTTGGTTAACAAGGATCTCCAGATAACCCTTGCTTTAGGCTTAATATTGAACAGACAAATAACACTGTTTTGGTGTTCTCTCTTTCTTTATCTCAGATAGACCAACAAATCTCCTCCCTTACAGAGACGTACCAGCTGACGGAAGAGAACGTCTGCCTGCGCTTCCTGGTCTGCTCTCTTCTAAAGGACATAGCTGCTGCATATTTCCCAGAATGCACCATTCGGCCCTTTGGCTCCTCTGTCAACGGCTTCGGGAAGCTGGGCTGTGACCTAGACATGTTTCTGGACCTGGACGGCATCAGTGGAAGGAATCTGAAAAGGGTGAGGATGAGGACTATGTAGAAACCACATCAGTCACGTTCAGTAGGGCACACCGTAGCAAAACGTCCATCAACGGGGGGGAAAAAACGTTTATTTTTATTTTTATTGGGCAAGTTTAGGTAGGAATCTACGAGAAAAACACATCGGGTCTGTTTCCCAAAAGCTTCATAGCGCTGAAATTAGATCATATAAGCAATGGAGGAAAGATTATGCTAGTGCTACACAGCTTCCGGGAATCTCTCCAAGTGATTATCCCTTACCTTTTTTTGTCATGGTTCTTAGATGCCAATTTTGACCTCCGGTTTGTTTTCATCTCATAAAACAGCTGTAGAGAGATTTGTCTCGTGTTTTCTGCCTCATACCTTCTCCTTTTTAATTAGATTGCCTTTGTTTACATCTATCGTTACAATAGCTTGTGTAAGATAGGACATCAAGAACCCTGTTAACCAGACCCTTACTGTTGTTGCGCTGTAGAACATTTGTTCAAAGAGACGGGGGGGGGACTTCCCTTTTTTTTTACATTGACATTATAGTGTGGGGGAAAAGCCCCATAAGAGGCCCACTAAGGCCTTTATCAGTGCTTCTCTCTCGTGCGCTCCCACACACACACACTGGGTAAACATTCCGCTAAGAAGGATCTTAGGGAAGTGAGAGATGTGCACAATGCTACAAATCACCATTTCCTCACCTGTAGTCAAGGCTGTTCAGTAGAAACAGAAGACCCTTGTGCGTAAAGAGAGTTTGCAGAGCTTGTCAAAGCTCTGTCTTCTATGTGAATGTTGAGAGTCAATCTGACTTGCAAATATTGACTTGGTTTTATTAGATTGAAATGATGCACTTTTCTCTATGTATGGTAGGGTTTAAAAGTGGGAACCAGGTTACCGAGATTTTCCGCCCAAACCATTCTCATTTCCCGAGATAAATAATGTTGAGAAACCGGTATTTTTTGTCTAAGTCTGGCTTATCTAAGGCCTTCCCTGCTCTACTATCTGCATGATCAATCATCAACGCTCAGTGTGATTTACTTAAGTCGCCATAAATGGAAAGGGCTGGGTGCGACAGCTTCTCCTACCTTGCCACCATCCCGTTGCATCAGATCAGCACAGAAAAAAAGAATCCATTGAATATGTCACAACTGGTGAGATGATATGCAGAGAGAGAAGGTCAATTTAGCCGAGATGCAAAAATGCTAAATATGCACATGCGACGTAGCCTATCAACTCTGGCTTCATTCAAACATTAGACCAGTCATCACAACGCTAGCAGCCTACCATATTTACTCAACATAAAGTCCCCAGTAGCAGATGACATCCTGCAACTAGTGTTGTCTGGCCGCCTGACAACCTGCCCGCTTGACCCCATCCCCTCCTTTCTTCTCCGGACCATCTCTGGAGACCTTCTCCCATTCCTCCCTTCTCTCATCAACTCATCCCTGACCACTGGCTGTGTCCCATCTGACTTCAAAATGGCCCGAGTTGTTAATCTCTTCAATAAACCAACACTAGACCTGTATCCCTTTTCTTTCCAAAACACTTGAGCGTGCTGTCTATGATCAACTTTCTCAACCATCAGATCCTCCTCTCTACTCTCTCAGGGCTGGGTGTCTCAGGCTCTGCAAACTTGGATTGCATCTTATCTGGCAGGCCGCTCCTACCAGGTGATGTGGAGAGAATCTGTGTCTGCACCACGTACTCTCACTACTGGTGTCCCCCAGGGCTCAGTTCTAGGCCCTCACCTCTTCTCTCTATATACCAAGTCACTCGGTTCATATCCTCACATGGTCTCTCCTATCAATGCTATGCGGATGACACTCAACTACTTTTCTCCTTCCCCCCCCTTCTGACACCCAGGTGGCGACACGCATCTCTCCGTGCCCGGCAAATAGCTCAACTTGGATGTCGGCCCACCACCTCAAGCTCAACCTCGACAAGATGGAACTGCTCTTACTTCTGGGGAAGGCCTGCCCGCGCCAAGACCTCTCCATCACGGTTGAAAACTCCACAGTATCACCATCCCAGAGTGCATAGAACCTTGGCGTGACCCTGGACAACACCCTGTTGTTTTCTGTAAACATCAAAGCAGTGACTCGCTCCTGCAGGTTTGTCTCATGAGTACAACCCTACTCACACAGGAAGCGACCTAATCCAGGCACTTGTCCTCTCCCGTCCGGACTACTGCAACTCGCTGTTGGCTGGGCTCCCTGCTTTTGCCATCCAACCCCTACAACTTATCCAGAATGCAGCAGCACGCCTGGTTTTCAACCTTCCCAAGTTCTCTCATGTCACTCTGCTTCTCCGCACACTCCACTGGCAAGACCATGGTGCTTACTTACGGAACCCTACCTTCAGGCTCAGCTCAGTCCAAGCTGTTCCTTGTCCTGGCACTCCATTGGTGGAACCAGCTTCCTCCTGAAGCGAGGACAGCAGAGTCCCTGCCCATAAATCGAAAACGTCTGAAACCCTACTTCTTCAGACAGTATCTTAAATAATCCTCCTCCTCACCTCGACCCCCCCCCCCCCCCCCCTCCAAAAATAAATAAAATAAAATGCATCCCTGACTTGACCCCCCCCCCAACTCTGACTACTGACAGCTACATTATCGAGGGAAAAATGTGCTTTCTATGCGGGTGTCCCACCTAGCTATCTTAAGATGAATGCAGTAACTGTAAGTCGCTCTGGATAAGAGCTTCTGCTTAATGACTAAATTGTAAAACGTCCCTTAGGCTTCTTGCATGGCTTCTATAAATGTAATTGCTTACTATACGTGCAGGCTACACATGACCTCTGGACGCAGTTAAGGTAGACAATTCCCTGTGACAGTCACCACAACAAGCGGGATATCATGAAGGCAAAACAACCCATCACCTTCCCAAACTCCCCCGATAGCCAGGTGCAAAGGGAGAGAGACGGGTCAACAAGCTGTCTGACATTTTTCCGTCAAAGGTAGGCTAAAGCGAATGTAATGTTTACTAGACCAATGGTCATTTTTTACCTGCTCGGCCAACTTCTTTTTTTTAAGGTTATATCAACGATATAGCGTGGTGACTTCGAGAGAACTTTGATTAAATGGCAACAAATACAACAAGAAGATTTTAGATTCATGTATATATTTCTCCATTAACAGTGGTATAATCCTGTCAGATTTTTCTCCCGCTGGCATTATATGCGTTTCAATAGAACGGGAATACCGGGATGCCTTGTACGTTTTTTCAATTTTCTTGGGAAGGAAAATTGATAGATTCTCTGGTAAAATATTAAACCCTTATGTGGGCAGGCACACGCAATTGCTAGTGTCTATGTTGTCCATACATATTTTTTTTCAGCCTTGGGCCTGCCATCTTCACTCACAATGCTCTCTGTAACCCTATGCATTTTAGCACTATGTTTCAGTAATGAAAAATGTTATGTTCCATCTGCCCAGCCAAAAGCAGGGCTCTCCTTGGAGTACCAGACAAAGAGGTCTGCGTCTGAGCGGGCGGGTACCCAGAGTATCCTGTCTGTGATCGGGGAGTGTGTAGACCAGTTTGGGCCTGGCTGTGTCGGGGTGCAGAAGATCCTCCAGGCTCGCTGTCCCCTAGTCCGATTCGCCCACCAACCGTCAGGGTTCCAGTGTGACCTCACGGCTAACAATAGGTAACACACACACACACACGCACACACGGTCACAGATCAAGCATATTTTTTTGGTTTAATCAGTCTCAAACAGAAGTTGGTTTACATCCATCATGGTTAATCATCAGTGTGATTCAATTAGAACAGCTTTTATGATGCTTAACCAGTGCCTTTTTAAACAATTGTGAATCATGAAAGCACATTTCTGCCTGCCTAGATGTGATTTTGAATTGTTAATCTTTAACGTTCCCTTTCACAGAACTATTAGTCACCCTTTTAAATGGCATTTAGCTCTCATGCTTCATCGAAACTCTCTACCGTGTTAGTTCCTCGTTGCCCTTAATCTACTGGCGTTGCACAAACGAGACAGAAACTGAAGTTATGTAGAAACGGCTCTGAATGCTGGTTCCAAGCTGCCTAGTCCAAAACTGGTTGAGCACCAGAGAGGGGGGAGGAAAAGAGGGAACATAAAAAAGAGGTGGCTTGTGTTTATGCCCTGAAACTAGTCAGGCACCAATGAGGGAGGGGGCACCAATGAGGGAGGGGGAGAGAGAGAGAGGGAGGGGGAGAGAGAGGGAGAGGGCACCAATGAGGGAGGGGGAGAGAGAGGGAGAGGGCACCAATGAGGGAGGGGAAGAGAGAGGGAGAGGGCACCAATGAGGGAGGGGGAGAGAGAGGGAGAGGGCACTAATGAGGGAGGGGGAGAGAGAGAGTGCACCAATGAGGGAGGGGGAGAGAGAGTGCACCAATGAGGGAGGGGGAGAGAGGGTGCACCAATGAGGGAGGGGGAGAGAGAGGGCACCAATGAGGGAGGGGGAGAGAGAGGGCACCAATGAGGGAGGGAGGGGGAGAGAGAGAGGGCACCAATGAGGGAGGGAGGGGGAGAGAGAGAGAGGGCACCAGGGAGGGAGGGGGAGAGAGAGAGTGCACCAATGAGGGAGGGAGGGGGAGAGAGAGAGTGCACCAATGAGGGAGGGGGGGGAGAGAGAGGGCACCAATGAGGGAGGGAGGGGGAGAGAGAGACAGGGCACCAATGAGGGGGAGAGAGAGAGAGAGAGAGACAGGGCACCAATGAGGGAGGGGGAGAGAGAGACAGGGCACCAATGAGGGAGAGAGAGACAGGGCACCAATGAGAGAGGGCACCAATGAGGGAGGGGAGAGACAGGGCAAAATGAGGGAGGGGGAGAGAGAGACAGGGCACCAATGAGGGAGGGGGAGAGAGGGACAGGGCACCAATGAGGGAGGGGTAGAGAGAGCGAGAGAGGGCACCAATGAGGGAGGGGGGGAGGGAGGGAGGGAGAGCACCAATGACAGAGAGAGGGCACCAATGAGTGAGGGGAGAGAGACAGAGAGGGCACCAGGGAGGGAGGGAGAGAGAGAGAGAGGGCACCAATGAGGGAGGGACAGAGAGGGCTCGAGGGAGGGAGGGAGGGTGAGAGAGAGAGAGAGTGCAAAAGGGCGGAGAAGTGAGACTGCTTGTTGTTTCACTTCTTCTCTTGGTCTGACGGATACTGTGGTTAGCCTGAGAGGTAAGCTACCACATACACACCTTCTAATGCTCAGAAACAAACCCAGCCATGCCACAGTTTATTAGGAAATAGAGTAGAGTAGAGCGCGTTTCTCAATGATTATGTTAAATCATAGAAGGTTATGGTTATGCACGGTTTGTCATACAGAACCTTTCAAAATAGAGGGATGTTTTGGTACTAAGTGAGAATTGTAAAGTTCAGCTAAATGCTGCCCTCTGGAGGATATTGTGCCACTGTCTTTCATATTCTCTTCTCACCAACTTCTGTAACCTTCATGGTTTCTCACATCAGATTGAGAAGTTTTGTACAGAGACTATCATATCAAACAAATATATATCAGATCGAAAATAGCATATACATTTTAATATTAGGAATGGTGATAGAAAGTAATTTTAAGAAAGATCCATTTAAAGGCGGAGACAGGGTTAAGTGTGTCATTTAATGAGACTACTGTAGTCTTAACTGTCATTCTGTGTGTCCACAGGGTAGCGATGAAGAGCTCGGAGCTTCTGTACCTGTATGGGGGGCTGGACCGGCGGGTGCGTTGCCTGGTGTTCAGTGTCCGGTGCTGGGCTCGGGCCCACAGTATCACCAGCAGCATACCTGGAGCCTGGATCTCAAACTTCTCTCTCACTGTCATGGTCCTATTCTTCCTCCAGAGGAGAACTATTCCTATCCTACCCACCCTGGACCACCTCAAGGAACTAGCAGGTATCTTACAATGGAGCACTGTGGACAATTTAACAATCAATACTATCGGTATCTCACCTCCAAAAGAGCTAGCAAATAGTAGTCTGTAGTTCTGCATTGTTACACTTCCAAGTTGTATTCAGAAAGGTGGAAATTGACATTCAGCGGGTAGCAATGGACCACTGAGCGAGTGGCAATTGGGTTATTAAATTATTATTTATTTAATTTCAAGCAATTGATTGTTGAGCCTCGTTGTCAACAAATATCTGTGTTGGTGTAGTGCAGTGATGCTCACACTCCTGCTTCCCTTGTCACCTTGGCTGTCAGATAATTGCATTCCTCCCTCCCTCCATCCACCTTAGCCTAGACAGAGACACTATCCCAGGCAGCATCACATAGTGCTTAAAGGCCCCATCACTCTGGCAGGGGCCAAGACCCTCCCAGCATTGGGCATCTATTTAATCACGCACAGCAAATTCATACACACCACCAGCCTCTCCTCTGACCCTCAGCTGACATGGTCAAGAAGATTGGTACCAAGGCTCTGATGGAGAGCTAAGCTTGATCAGAATTTTTTTTCTGTTTTCCCTCTTCTTTCTCTCGTTTGTAATTGCTCTCTTTGACATCTCTTCCTCCTTTTTTGCTCTCTATCCATCCCTCTCTTTGCCTGTCAGTTTTCTGAGTGACAACATTCATCTTTTAAGGCTCTGTAAAAATCTGCGTTGTGGAGGGAATAACGTAATCCAGACGTTAATCCAAGATGTCGTAGCAGTCGGACGTGTGTTTGTCTTGTCCCATGTAAAGAGTCGGTTTCGTGTTTTTTTTATTCGTACATATTTTTAATCTCACTTTCCACCGACGATCTACATATACTTTCCTGCAACCCGCCTCACCCAATGTTGTATTGATCTGCTATTTTTATACGTTATAACCGGAACCTCCATCAGAAGCTAGCCAGCTAACTAGCTAGTAGTCACTGTTATCCACGGCTAGCGGTCTTCGCCTTTTTAGATCGGACACCAGCCAGTTTTAGCTCGGTCAATCCCTGCCGGTCTACACAAAGCGATATCAACCCAGAGCATTTCGGACTGCTTTTCTCCACCACATCACCGGATTCCTGCCGCAAGCTCTGGGCCATTACACCGTATCATCTTAGCTAGCTAGCTGCAACTGACTAGCTACTGCTGGCTAACGCCTCTGTCCCGAAGCAAGCACCTGTTAGCCTTGAGCTAGCCTCGAGCTAGGCCCATCTCCCGGCTAGCTGAAGAGGTATACCTGCTAATTTTGTGGGCAACAATACTTTTGCCAATTGGCCTGGACCCTTTATTGCCGACGCGGAGCCCCGCTGATCCATCACGACTGGTCCAGCCTGTCGTGGAAATTTCCTCTTCTTACCAAATCATGGGAGCAAACCACACACACACAAGTCAGAGTTAGTTATCAAAGTCCATCTTTAATTATATAAGCTCTATAGCATTTTCACTTTCAACAGTTCAATATCTCTAATGAAAAGTTGAGAGTCCCCACACAACGGCAAAATGGGATCCTTTATAGCAAAGATACACAGGATAAGACGGCATCGGCATGATTCATTGTTCAGCTTTGTCTCCTTACTCAAACCCCAGCACCATAAACCAACCCTCCATATCAACAGGCATATATCAAATTGTCATTTAGATACAACCAACCCTAAATACAAACAATCCTGGACAAACTCACGGAGAGGAGAATGAGGCTATAGGTTAAGATAGAAACAACATTAGAGGGAGCATAGACTGATTCCAGACACTGCCACCCTCCTTTCCCCACTGGGAAAGGTAGGGAGTAAAAGATATGTTTACACATGATGACACTTTGACCTCTCCCCTCTCAGCGGCCCATGCAACTTAGTTTTGACATAGAACAGATAACTGCAACCTCGCCACAGCATTATACAAAAATACCATTCTGATGAGAAGTAACTTACACACATTTGATGAATATAAAAACATCTTACATATGTTACCAACAAATTCTGAATCTTCCCTAACAATCCCTAACTACAACATTTTCCGTCAAGATAAATCCCCATTTGGCAGTTCTTTCTATTGTGTTATTAACTGTACGTTTGCTTATCCCAGGTGTAACTGTGTTGTTTTTGCTGCTGTGCACTAAATTTCTTAGATTTTCCACAGAACTCAGTGGTCTCCTTTACACTCATGTGAATTGGCGTATATCGATAGGGCTTAATTAAACTGTTTCTTTCAGAAGAAATATAAAAAGCACATGCATAACCATGGTAGCAATTGAAAGCGAACAGTTTGGTGTTAATGGGGATATGTATTAGACAAAAGGTGAGTGCATGACAGTTGATGACTGAATATGAACATTACACTGTTGATTTTAAATGTGTATTTTACATTTACTGTTATTTTCACCGCATTTGTTGACAACAAAATCCGAAAATACTCTGGATACATTCAGTAACATGATAAGAATATTCCTGGAAAATGGGGTGTAGGTGCAAAGAGTAGAAAGCTGTCATCCAGGCAAAGGGTGGCTACTTAGAAGAATCTCAAATTTAAAATATATTTTTATTTAACACTTTTTTTTGGTTACTACATGATTCCATATGTGTAATTTCATAGTTTTTGATGTCTTCACTAGTATTCTACAATGTAAAAAATAAAGCGAAATCCTTGAATGAGTAGGTGTCCAAACTTTTGACTGGTACTGTATATATGTACTTCAAAATGTGGCTAGCTCTCTTGCTTAATTTTGGAAGAAATTCATTTGTTGAAAACTTTTCCAACTATTGTCTTTCTCTCTCTCTTTTGAGTCAACGACTCACCACATTTTATTCACTGCGGTGCTAGCTAGCTGTAGCTTATGCTTTCAGTACAAGATCAATTCCCTGATCCTTTGATTTGGTGGACAACATGCCATTTCATACTGCAATAGCTCTATTAGGTCGGAGGACATCCCCTGGAAGTTGTCATAATTACAGTGCAAGTCTATGGAAGAGGGTGAGAACCAGGAGCCTTCTAGATTTTGTATTGAAGTCAATGTACCCATATGGGCTCAGAAGGTATCTGTCCTCCGGCTACAATATGTTGCTACCGTACAGAGTGCTGCTGAGGCTACTGTAGATCTTCATCGCAAAACAGTGTGTTTTAGTATAGTTTTATCTAAAAATTATAACTTTTTTAAATGTTTCATTATTTTTATGAAATTCACTGAGGAGGATGGTCCTCCCCTTCCTCCTCTGTGGAGCCTCCACTGATAGCATGTTACTTTACAGCCACTTCGTTCCAATGCTTATTGGTGCCCAATTCAGCCATTTTCAACCTGTATACAGGTATGAATGTATAGGGTTAAGCATTGCTCTGGACATCCACTTTTGTTGTTTTCTATTAAAGTTTGATTTTGAGACTTAAAACCTGGAAAAACAAAATGGAGAGAACTGAATTTGGGGGAAAAACAGAATCAGGCAAATGATAAAACAGATTTTATGGGGACCTAATCTTTGTCTTGTTCAGGCTGCCCAATTCTGGTACTGAAGGGCTGTGACACTTCTGTTTTTCATCCAGGGACTAATTCAGATCTAATTCAGATCTGGGACACCAGGTGAGTGCAATTAAATACCAAGTAGAAACCAGAAGTGTTTTGGCCCTCCGGGACCGGAATTGGGCAGCCTGAACAAGACAAAGATTAGATACTAGACATCTAGTATATTGTATGTAATTTAAGCTTTCCCCTTTCTCTTATACAAGGCCCTGCATGTGTAATGTGTCATTTACCTTGTGTGTAGTGTCTTACCTTGTGGTATATACCTTATCATTTACCTTATGCTCCCCCACCCCACCCTTTTCTACAAGGCCCTCTAGATAAGAGTGTCATCGAGGGAAACGACTGCACATTTGTCAGCGACTTCACAAAAATACGACTGCAAGACAACACAGAGACATTAGGTGGGCCCATAGCATAAATGTGATTTCATTTCCACATGGAAACAGGTTTCTTCATCTGTATGAATGTAGTATTTCTTAACATACTCTTTTGTATTTCCTTTCAGAGCAACTGCTGCAGGAGTTCTTTGAGTTCTATGGAACCTTCGCGTTCAACCGCATGTCGATCAATATCAGAAAGGTAACACACAGACAAACAATGAATGCGCACTAATTGGCGGGAGTCAGTGCGCATTAGTGGAGAGAAACATGCCTAGCGCGTCTTCGCCATATACTCTTTTTTTAAACATTTTTAAATCTTGAGTTTTGACGGCTACTCAAAAGTTTTACCAGCGCACCGGTTTAAACTTGTTATGACCTGCGTATGGTCTAAATCGGGTATTCCCAAACCCCAGGGGTACGAGCAATGCCGTCGGGGGTACGCCAAATAAAAATGGGATTCACATTTTTAAATGAAAAATGATATATTTTTTTACATTTTCAAACAGTACATTTATATTATCCAACTGGGCTATACATTTGGGCAAGTTTTTTTTTTTTGTAGAAATGTATAAAAGCAACAGATACCATTAATAAGAAGGGGCTAGAAGTGTCTCATATGGTGAGCTACCGAGTGGCTAGGACATGCAAGCCCCATACTATTGTGGAAGACTTCCTGCTGCCACAGATATGGCTGGGACAGAATGGAGGAAAAGGCCCAAAGAAACTATACAGACAATTACTCCATCAAACAACAGTTTCACGACGCATCAGTGACATGGCAGGAGATGTTTTGAAACAGTTACTGCTTCACATACAAGCCAGTGAATTCTATGCATTACAGCTGGATGAGTCAACAGACGTGGCAGGCCTGGCACAGCTCCTGGTATATGTCTGTTACATTTATGGGGGGTCAATTAAGGAAGTCATCCTCTTCTGGAAACCAGGACAACAAGGAGAGGATATTTTAAAGTACTAGACAGCTTTGTGAAATGAAGTGGACTCTGATGGTCAAGATGTGTTGGTACCAAAGCCATGACAAGGAGACATATTGGAGTGGTAACGTGCGTGTAAGCAGTTGCTCCCGACTCCACTTGGGCACTTTACAGCATCCACCGAGAGGCTCTTGCTGCCAACAGCTTGAAAGACGTTTTGGACACTACAGTGAAAATTGTTTTTAAAAATGTAGTAACCATAAGTATTAAACTAAACAAATCAAAATATATATGTGCCTTGTTAAGTTAATTTGTGGAATTTCTTTCCTTCTTAATGCGTTTGAGCCAATCAGTTGTGTTGTGACAGGGTAGGGAGGTATACAGAAGATAGCCCTATTTGGTAAAAGACCAAGTCCATATTATGGCAAAAACAGCTCAGATAAGCAAAGAGAAATGACAGTCCATTACTTTAAGACATGAAGGTCAGTCAATACAGAAAATGTCAAGAACCTTCAAAGTTTCTTCAAGTGCAGTCGCAAAAACCATCGGGCGCAATGATGAAACTGGATCTCATGAGGACCGCCACAGGAATGGAAGACAGAGGAGAAGTTCATTAGAGTTATCAGCCTCAGAAATTTCAGCCCAAATAAATTCTTCCAGAATTCAAGTTACAGACACATCTCAACATCAACTGTTCAGAAGAGACTGAGTGAATCAGGCCTTCATGGTCATATTGCTGCAAAGAAACCACTACTAAAGGACACCAATAAGAAGAAGAGACATGAGCAATGAACATTAAACCAGTGGATACTTGTCCTTTTGGTCTGGAGTTGAAAAAAAATGAAATTTTAAGTTCCAACCAATGTGTCTTTGTGAGATCTCCACATGTATTTCCCACCATAAAGCATGGAGAAGATGGTGTTATGGTGTGGGGGTGCTTTGCTGGTGACACTGCTTGTGATTTATTTAGAATTCAAGGCACACTTAACCATCATGCCAACACAGCATTCTGCAGCGATACGCCATCCCATCTGGTTTGCCCTTAGTCCCACTATCATTTGTTTTTCAACAGGACAATGACCCAACACACCTTCAGGCTGTGTAAGGGCTATTTTACCAAGGAGAGTGATGGAGTGCTGCATCAGATGACCTGGCCTCCACAATCACTCAACCAAATTGAGATGGTTTGGGATGAGTCGGTCTGCAGAGTGAAGGACAAGCAGCCAACAAGTGCTCAGCATATGTGGGAACTCCTTCAAGACTGTTGGAAAAACATTCCAGGTGAAGCTGGTTGAGCGAATGCCAAGAGTGTGCAAAGCTGTCATCAAGGCAAAGGGTGGCTATTTGAAGAATCTCAAATATAAAATACGCTGCTCAAAAAAATAAAGGGAACACTAAAATAACACATCCTAGATCTGAATGAATGAAATATTCTTATTAAATACTTTTTTCTTTACATAGTTGAATGTGCTTACAACAAAATCACACAAATTATCAATGGAAATCAAATTTATCAACCCATGGAGGTCTGGATTTGAGGTTACACTCAAAATTAAAGTGGAAAACCACACTACAGGCTGATCCAACTTTGATGTAATGTCCTTAAAACAAGTCAACATGAGGCTCAGTAGTGTGTGTGGCCTCCATGTGCCTGTATGACCTCCCTACAACGCCTGGGCATGCTCCTGATGAGGTCGTGGATGGTCTCCTGAGGGATCTCCTCCCAGACCTGGACTAAAGCATCCGCCAACTCCTGGACAGTCTGTGGTGCAACGTGGCGTTGGTGGATGGAGCGAGACATGATGTCCCAGATGTGCTCAATTGGATTCAGGTCTGGGGAATGGGCGGGCCAGTCCATAGCATCAATGCCTTCCTCTTGCAGGAACTGCTGACACACTCCAGCCACATGAGGTCTAGCATTGTCTTGCATTAGAAGGAACCCAGGGCCAACCGCACCAGCATATGGTCTCACAAGGGGTCTGAGGATCTCATCTCGGTACCTAATGGCAGTCAGACTACCTCTGGCACATGGAGGGCTGTGCGGCCCCCCCAAAGAAATGCCACCCCACACCATGACCGACCCACCGCCAAACCGGTCATGCTGGAGAATGTTGCAGGCAGCAGAACGTTCTCCACTGCGTCTCCAGACTCTGTCACGTCTGTCACATGTGCTCAGTGTGAACCTGCTTTCATCTGTGAAGAGCACAGGGCGCCAGTGGCGAATTTGCCAATCTTGGTGTTCTCTGGCAAATGCCAAACGTCATGCACGGTGTTGGGCTGTAAGCACAACCCCCGCCTGTGGACGTCGGGCCCTCATACGACCCTCATGGAGTCTGTTTCTGACAGTTTGAGCAGACGCATGCACATTTATGGCCTGCTGGAGGTCATTTTGCAGGGCTCTGGCAGTGCTCCTCCTGCTCCTCCTTGCACAAAGGCGGAGGTAGCGGTCCTGCTGCTGGGTTGTTGCCCTCCTACGGCCTCCTCCACGTCTCCTGATGTACTGGCCTGTCTTCTGGTAGCGCCTCCATGCTCTGGACACTATGCTGACAGACACAGCAAACCTTCTTGCCACAGCTCGCATTTATGTGCCATCCTGGATGAGCTGCACTACCTGAGCCACTTGTGTGGGTTGTAGACTCCGTCTCATGCTACCACTAGAGTGAAAGCACCGCCAGCATTCAAAAGTGACCAAAACATCAGCCAGGAAGCATAGGAACTGAGAAGTGGTCCGTGGTTACCACCTGCAGAACCACTCCTTTATTGGGGGGGTCTTGCTAATTGCCTATAATTTCCACCTGGTGTCTATTCCATTTGCACAACAGCATGTGAAATTTATTGTCAATCAGTGTTGCTTCCTAAGTGGACAGTTTGATTTCACAGAAGTGTGATTGACATTGTGTTGTTTAAGTGTTCCCTTTATTTTTTTGAGCAGTGTATATTTAAATATGTTTTTTTGGTTACTACATGATTCGATATGTGTTATTTCATAGTTTTAATGTCTTCAGTATTATTCTACAATGTTGAAAATAGTACAAATAAAGAAAAACCCTTGAATGGGTAGGTGTTCAAAAATGTTTTACCGGTAGTGTATATTCAATGTGCGAGACAAAATTGAGGCTATGATTATGAAGTTAGTGCTCTCTTCTGTCTGCATTAACAAGGACAACACACAGGTCTTTCCATCATTGTATTATTTTTTGTGTGGAAATGAACTCGTGCTTACGGACATTGTCAAGTCTGATATTGCGACGCACCTGAGTGAGTTGGGTGCACAATTACGCAGGTACTTTCCCAAAACGAATGACACAAACAACTGGATTCGTTATCCCTTTCATGCCCTGCCTCCAGTCCACTTACCGATATCTGAACAAGTGAGCCTCATCGAAATTGCAACAAGTGGTTCTGTGAATATTGAATTTAATCAGAAGCAACTGCCAGATTTCTGGATTGGGCTGCGCTCAGAGTTTCCTGCCTTGGCAAATCACGCTGTTAAGACACGGATGCCCTTTTCAACCATGAACCTATGTGAGAGTGGATTCTCAGCCCTCACTAGCATGAACACTAAATACAGATACAGACTGTGTGTGTAAAATGATTTCAGACAGAGACTCACTCCAATACAAACCAACATTGCAGAGTTATAACCTGTGGTTATTCACAATTTTCAATGAACAAATAGTTTTATATGTAAGATGGCTAAATAAGAGCAAAATTATTGATTATTATTATTATTATTTGTGCCCTGGTCCTAGAAGAGCTCTTTGTCACTTTTCACGAGCCGGGTTGTGACGACTCACACTCATTCTTATGTTTAATAAATGTATTGTGTGTGTGTGTGTGTGTGTGTGGCAGGTTTACAATGATCCCTGGTTCGAATCCAGGCTGCATCACATCCGTCCATGATTGGGACTCCCATAGGGCGGCGCACAAACTGGCCTAAGCATCGTCTGGTTTTGGCCGGTGTAGGCCGTCATTGTAAATAAGAATGTATTCTTAACTGACTTGCCTAATTAAATAAAGGTTCAATTATACATTTTTAAGTATAAAGCATGTGCGTGCACACACACGCCATTTTTGTTTTAATCTGCGTCAACTAGCAAGTCATTCTGTTTCTCCATTCATCCTTCGACATAAGGTGACAGTGCTTCACTGAAAGCTTTAAACAGAAATAACCTCTTTCTTTTAGCTCTACAGAGACTCTTTCACCCCTGTGCCTAATTGCCATAGTTTATAAATGGCCAGCTCTGAGGGAAGCTAGTGATCGTAAAGTGTTGTTTGTCGATCACACACCAACATCACACTGACGTCCCTCGGTGCCTGCTAAGACTACAGCCGTCCGAGGACTGTGTGATGGATGGCTGCTCCTCCTCCACCCATCTCTATATGAACCCAACCTCTAGTTCTTTACGCTCAGTAAGCAAAAACACACAACGTGTTTATTCAGTCTTAGACGCCTGTTCATTTGGATACCATTTACCCAGATAGTTTTTTTTGCTTGGTTGCTCATTTTCATTGTCGCTCCTCCTTAGTCTAAAGATATAGTGTAGTAAAGACGTTAACCTGGGGTCAGTCGTGTGCATGTCCCAGGGTCAGGATTGACGTATTGAAGGAAGGCCTGTCGGAAGCGTGGTGGCCATTGCCTTTCAGTAGTCGAGAAACCACCATCAATCATCTTTACTGTGTGCTGTCTCTCTCCTGTCTCCTTCTACCTACCATCTCTCCCTCCTCTTCTCTACCTGCTCCACTTCTCTCTCTGACTGATGGCTTTATGCTCTATGGTCATCAATCCCTCCATCCAATGGAGCTGGAGGCTCCACCTCTCTCTTTCTCTCGCAGTCTATCCAGTCAGCCTTTTTTATTTATTTGTTACAACCCCAGGCTTAGATAGGAGTTAGATGTTTTGCAGGCCATGTTTGACCTGAATTCAAATAGTACTTGTTTAGTGTCGAATACCTTGTGTGGTTCGATTGAGCCAGACTGGAGTGTTGCACCTTTGGGACTATTCCATTGGTTCCATTTCGTCAGGCAAGCTCGATCGGGCAGCAGCTAAAGCTTTTGAAAGAAAACCAAAGCTATTTGAACCCAGGTGGGTAGGTTGCGTGCATAGAACCTTGGAGGGCTCTGCTTACGTCCCGAATGGCACCCTATCCCCGTGTCACAGACACATTATCCAAAGCAGCAATGGTGTAGCCTTGCTGTCATGCGTGACAAGGACTTAGCAAGATGGCAGAAACAGATCTAGGACCAGCCTAGTGATGGTGTCAGAGAGGGTCAGTGGTATGATAGATGAGGCGTGGTGAATCTGTGTCTACCCTGCTGGTGCTGCCCCCAGGCTCGTTCCTCATAGCTAAGCTGACACTGGCTGTGTCCCAGATGGCATTGTATTCCCTACATAGTGCACCACTTTTGACCAGAGCGCCATAGGCCCTGGTCAAATGTAGGGCACTATATAGGGAATAGGGAGCCATTTAGAACGCAGACACAGCCACGTGTTAGCCTGGCCTGGGAAGAGGAGAGGTGTGCCAGACTCAGACCAGCCCGATCCATTCTATCTGGGCCCATGTGGCATAGATAACAACAGCCACAAAACACCTGACCTCACCAGCATGACCAATAAGATAGATGGACCGTGTATAAAGACCAGTTGGTGTTTTGACAGCTCTTTCTCACTTTCACCGTCTCGTTCCCTCTTACTTTTTCTCTCTCTCTCTCCATCTCAAGCTTTCTCCTTCTCTCGCTTGCTTTCATTCAATCTCTTACTTTTTCTTTCTCTCTGTCTCACAGGGCAGGGAGCAAAACAAACCCGAGATGTCCCCATTGCACATCCAGAACCCCTTTGAGCCCGCGCTGAACGTCAGTAAGAATGTTAACGGAACGCAACTGGAGCGCTTCGTGGCGCTGTGTCGGGAGAGCGCCTGGATGCTGCAGCAGCGGGAGTTCAACGTACCGCACAGCGGCAGCGCTACCGGAAACAACGCCCCCTGGGGCCTGGCAGCGCTCCTCATGCCCTCGGTCTCCCAGGTGGCCGGGGTTAAAGGTCGTAAGAAGAGGAAGAGGGAGCCGGCCAGTGAGAGGATAAAGGGCCTGCTGGAGTCTCTAAAGAACAGTGAGGTGAAGAGCTAGAGGGCGGCCATGCAGTACAGCCCCACTAGAGGTCACTGGTGAGTTCTGGGTCTATGGGTAACAGTGGCTACATGGCCGTAAGGAATGGACATGTGAGGACTTGTCCAATTGCTTTTCACACAACTGCAAATAACCGATCAGAGCCAAACCAAGCTGTAATGATATGGCTTGCGCCATGGTTGCTGCAACCTACCTGAAAAGGACAATGTGACAACAGTTTGGTTTTGTTCAGCACGGTGGTGTGAAAAGGGTACCTGTGACCAGATGCTCGTTATAAGAAAGTCTGACTACTCTACATGGCGACGTTTGCACATCAGTGTACATAAAGACTTGAAGTTATAGCATCCGCTGACACCGTTTTGTTTGTTTACATTTAGAGCCGATGTATTCAGATGTTTTTTATTAAAGATCCTGAACAGTAATTCTGAAAAGTCATTCTCTCATGGCTAACTACCAGGAAGTTTGAAAAGGCAGGCTGAGTGAGCGGGGAGCTTATATTTATGAGCTCGCCTTGACTGACAGCTCTTTCAAAGGCTTATGTCAAGCAACTTGGATGCAGTTAGCAGTGAAATCATCTCAAGCTAATTTGGTGAGACACAAAGCAACTCAAACAACATTGAAATTGCATCAATTAGGCCTCCCGAGTGGCACGACATAATAGTGCTAGCTGTGCCACTAGAGATTCTGGGTTAGAGTCCAGGCTCTGTCGCAGCTGGCCACGACCGGGAGACCCATGGGGCGGCGCACAATTGGTCCAGCGACGTCCGGGTTAGGGGAGGGTTTGGCCGGCAGGGATGTCCTTGTCTTATCGCGCACTAGCGACTCCTGTGGCAGACCAGGCGCAGTGCACGCTGACACGGTTGCCAGGTGTACGGTGTTTCCTCCGACACATTGGTGCGGCTGGCTTCCAGGTTAAGTGGGCATTGTGTCAAGAAGCAGTGCGGCTTGGCCGGGTTGTGTTTCGAAGGACGCACGGCTCTCGACCTTTGCCTCTCCCGCGTTCGTACGGGAGTTGCACCGATGAGACAAGACTGTAAATTCCAGTTGGAAACCACAAAATTGGGGAGAAAAAGGGGTTAAAAAATGTTTTTTTAATTGCATTGTTTACATAATAAAAAATATCTCCCCATTTTGGCATGTCTCTTGTGATGTGGTTCACAGCAGCACTGATGGCTGTGTTCACTTGATAAGCCCTAGCTAGCCAGTAACTAGCTAACACCAGACACAGATGAAAGGGGAAATGTGTAAGTATCTTTGCCATAGATGAACAAGGTGAACTTTTAAGATTTTCTGACACCCTACAGTAAAATTTTGGCACCAGTAGAGTAGCTATTTAGCCTCTCTGCAAACACGCCTTCTCTGTTGGTGCTACTTATTTAAATTAGGTAAGAGAATATCATGTTACCATTGTTGTATTAAAATGTGTTAAATTGATGTCCCCTTAATAATGGATCCAAGTGTTTGACATCGGGGAGGGGACCAGTAACTTTATGATCAAACTTTATCAGTGCAGAAGAAACAGTCATTTTTCATACTTTGATCTGGTTTCCTTCAAATATCATCACATTTCATGAAAAACATCATTTTGACTGTTCAGGACCTTGAAATCAGTGTCACACAATGGACTAAGACTTTTTAATGACATAATAAAAACCATTGTGGTCAAGTTTATTGAAATATGTTTGGAGGATAATGAACAGTATGACAGTCACTCATTCAATGTGCTAAAGGGATCTGTTATTTCTGGATTCAACTTTTACCATCAACTGTCGAAAAGCAATATCTTCGCCCCAAATGGTACTCTTCCCTATATAGTGCACTACTTTTGACCAGAGCCATATGAAAAGTAGTGCACTACATAGGGCATATGATGCCATTTGGGACACCTCCAATTTGGACACTTAGTCCATACCGTTGGTTGTCCAGTCAATCTGGAGCAGAGAGGAACCAGGGGTGTGGTTATTTTGTCAAATGGATTGACCTCTTCCTGGTTACTGGTTAAGCTAACATGTCAAATATGTAGCTAGAGAGTAGGCACATTCCACTTTAAACACAGGTCCTTCGTTTTCTCGGTGGAGACGGAGAGAGACAGGGCCTTAATGTTGTTTTTACAGAATCTGCTCACAATGCCTGATTGCCAGTCATGTTAATTAGAGATGTGGCATTTCCAAGCCCTGATAAGCTTGGTGAACTGTGTACACAGGATCAGGCCACTTAGACCGTTATTTCATCAAAACTTCTTGCCACCTAAGCACTCTCTGTGAATGACCCCCTACTCACTGAATAGTTTGCCGTTAGGGAAAGGGAATGTGTGTGTTTTTTTTCCAGCTACTGTACGTTTCTGCCTCATTTGCGGTTCTTCAAACCATAGAGGTACTACTGTAGGACTCGTGCTTAAAAAGTGGGTGTGTTTTGAGAGAGTGAGAGTGGGTATGTGCATGAAGGTCCCAGGAGATTGGTTCAGGAGCAGGAGTGTGCGGTGGCCCCACAGCTGTTTTTCCGCTCTGTGCAGCGGGAGGTTAGGGGGTGAAAAGGGATCCAGTTTTAACGGTTCCTCCTCTGAGACAGGAAGGAGAGGAGCACCAACTGCCTCCTCTCTCACTCACACACACACACACTTTATTCACTGACTACATACACAAATACATTTTATACACTCACGCCAGGATAGCTTTGAACTTAACTTCTCTCCTCCTCTCACTGATTCTACCCCGTCTGAGTAGCTGTAGGTTTAGAGAGCTTGTGTTTGAGGTTTGTTCAGGAGGGTGCAGCTTAACAGACCGTTGAGATAGAAATTCATTTAGCAAAACATACTATAATCAGATTTTCTGTCCAGTACTTAATTATGACCGGCGTACTATTAGGAATGTATTCTTACACAAGAACAATGATTTAACATGACAAACTCTTCTCTTAGATTTATCGCTATGTAGGTACCGTAGGTATTCACGTTGTAATACAATCGTAGTTTCTGACCATTTGCGGACATGAGCCAATACTTCCTCAACAGAGCGGTGGGAAGGTTCCGGGTCACAATAATGCTGTGTTATACCTTCTCTTAATGTGTACCTATGGTATGTAACTGACTGGTTCTTCCAGTATGTAGCCCATGTTAATTAGAGATGTGGCATTTCCAAGCCAAGCCCTGATAAGCTTGGTGAACTGTGTACACCGTCTGTCCTCTGCAGAAGTCGTACCACTCCACAGAGAAAGGGGGGGTGTTTCCTAAATGATAGCCCATTCCCTACATAGTGCAGTACTTCCCCATATGGGCCCTGGTCAAAAGTAGTGCACTAAATGGGGAATAGGGTGCCATTTGAGAGACACCCTTCACTCTCTGTGCAGGGGTACTCCTTCTGAAGAGGGTGCAGTGTGTCTAGCTGCTCTTGGGATTCTCAAGGGGTGTGTTTGGCTAACCTGCCAGCGCTGGCCCCCATCCCCAGTGTCTGCGGGCAGCACACCGTCGGCTCTGATTTATGAGCCAACGTGGTGATAGGTCGGCGCTGGATTGGAACACTCAGAGGAACTCGGGAGGTTCTAGCGGCGAACATGCTGTGGACGTGGTCAGTCAGGCCTGGGTTCAAATAGTATTTGAAATCTTGCAAATATTATTGGTGCTTGTTTTAGCCTGCCTACAGTGATAGCTGGAAGGGGGTCTCTGTTGTACAACTGTTTTATTGCCACAGTACAAGCAAGCTCAATCAAGCCCAGCTAGAATAGTTGAAATTATTTAATATAGTAGCCAGGTCTGGTCAGTTTGTTACTTGGGGATTTTCTTGGCTCCAAGCTGCTCGCCCTTCAGAGCCTTAAAGGAATTTAAAAGGGTGGATTGAGGGTTTGAAAAAACGGAGGGATTGGGGGCAAAAATCAGATGGAAAACAGGATTAAAAAATGGTCTTGGCTTGCAGTTGGATTTGGAATTCCACTTTTTAAAAGCTTTTATTTTGCAAGCTTTTAACAATTTCTTTCATTTTTATTTACACTCAGATTAAATGTATCCTTTTAAAACCTGGTGTGAAATAGTTGACCACTGAGAGTGCAGTTTTTATTGTAATTTCAGAAATGACCTCTTTTTGTAATTTGTTTGAAAACACATTCCAGTGCTATAGTGTGTCTCTCAAATGCCACCCTATGTCTCAAATAGTGCCCCGGCACTACGTTTGACCAGGGGCTCGTGGGGCCCATAGGGCTCTGGTCAGACGTAGTGCACCATATAGGGAATAGGCTGCCATTTTAGTCCTTATTTGGCCTCTTTAGAACCACTTTGATCAAACCATCTGATCCATGCTACACCCCAGGCTCCACACACATATTGCGTCCCAAAATGGCACCCTATTCCCTATATAGTGTTCTACTTTTGACCGGCTCTGGTCAGAAGTAGTGCACACTACAGAGTAGGGCTTTGACGATACCAATATCACTTTTTCTCCACTCCAAAAATGAAAACACGAAGCAGACCAAACTATTTGGTCCTTTTAAAAACCTGCTTTATGTAGAATAGTGTGCTACAACTTGGAAAATAAATACATGCGACTCTGGATGACAACGATGTTTAAAGTATGGTTCATGTTTACTTTCCTTGCCACGGTACTAACGAGTGTCATGATCCTGGTATCGTCAGAACCCTAAATTAGAGAATACGGTGCCATTTGGGTCGTACTCTCAGTTTACAGAGACCTGTGGGTAGTAGAGAAAGTTAATCTCCAATCACTTCCCCTCCCAGTTCCATGAATTGTTCTAACAGTGTTGTCCGGGGCTATTACATGGGTTCCGTGTGTCGAGGGACAAACGGACAACTGTCCCAAGTCTCCCAGGCAGTGTATCAGTGTATAGCTCCACCAATCCTCTTTTTAATCCACACCACCCGCTCCCCCGTCATCCAACCAAGCAGAATTGTCCCTCTCCCAACTCCTGTCTCTCCCTCTTCCTCTGCCCTCCTGTCTGTCTGTCTCTCTTCATTTGTATTGTATATGCCATTTAGCCTGTCTCTCTCTCATGGGAGGGGTGTAGGTAGAGCAGACTCTGGTCCCATGAGGTTATCAGTGTGTGTATCTCCTCTCAAGTTCTGCTAGTTGCGGTGGCACGTCAGTCTAGCTTTAATTTTCAGTCACTGAAAATGTATTATTTATAAAGCTCCCAGGTCTGGAACAAAAAAAAACTAGCTATCGCAGTTAAACTATGGGGAACCGTTTTCACCTCTAAGAAAGCAAAGTAAAGGTAGCCATTGGCGACTCGGCCAACTATGTAAGCAATGTGTACAGTGGAAGGGAATGCCTCTGTCTCACTGTACCAAAAGGGCAATTGCTTCAGGTCAGGGTTCAGGGCGCTCTGCTGCCTTGCCCTAGTTGGTGCCTGGCACAGGGTTGGTAATTTAATTTTTTCCAACTTTTTCTATGTAGATATTGATGATGGTGATTGGTTGTAGATGTTTTTCTCTGCCTTTTTAGATGTTTTGTTTAATAGGACTTATGTACTGTAATGTGAACTTTTGGGATCTCTGCTTAATTGTAGATTTTTTTTAAATTAATAAATTGGATGGTGGCACCGTAGTTGTTTGCACCTTTTATATCCGTCATAGCAGACCTAGGGTGGATGACCGAGAAGGCCCACCCATTCAGTAGCTAGGGTGGATGACCGAGAAGGCCCACCCATTCAGTAGCTAGGGTGGGTGACCGAGAAGGCCCACCCATTCAGTAGCTAGGGTGGGTGACCGAGAAGGCCACCCATTCAGTAGCTAGGGTGGGTGACCGAGAAGGCCACCCATTCAGTAGCTAGGGTGGGTGACCGAGAAGGCCACCCATTCAGTAGCTAGGGTGGGTGACCGAGAAGGCCACCCATTCAGTAGCTAGGGTGGGTGACCGAGAAGGCCACCCATTCAGTAGCTGGGGTGGGTGACCGAGAAGGCCACCCATTCAGTAGCTGGGGTGGGTGACCGAGAAGGCCACCCATTCAGTAGCTAGGGGGGGATGACCGAGAAGGCCACCCATTCAGTAGCCTTCTATTGATTCAACATCTGTATGGCTTTAATTAATAAAATGAACTGGAGTATGGGCCCACGCCATATACAGACAACGTTGTACCATATACCTACCCCTACCGGAATGAAGGACAAGGGGTGAGTCTGTCTCCATGGTAACACCCTCTCCGGAACACTTTCACAGCCTCCCAAATGGCACCCTATTCACTATATAGTGCACTTATTTTGACCAGGGCCTCGGCTCCTGATCAAAAGAAGTGCAGTATATAGGGGAGAGGGTGCCGTTTGGGACGAATCCTGGAGGCTGGCCGAGGATGGCTTCTCATGGGGGTCAGCTGCTCATTGGAAAAGGATGTCATGGCAAAATGTTTACAACATTGTTACTGTACATCCTGGCTGTGGTTAAATCCAGCATTGTTTGCAATGAAGATTGGGACTTGTAGGCTACCTGTACTGCCTATTTGAATGCCCTGTGAAGGGCAGCTGTTTGGTCCCCCCCCCCCCGGTTGGTTGGTTGGTTGGTCTCAATGCAAAGCTCTGTGTGCCCAGTACGGGCCTTTCTGTGGTTGCCCTGGACACTGGTAGGATCCAGGATACATCCAGGTGGTTGGAACAGTCTGTCCATGGGCTGAGGGAGGGTAGCTGGCGAATGGCTCTATGCCAATGAAATGATCAGAATCCGCCAGGGCCAGATCTCCTCCCTCTCTTTTTCATAATCAGCCAGAACTGAGAGAGAGCCTAGCTCCTGGCTCCCCTACACACACACACACACACACACCTCATCTCCACCTCCCATTGCCCTAATAAACCACCATACTTTAAGACTGTCTGACCAACCACTATCAGGGGACACAATTACTACCACACCAAATATAGCCTTCTTGAGATCCATTCATCCTTTTAATCTGACTTCTGTTGTACCATACCACTTCAATTAGCCAAACACAACCGTTTCCCTCTCCTGTTTGGACCAGCAGAATGAGGGCAGTAAGTAAGTTTGAATAACAAGGGGCTGTTAGCTAGCTACAATACCATATGGTAGTCCGATTTGTTTAGTTCACTTTCCCTACTTTGCCTCACTTTCCCTGATTCTGATCAGGATTCATTGTTACTGGAAGACTGACTGACTAGACTAAAAAGAGGAAGCTATTTAAGGAATTCAGCGGCCACATACATCTGAAATTAATCGTCCGAGGAGGAGGAGGGGGTCTAATGTATTTTGTGGAATTGGACTGGTGGGGGAAGGGAGGTGGCCTATGCTCCGTATCGAGCATGAACAATACCACTGAAGGGAAAATTTAGCAGGGAGGGAATAGGAATGAAATGTGGTGTGAAGAAAGGGAGTAAAAGGAGGGACTTACTAGTCTGATTGTAGTGACAGAGCCTCAGAATATGTGGGTCCATGGTTTCCCAGAATGAATTCCATTACCCACTGTTACTGCATGAACAAACCACAGCCAATGTAACCTAAGACGGCACATAGGAAGGGTTTCTGCTGCTGGGGTCTGTCTGTTGGGTGTTCAGAGACGTTGACCAATGTCACCCGCCTTCTGGCTGTGCGCGTTGAGAGGTGTGTGTGTGTGTGGACAAGCACTTTTTATCTGGTCAGCTTAGCTGGGACAGAACAGGGCAGGAAGTGTGTGAGAGGTACAAAAGAGGCCCTGTCTGAAGCTATTTTTCACACCCACCGTCAGAAGTAAGGTAGCTTTGCTGGCTGGGAGACATTACTCCCTATTGTCAGCTATCTATTGTCTCGGTGGACAATCAGTGGCGTAGATACAGCAATCTTTCACTGGTCATTGGTCACACCCCCCGCAGTGTGATGAGTTCCGTGTCCACTCTGCAAGATCTGATTGGCTGAGGGACTTGAGAGTACGGTGGAGGAGAAATGGCATACAGAAGAGATACAGAATGCACGTAGAGTCTTCTCCTAATTCCCCAGATATGTCCTCCCTCTTTTCCTCAACCTCTTTTTTTTCTTTTTTCCCCTTGCAGAATCAGGGAAAATATGGAAAATGCTGATATGAAATAATACGCTGCCCAACCCCCCTCTACTCCCACATTCCTGATTGGCTCCAATTAAATCCGTCCTAGTTTAGCTTGTGTAATTAAAGTTCTATCGGCTTCCTGGTGTAGGTTCAGTCTCTGGTTAACGAAGGCTCCATCAACTCATTACACACATACTCACTCACAGAGCGGTGACTACTTCTTGTTAAAGCTTCTGGGATGTGAGGACTTTACAGGTTCATTACTGTCTGATCCAGGATCAGGTCCCCCCTGTCCTTTATGATCTTGTGTTCTGAAAGGTGAAACTGATCCTAGATCAGCACTTTTTGTTATATATAAAATGTTATGTTATTGGCGCATCCCCTATTCTGAAGACAAAAGTTGTTTTGGCTCTACTCCAGCACTTTGGTTTTGAAATGAGGGTATTTTCATCTATATTGGGTGAACCTTTTAGTCATTTATGAACATAGTCCCCCATTTTTAGGGGACCAAAAGTATTGGGACAAATTGAGTTTAGTATTTTGTCCCATATTCCTAGTACGCAATGATTATATCAAGCTTCTGACTTTACAAACTTGTTGGATGCATTTGCTGTTTGCTTTGGCTGTGTTTCAGATATCTATTTTGTGCCCAATATACAGTGCCTTGCGAAAGTATTCGGCCCCCATGAACTTTGCGACCTTTTACCACATTTCAGGCTTCAAACATAAAGATATAGAAGTGTATTTTTTTGTGAAGAATCAACAACAAGTGGGACACAATCATGAAGTGGAACGACATTTATTGGATATTTCAAACTTTTTTAACAAATCAAAAACTGAAAGATTGGGCGTGCAAAATTATTCAGCCCCTTTACTTTCAGTGCAGCAAACTCTCTCCAGAAGTTCAGTGAGGATCTCTGAATGATCCAATGTTGACCTAAATGACTAATGATGATAAATACAATCCACCTGTTTGTAATCAAGTCTCTGTATAAATGCACCTGCACTGTGATAGTCTCAGAGGTCCATTTAAAAGCGCAGAGAGCATCATGAAGAACAAGGAACACACCAGGCAGGTCCGAGATACTGTTGTGAAGAAGTTTAAAGCCGGATTTGGATATAAAAAGATTTCCCAAGCTTTAAACATCCCAAGGAGCACTGTGCAAGCGATAATATTGAAATGGAAGGAGTATCAGACCACTGCAAATCTACCAAGACCTGGCCGTCCCTCTAAACTTTCAGCTCATACAAGGAGAAGACTGATCAGAGATGCAGCCAAGAGGCCCATGATCACTCTGAATGAACTGCAGAGATCTACAGCTGAGGTGGGAGACTCTGTCCATAGAACAACAATCAGTCGTATATTGCACAAATCTGGCCTTTATGGAAGAGTGGCAAGAAGAAAGCCATTTCTTAAAGATATCCATAAAAAGTGTTGTTTAAAGTTTGCCACAAGCCACCTGGGAGACACACCAAACATGTGGAAGAAGGTGCTCTGGTCAGATGAAACCAAAATTGAACTTTTTGGCAACAATGCAAAACATTATGTTTGGCGTAAAAGCAACACAGCTCATCACCCTGAACATACCATCCCCACTGTCAAACATGGTGGTGGCAGCATCATGGTTTGGGCCTGCTTTTCTTCAGCAGGGACAGGGAAGATGGTTAAAATTGATGGGAAGATGGATGGAGCCGAATACAGGACCATTCTGGAAGAAAACCTGATGGAGTCTGCAAAAGACCTGAGACTGGGACGGAGATTTGTCTTCCAACAAGACAATGATCCAAAACATAAAGCAAAATCTACAATGGAATGGTTAAAAAATAAACATATCCAGGTGTTAGAATGGCCAAGTCAAAGTCCAGACCTGAATCCAATCGAGAATCTGTGGAAAGAACTGAAAACTGCTGTTCACAAATGCTCTCCATCCAACCTCACTGAGCTCGAGCTGTTTTGCAAGGAGGAATGGGAAAAAATGTCAGTCTCTCGATGTGCAAAACTGATAGAGACATACCCCAAGCGACTTACAGCTGTAATCGCAGCAAAAGGTGGCGCTACAAAGTATTAACTTAAGGGGGCTGAATAATCTTGCACGCCCAATTTTTCAGTTTTTGATTTGTTAAAAAAGTTTGAAATATCCAATAAATGTCGTTCCACTTCACTTCTGTGATCCTGTGATGTCCCAGGTGGAGCTAGCTACTGTGGTCACCACAGCTACTGCCTTGAAACATTCATGTCACCATTAATACCTACCTACCTTGTTCATTGGAGGCCTAAGCTAGATGATGGCATTGTTACAACAGCTCCCAGGGAACACTGGGCCCACATCTCCAGCCACGGCCCAGCACAGCAAAACCCAGACCCATACAAAGTCCATCCCATCCTGTCCCAACCATTCGCTGTACTGTAGGGCTTCAGCTGCCCACAACGCATCTCTTGTTACCAAATATTTGGATTCTGGAATTTGCAAAGTAAGCCTGTCCGAGCCAGGAAAACAACAACAACATCGTGCTGGTTCTTTGCATGGCCTCTTCTTTTCCTCAACTATTATACCCAGACAGAGCTATCGTGTTACTTTAATGAACCCCATTAGGAAGAGTAGTCCCTGTTGGGCCTCCAGTGGGTCTGCTCTGGGGTCTCCATCCCTCCCGCATCCCCTCCCTCCACTGGCTGGTTGGGTTGCTGGGCCACATTACTGTCTGTCTGACAGCTTAATGACAACCCCCCCCCCCCCCCCCCACCACCAGAGAAGTGGAAACACAGAAGCTCCACCGTCGTCGTCCTCCAGACAATGATAGCCTGTTTAAGGGACCCTCTAGAAGGCCAGGGACGTGGGAAGGTATGCATCGGGCTGGGGGGCAGTAGACAGGCTAACTCATATTGCATTAGTGATGGGCTCCATAATGAACAACAGGCTGTGTGTGTAACCGGGGGTTCCTGCATGCCACACGACCTTCAGGATGCTAACTCCATGACCTGGCTGACGTTGTGGCTCCGCCAGGGGAAGATTGGGCATTACCCATGCTAACTCATTTAACCTCATCAGGAGACATCCTTATTCAAACAATCTGATCACATTTTATTTGTCACATGCTTCGTAGACAACAGGTGTAGACTAGAACAGTGAAATGCTTATTTACAGGTCCCTTTCCAACAATGCAGAGTTAAAGATAAGATTTTTTTAAATGTAAAAAAAAATTGAAATCGTGATTGAGGAATAAATACACAGTGAATAACGAATAGAAATAACGAGTAAAAATAACATGGCTATATAGAGGCAGTAGAAAATAACATGGCTATATAGAGGCAGTAGAAAATAACATGGCTATATAGAGGCAGTAGAAAATAACATGGCTATATAGAGGCAGTAGAAAATAACATGGCTATATAGAAGTAGTAGAAAATAACATGGCTATATAGAAGTAGTAGAAAATAACATGGCTATATAGAAGTAGTAGAAAATAACATGGCTATATAGAGGCAGTAGAAAATAACATGGCTATATAGAAGTAGTAGAAAATAACATGGCTATATAGAAGTAGTAGAAAATAACATGGCTATATAGAAGTAGTAGAAAATAACATGGCTATATAGAAGTAGTAGAAAATAACATGGCTATATAGAAGTAGTAGAAAATTACATGGCTACGTACAGGCAGTAGAAAATAACATGGCTACGTACAGGCAGTACCAGTACTGAGTTGATGTGCAGGGGTACGAGGTAATTGAGGAAGCTATGTACTGTTCATATAGGTAGGGGTTCCTATACCTAACAACATGTTCTAGAAGTTCTTACACTGCTGACTTCTGCTGCAACTTATCATTATCGGTCATTTCAAACATGTAACTGAATAAAGCAGTCAAACCTTTTTTTCCTTCTATGTATTTCCTTCCAGGTGATTATGGTATGGCCTAGGCATACATCCTGAGTGCTGTCTGGGTGTGTCTCTGCCTTCCTCAGTGTGTTTAGGTAGTAGGCGTGGGGGCCTGAAGACACAGGCCAGGCCAGATGTCTGATTCCATTTTTTGTGTCCCAAATGGCACCCTATTCCCTATATAGTGCACTACTTTTGACCAGGACCCGCGTAAAAGTAGTGCAGTGTATAGTCAATAGGGTTCCATTTCAAACTTTGAGTCTCCATGCCTAAACCTCAGACAGAAGCTTCCAATTCTGGGGCTCGGCCAATAGGGACAGGTTGACCTACTCAGACAGACAATATTTGAATGTGGCCAGGTTTATTTTCTTTTGATTAAATAGGCATTTGGTGCAGTTGGGCAAGACTCTAATAACACTAATGCTTTTATTCTGCTCTGGCCCTCACAAGGGATCAGGGGGGTGAGGAGGTGGTGGTTCAGGATAGCTTTTGGTCTTAATTTAAGGTTAGGGATAAGGTTTCCAGTGTGGTTAAGGTTAGGGTTGGGGTTAGGTTTAGCTTTAAAATAACATTTGAAGAAGATAAATTGTAGAAATAGGTGGGTTTTAGTCATTGTGACTTAGTGGCTGTGTTAGCTAGTGACAACTGAGCAGGTGGGGTGAGGAGGAGGAAAGTTTGGGAGGAGGTGGGGCAGGGGTGATGAGGAGCAGTTGGAGGAGTAGCCAGCAGATGGCGAAATTGTTGTTTCATCTTACCGTCCAAATGCATTTTACGCTGCCGGCAATACATTCGTATCCCTCGTTGACCGGTTCCCTCCATTCAGCCTGCATAGGCTTCGATTTTCTAAACTTTATTTAATGACAAGAAGGCAGAAAAAAAGGAAAATAAACGTACATTCTTTATGGAACACCATTTTCCACCACCATGCTAGAGTGGCTAAATGCTAATCCCGGATGTTGTGTATCGTGTTCAGCCAATCAGACTGCAGCAGTCATTTTATTTTATATTCATCCCTAACGTAACACAGCAGGAATGAAAAAAACAGAACCCCTGGTCTGATAGTTTCAACCTGATTGGCTGAACCAGAGATATTTTTGAGGAGTTTGGAAACTCCATTGGAATCATATTAACACCCATTGTGTACGTTGCCAATGCGTTGTCAATGGGCCAGGAGGTATATTCTGGGCGATTCTGGGACAAGGGCAAAGCCACTCCTCCAAGTAGTGAATGGGAGTCAACATTAGCAGGAATTACGTGAACAAGAAGTACATCATTACAAATCTTTTCCGAGATGTGAGATAAGCTAATTGCCACCCAAGATGTGAGTTAATGAACAACCGCATGACGCAGCATGACAATGTGATTGGTCGACAGTCTGCCAGGCGGCACATTATACGTTTCTCCATTAATTTCCCACTGGGATTCTTATCTCCTACTTTTTTATTGTCTCTGGCTGAACACGATACAGAACATCCGGAATTAGCCTTAGGCGACTAGCATTGTGACGGAAAATGGTGTTTGATAAAAAAAAGTACATTGTACAATACATTGTTTTCCGACCTTCTCGCCATTAAATAAAGTTGAGGAAATCGAAGCCTTTGCAGCCTGAATGGAGAATTATTTTAGGTACGAACCGGTCCACGAGGGATGTGAATGTATTGCCGGCTGCATGCAATGCGTTTGGCCGGTAAGATGAAATGACTCAATATCGCCAGCCGCCACTTTTGGGCTCTTCTGCATTGCTCTGCCTCTTGTCTTGCATTTCTAATGAGTTGTGTACCGTTTATATACCGAGGGGGGGGATATGGAATTCTGCTTACAGTAACCAGCTGTACATTTTATCCAGTCATCACCTCTCCGCCCCAATGGTATCCCCCCATCCTCTCATTCTCATTTACACCCTTACATTTAGACAGCCGTGAACAAGTAGAGGGAGTGACAGCCAAACGAATGGGACATATTTTGAGACAGACTCCATTTATTTTGCACACATTCATTAGTTAGGCACCCCTCTTCCAATAACCCCACCCTGTCTACACCCCCCCCCCCCCCCCCCCGCCCTCGCTCTAATTGCATCTGGGTTAACCGTTGAGGAAGGTGAGGGGTGGAAAATTCCAGAGCGGTAAGATAACTTCACTCTTGGGCTCCCTTCTTTCCAAATTAAAGGCATATGTGGAATTTTGTGCCAAAGCTCTGACAGGGAAGGAGCGAGTGGAGGAAAAAGAGAGGGGAGAGAAGTGTGGTGCTTCTACGATTACGGGACGCAACACATGTGCTTCTTCACCTTCTCAATCCACCTCACCCCATCTTCCCAAAAGCCCATCTTAGCATGGGCAGTACCATTGAGGACTTTCACCATTTTGAAGTACCCGAAAACTTCAATTAAGTTCTAAGTCTTATAGTCGCCTGTCCCTTTTTAATAGCAAATAAACACCTGTAAATGTTGGGTATAAATTAATTGTTTACACAGCTCATGTTTTTTAAATATTTTTTACAATTCTGTCATCGTTGCTCTCCATGGTGCCACCAACAAGAAAACACAACATCATATTCAAGCTAGCATTGATCAAATTCGCTGAGCAAGATTTGGGCGAGGCAACAGCCAGACATTTTGGAATTGATCCAAAACGAGTTAGAGAATGGCTAAATCAAAAAGTTGAAATTCAACATTTGAGGTGGATCAGAATAGGGCAAGACTGAGAGGTGGGTGGAAGCTGTCTACATTAATGAAACAGGCACCTGGCTCAAATAGATGCCTGTATCTAATAAGCGCTGGTTGTGTTCAGTGATTGAAGCCAAAAAAAATGCCCAGGCTATTAATTTAAGTTTAATGGTGTTTAACTGGGTGGGACTTCACCCAGTTAAATACTTGGGTGAAGGAAAGATCACATAATTCCATCCAGGTCTTAGGGAAGTTTCAGCCAATGAATTATACTTGTGAGCAAACATTCCATAACTGCAGGTGGCAGTAAATCGCCAACCTTGTCTTATATCTGTTCAAACGACACACTCCAGGTGGCAGTATGCACCCTTTCAGTTTGTTTACCAACTCATAGAGAAGAAGAAAATGGACTACTTCAAAATGGATATGGCCTCATCGGCGCTGCCCGTGCACTCAGATACCAAAATAGGACAGATACAAAGAAGAGTCCTCTATCATTCTCTATGGTCTGACATTTCCTCCTATTCTATTCAATCCCACAATGCCATTCTTCTACCCATCAGTGATCTTTCTCTTCTTCTGTCTGTCCTCCTGTCTGTGAACCTGCTTACTGTATTATATATCACAGGATCATATTGGATGAGGCCTAAATGACACCCTATTCCCTACATAATGCACTACTATTGACCTGAACCCTATGCGGGTCCTGGTCAAAAGTAGTGCACTGTATAATGAATAGGATGCCATTCAGATGCAACCCTTGTGATGCTTCTGCCAGATACAGTATGTTAGACCAGTTACCTCAGTGTTCCACCACATGGCCTGCTGCTCTTGTACTCTGGCTTCGTTAATGGCACCCTATTCACTCCATAGTGCACTACTTTTGACCAGTGCCCAGTAGTACATTATACAGGGAATAGGGTGCCATTTCGGATGCATACTCTGTCTTCTTGTCCATGGTTTGATTTCTTTCTGCTCTCCTTTTGTTTAAGAGAGAAGAAAGGCAGGGTTAAAAAAAGAATACTGCTGCCTTTGAAGTTGTAGAGGAGAACTTGTGTGGAGGAGAGGAGTGTGGAAAGAGTCCCTGCAACTTGAAATAGTAACTACAAAAAAACGCTTTGATATTTTGGATACTGGAGGAACACGGCCGGTACGGTAAACCCTACTATTTACACTGGGGTAATAGAGGCTTTCGTCCCAAATGGCACCTTTATTTCCAATAGGTGCACTACTTTTGACCAGGGCACATGGGTTGAAAAAAGTGCACTATATAGGGTAAAGGGTGCCATTTGGGATGCAAGCAGAGAATTTCCATTTTCTCTCAGATAAATAACCACACTGATCTTTGAGACAGATTTCCATCTTTCCATTTCAAATGAGTTCAGAGACAAGACGGTGGATTGAACAGAGGCTTTTCTCTCTTCGTTTTCTCTGTGTTCAGAACCTGAACCCTCTGGGATGAGATTTGAAAGCACAAATTAATATCTTTAATGACAAGACTTTTTTTTTTTCTTCGTTAATGACATCATTCTTAATGAATGTAAAAGTCAAGTAAGTAGCGAGATGTGTAAGCTATATTAACCAACGTATGACACATATTGGATGCGATAGATGGGAAGCAATGGCCAGGACATTTGATCTACTTTTCAAATAGTTTTGATTGTGAACTGCAAATACACTAGCTATTGGCAAGCAGACACCCGTTATTACATTACTGTATTGGCGGCTGTCTGAATGTCAATGTATGAGTAGACTATGTATTTGGCAGCAGAATGTGAACGGGAATACACACACGTTTTGATGACATGAAAATCACCTCTCTCCAACGTCTGGCCCGTTCACACACTCTTTCTCTCTTTCTCTCTCCCATTCCACTGGCCAGCAAATCAAAACATGGGTGTGTGCTGAAGGGGGGAGAGCGAGAGAGAGACCTGAAGCGGAAGAAGTGTCTAGCTCTTTAGAGACACCTTCACCTCTAAAAGTAAGATAAAAAAAAAAAAAGCTCAAAGTAGAAGGAAGATTGGAGAAGTGAGTGAGAACTATAACACAGTGGATTGCAGGAGGAAGCAGCTGGTTTGTTGTCCATGTCCTCTCACAGCATTTTGACTACGGCGGTTTAACCCAAATGGTACCCTATTCTCTATGCACTGCTTTCTGCACTGCTGGTAGACGGTCAACGTTTTACTTGACAACCAGCGTCATAACGCGCTATGACATGGTTATAACCTAGTGTTATGACCATACGACGTCACTACACATATTTAGACCAGCTGTGACTTGTATTGCTATGTAATGGCTGGTTATGACACCTACAAGTGTCAAAACCCACATTTTATTCAAATGAGTTTGTTTCTTCAATCTTTTGTTGTAATGAGTTATTTACAGTCGTGGTGTAACTATGTGGGTCATGAGTGTTATGACACGCTATGTCAGCTGTTATGACATTATCGTGTTATAAAGTGTTAGGACACTGGGTGTCAAGTAAAGTGTTCCCTGACACTCAACTATCACTTCTCCATACTACAATGAAAATAATCATCAGATATTACTGGGGGTGCAGAAGAGAGAACATGTATGTGTGGGATGCTATGGGCCCGGGTTAACAGTAGGACACTATAAAGGAAACCGCTTTGGTTATCTGGTTCTCTTGTCTCGTCTCCAACCCGCCCTGCCCTTTGCCTGCCTGCTGGGGTTTCCTGTGCTGGGGAGAGAGACGGGTGGCAGAGGGCCAGGACTGGAAGCATGTGTGAGCAATCTGTAGAGTCCGAGTGGGGTGTGTGTGTGTGTGTGTGTGTGTGCGTGGCTATGTGCACACGTATGCATATCTAGGTTCACATACCTACATAATCACACATTTTAATGGTACACTTTAATGCTGGGGTACTCTGCATATAGCAGCATACATATAATCACGTGCGCATAATCATGGTATTTTCAATCTATGATGAGTGGTTTGGGTTTGAGGTCCAGTTTGCTGCCAATGAGCTTGATTTGAGATCTAAGCTGCAGCGCTCCGTTTATTTTCCTAATCGTCTGCAGACTAAATAAGACCTAAAAATCTTTTCATTTCCATGTCAAACTCGTCTTATGCAAAGACACCCACCATGTTTTCTCATTTAAAAATGACCTGTTTCCTTATTTTGTTGGTTCGTAAAGCTCAGATTAATGTAATGTGTGTCATTGCTCAAGCACACAAACGAGTGACGAGTGACGAGTTCCCACGAGGCCTGGAGAGTCTCCGAGCGATGCGAGTGACCGCCATGTGAGAGAGAGAGAGAAAAATATGTTTTATTGTCATACCTGATAGGTGTAGTGAAATGTGTTGTTCCACAGGGTCAGCTATAGTAGTACTGCGCCCCTGGAGAAAATTAGGGTTTAAGTGCCTTGCTCAAGGGCACATCGACAGATTTTTCACCTTGTCAGCTCAGGTATACGAACCAGGGACCTTTCGGTTACTGGCCTTAACCGCCAGAGAGAGAGATGGAAAGATAAAGAGAGAGTGAGTGTGTGTGGTGCGTGGTGTGTGTGACACTACAGACTATTTTAGGCAGACAGGCCAGGCCGTGTGATAAACCACTTTCTTACTTTAACTGCATGCTGGCCCTGAAATGTTGCTGAAGTATTTTTCAGACTAACAGTGTATACATCCCAAATGGCACCCTTTCCCCCATACAGTGCATTACTACCTCCCATAGGGCTCTGGTCAAAAGTAGTGCATCATAGGGAATATGGGGCCATGACACACAAACTGTTAGTTTGCAAACTATTTCAGCAGTGAGTGAACGCATGAAGTGTGTCAGACATCAGGGCTGTTTGTCCCTCCAGAAATGCATTATTGTAATTCCTGCAGTACAACAGACTCATTTCCAATTTATCAGAGCCCCAAATCACAACCTGATCTGATTTTCCACCCAAATAAGGAGCACAACATTGTTTGTTTGTTATGGAAGGTTGGATGGCTTGTTTCAGTAGGAGGGACTGGGGCGGGGGGCTTGAGGTTTGGGGTGATGGGGAGTCTGGTGGAGAGTGGAACCGAAACCTACACAGTAAATGAAATCAACACATAAATAGTTCATTTTAACACTATCTCAGATAACATATGGTTCCTCTCTACAGTGTAAAAATTACTCTTGATTAAAATGTTATATTTTGAGTGTTAGTGTAATGCTTTGTAGTGTGAAATTAACACTGCATTACACTTGCCATTGTTACTCAAATTGAACACTGAGGTAATTAACACTCAGTGTTATTTCTATTCAACACTAGTGTTAATCTAGAGGTAACTGCTATTAGTGTTGTGCAAAAACGCAGTTATATTAAGTGATTTTGGATGTCGTTTTAACATTGTGTAAAGCCTCATTTGCATATTTCCAATGGTGGCTTTTCTTTTTTAGTGAATTGTAGAGTTACCACCCATGACAGTATTTGTTAGTGACAGAGAGATGGTTGTTGAATTCTTTCTTTTTATAGGTCTGTCTTCACCAAATTAGTATCTAGATGAATGTTAACAATTACAGTGTGTACTCAAATGCTGTTTTTATGTTTATAAATGTTGTACAAATATAAATGAGCTGGTTTATAAGGAAATGTAACACAACTTTTCCAAAATAAAAATGTAATACAAATTTAACTTTGACAGTACATTACATATAGCATTCAGTCTTGCTTTGTTGGCCTAGTTTGGCCCTAATACAGTGGTGTTAGGAAAATCCTGGTTTACAAATTACAGGTCACATCAGGCCTGCAAATCGCATTATGCTGGCTGGCAAAGTGATGTGTAATTCCAGTTTAGGAATCCAGCCAGAGTTAAAATGCAGTTTAACTTTTTATCCACCCATAACCTGCATTCAGATAACTTCTAGGATTAGGAACCCTGGTTTTGGAGACCACCTAAATTATTTAAACCGGAACAACCGTTTCAGTAACAGGTGTACTAAATCTAACTAATTGATTGGATTAATTTAGAAAAATGTATGTTCTTTATCTTTGTATAGCATAAGATTAATGAATCGATGTACATGCAAAAAGCACAGATTATTAAAAACAATCGCCCCCAAAAAATAACAACCTGCATAGAATGCTGGGAAATATGATAATGAAGGGTGTGGTTTTGATGGGACCGTTTTATTAACACTAACACTGGAGTTATTTTACAGCACTGAGTCTTAATTTCACTGTAACAGAGTTTTACTCCTGAATCAGCGCTAGAAATGTAACAGTGAAAAATCAACACTGGCCAATTTGCTGTGTATCCTTTTGTCATCATCACAATAATGTTCCCCAAATGTCACACTATTCCCTATATAGTGCTCTATCTAGGGCCTTCAAACTTAACTCTGGACCTTGAAGCCAGTTCCACAACAGGTGGACCTCGTATGGTAAAGAGTTGAATACCCTTGCCCTAGTGGATAGGGTGCCATTTGGGACACAGATGGGGTTACAGGTTCAACGGCAGGCTGAGGGCTCAGAAGCACTTTGCATGATCTCTCTCTCGTCTCACCGGGTCATATTTACATGAGTAATGTTGTGGAGGAGGTGTGTTCTTCCAGGAATAGCAATTACTGTATCAGACAGTCCTATACAACCCAACATTACTCCTAGAGTATCAGAGACCTACAAAGAAGTGAGTTGAACCATATTTGACCTTACTTTCCAAACACTGTGCTGGTTTAAGTTTCAAAGTTTTCAAAGGCCTTTTACACTGTTTTCCGCAGACGTAAGTGAACCACCAGATCTAAAAACCTGTTGTCCTTAGTAAGTAGGGGGCCTATAAAGGAAGGGGTTTTTGCTTTGCTCAGGTTTTATGATACAGTAATCAGTTTTCAAAAAGCAGACTGAAGTGGCATCTGGGTGGGGAAACCCCCTACAGTGTGGTTGTGTGTTGTCTTGCTCCTGGTTGCAGTGGATGGATGGGCGCTGAACCTAACTAAGCAAAGTATTGTATTACACTGCTACAGCAAATGCACCAGACAGTCCAGTGAGATTTAATGGTGTGTTTGTGATCTTTCATTGCGTTATGTAGTCGGCTTTCTTTCATTTGCTGATGGAGAGATACATGAGGGAACGTGGTGATGATGCCATCCGTTTATGATGATGAAAGGGACATTTAGCCATGCTTTCTCCCTGGCTGGTCAGTGTGCATGGTGTGGATGTCCTGTCTCTCTCCATTCAATTCAAAGAGCTTTACTGGCATGGGAAACACACTACCGGTCAAATGTTTTAGAACACCTATTCATTCAAGGGTTTTTCTTTATTTTTACAATTTTCTACATTGTAGAATAATAGTGAAGACATCAAAACTATGAAATAACACACATGGAATCATGTAGTAACCAAAAAAGTGTTAAATATATGTTATATTTGAGATTCTTCAAATAGCCATGCTTTGCCTTGATGACAGCTTTGCACACGCTTGGCATTCTCTCAACCAGCTTCACCTGGAATGTTTTTCCAACAGTCTTGAAGCAGTTCCCACACATGCTGAGCACTTGTTGGCTGATTTTCCTTCACCCTGCAGTCCAACTCATCCCCAGACCTAAACCAAATTGAGATGGTTTGGGATTGTGGAGGCCAGGTCATCTGATGCAGCACACCATCACTCTCCTTCTTGGTAAAATGGCCTTTACACAGCCCGGAGGTGCGTTAGGTCATTGTTCTGTTGAAATACATGATCGTCCCACTAAGCCCAAACCAGATGGGATGGCATATCGCTGCAGAATGCTGTTGTCACGCCCTGATCTGTTCCACCTGTCCTTGTAATTGTCTCCACCCCATCCAGGTGTCGATTATTTTCCCCGGTGTATTTATCCCTGTGTTTCCTGTCTCTATGCCAGTTTGTCTTGTCTGTTCAAGTCAACCAGTGTTTTTCCCGTCCTCCTGTTTTTTCTATTCTCTTTTTCTAGTCCTCCCGGTTTTGACCCTTGCCTGTTTCTGGACTCTGTACGCGCCTGTCTGACCAGTCTGCCTGCCCTGACCTCGAGCTTGCCTGCCACACTGTACCTCCTGAACTCTGAACTGGTTTTGACCTTTTGCCTGTCCACAACTAGTCTCTTGCCTACCCTTTTGGAATATAATAAATATCAAAGACTCAAACCATCTGCCTCCCATGTCTGCATCTGGGTCTGGCCTCGTGCCGTTATAGCTGTGATAGCCATGCTGGTTAAGTGTGCCTTGAATTTGAAATAAATCACAGACGGTGTCAAAGTTCTTAATTTTCCGGATTGACTGACCTTCTTGTCTTTAAAGTAATGATGGACTGTTGTTTCTCTTTGCTTATTTGAGCTGTTCTTGTCATAATGTGGACTTGGTCTTTTACCAAATAGGGCTATCTTCTGTATACCACCCCTACCTTGTCACAACACAACTGATTGGCTCAAATGCATTAAGAAGGAAAGAAATTCCACAAATGAACTTTCAACAAGGCACAGCTGTTAATTGAAATGAATTCCAGGTGACTACCTCATTAGGCTGGTTGAGAGAATGCCAAGAGTGTGCTAAGCTCTCATCAGGGCAAAGGGTGGCTTATTGAAGAATCTCAAATATAAAATATTTGGTTACTACATGATTCCATATGTGTTATTTCATAGTTTTAAATGTCTTCACAATTATTCTACAATGTAGAAAATAGTAAAAATAAACAAAAACCCTTGTAGGTGTTCTAAAAGTTTTGACTGGTAGTGTATGTTTACATTACCAAAGCGAGTGAAATAGATAAACAAAAGTGAAATGAACAATAAAAAACAGTAAACATTACACTCAAAGTTCTCTCTCTCTCGTCACTTTCCTCTCCTGTATTCCCTTGGCTCAGCTGGACAGCAGATTGGCTTTGTTTACAAAGGAAGAGGGAGGTGGCAGAGCCGAGGAACGCTGGCTTTTGATCACAGGTTATTTCAAACCAAAACTCGCTCAGGAGCCAGAGGTGTGTGTGTGTGTGTGTGCGCGCGCTCATAGCCTCATAAAGCCATGCAGCGCTTTAAATGTTTCCTACGCAGGACGGAAGCCATGTGCCACTTCAATCACTCAACATCTGAGGAAAGCTTGTTTGACATAACAGTTTAGCTATTAACTACGGTAGCTATTAGTGTTACTAAATGATTATGTATGTGGTTGAATAAGCATGAAGGCACTTAGGTATCCACATGGGTCTAACATTTACAAATAAATAGAAAGTAAGAGATTGGAGGAAGAAGAAGATGAAGATGGGGCAACAGAAGAGCAGTAAGAGGGAAAAAGAGGGAGTGTTGTGTAATATGGTGTTTGTGCTGTGAGTGGAGTGGAGTGAGGTCACCCCTGGCCTGTCCTAGCTGGTACCAGGCACAGCCCCCCCCCCCCCCCCTTGGCGGAGTGTGTTTGTGTGTGTGGGGAGGGGAGGGGACAAGGGCAACACGACACAACACAAACCAGTCAATACTATTGTGATGGTTGGTAATGCTGACACCCAGTCAATACTCTTGTGATTGTTGGTAATGCTGACACCCAGTCAATACTATTGTGATGGTTGGTAACGCTGACACCCAGTCAATACTATTGTGATGGTTGGTAATGCTGACACCCAGTCAATACTATTGTGATGGTTGGTAATGCTGACACCCAGTCAATACTATTGTGATGGTTGGTAATGCTGACACCCAGGTAATACTATTGTGATGGTTGGTAACGCTGACACCCAGTCAATACTCTTGTGATGGTTGGTAATGCTGACACCCAGTCAATACTCTTGTGATGGTTGGTAATGCTGACACCCAGTCAATACTCTTGTGATGGTTGGTAATGCTGACACCCAACTGAGGGGACAGAAGAGGACCGTTTATTGATTGTGGCTCACTAACATAATGCTGAATGAAACCAATAACATAATACTCAACAACACCGTTATGTAAGACATCGACTCAATGGACAATATCCTATAAGAGAGAAATAAACATTTAAACCTTTTAGGCAAACCTCTAAACTGAGGTGAAATTCTACAAGATCTTGAATTTACGGTTGACGACGCTGTTGTTGATGTTGAAACCTACCATCTTCCTTACTGTGCCAGCCAGCCAAGCACACAGCACATTTTTGGGTGTTAAAATCTCGGTGTTGAAGTAAAAAGTGTTGTGAGTGTTAGATATAAGTGTTAATTATTGTGGGGTTAACACCAGTGGGATTGAAATTGACACCACCAGCTGTGAATAAATGTGTTAACCAGGTGGTGGTGTTGTTACTCGACAGTGTTGAGTTCATATTCCGTTAACTCTCTAATTGATTTTAATATAAATTGGAAGGATCACAATAATTCGAATAGAACAAAATTGATGAGATATGCCAAGAACTGTGGTTTGAAACAAATGGTTAATGATACTACTAGATCAATTAAGTTGGGTCATCGTTCAGACACATGCATTGATCTGATTTTCTGTAATATATCATTGCAATGCTTAAATGCCAGATCAATGCCAGTGGGCTGGACAGACCATAATATTGTGACCATAATCATGAACACCAAGGTTCCAAAAAAAAAACTAGGATTGTGGTCAAAATACATTTTAAAACATTTAATCATGAGCTATTTCTAAATGATTTGACTGCTGTACCCTGGGAGCTGATTTATCTAGAGGATGATTTAAATCACACTACAGAATGTTTTATTGATTTGCTCACTGAGGTAATGGACCATCATGCCCCTATAAGAAAGAGTACAGTTGCTGCCCGTCCATCTCCATGTATTGATGATGAACTGGGTGAGGCTTTTTCTCAAAATAATATGGCAAAAGTCTGAGCAGCCAAATCAAAATTAGAAATTGATGAACAGAATTATAGAACATTACGTAATTATGCAGTCAAATTTAATCGAAAGAAAAAAGTAATTTTACAACAATGCGTTTATTGATTGTAAAAATGATTCTAAATTGGTATGGAACACAGTTAAGGGCTTACTTGGTACATCTATCTCATCATGCCCATCTAGTGTGGAGGTTGACGGGAGAATAATAACAAAACCAGTTGATATTGCCAATAATTTTGTAGATTTTTTTTACAAAGAAAATTAAATTACTGCGCAACAATGTGAACATACATTCTTCCAAACAAGCTATTGTCCAATGGATTGATGATCATATTATGAGCAACAAGATCAGCTCTTAGTCTGAAAACGGTGTCAGTGGAGGAGGTGTTAATCCTATTGAAGTCATTACCTGATGGTAAATCTACAGGTTATGGTCTTATGGACAATCTTTTGCTTCGCTGTGCTGCTCCCCAGATTGCAGTTCCACTGAGATACATAATTAATTGGTCACTTGAAAAGGGGATGTTTGCAAATGTATGGAATCATGCGAAACTGTGTCCTATTCCGAAAGACTGCAAAGAACCCATTACTTCTGCCAATAGTCAACCAACTAGTCTACTCCCTAAACTCAGTAAGATATTGGAGGGTATTGTGAGTAGACAAATGTGGGAGTACATGGAAAGGAATGATCTGATTACAGCCAATCAGCATGCTTATCGCAAAAACCATTCCACTACCACTGCATTGGTTGACATGACTGACCAGTGGCTCAATGCTATGGATAATGGCAAGTTTGTGGGTGTACTATTTTTAGATATCAGTGCAGCATTTGATTTAGTGGATCATTAAATAATTTTGACAAAATTAATGCATTATGGTTTTAAGGAGGTAGCATTGAATTGGGTACAGTCATATCTAACTGACAGGAAACAGACCACCTATACAGTGCCTTGCGAAAGTATTCGGCCCCCTTGAACTTTGTGACCTTTTGCCACATTTCAGGCTTCAAACATAAAGATATAAAACTGTATTTTTTTGTGAAGAATCAACAACAAATGGGACACAATCATGAAGTGGAACGACATTTATTGGATATTTCAAACTTTTTTAACAAATCAAAAACTGAAAAATTGGGCGTGCAAAATTATTCAGCCCCCTTAAGTTAATACTTTGTAGCGCCACCTTTTGCTGCGATTACAGCTGTAAGTCGCTTGGGGTATGTCTCTATCAGTTTTGCACATCGAGAGACTGAAATGTTTTCCCATTCCTCCTTGCAAAACAGCTCGAGCTCAGTGAGGTTGGATGGAGAGCATTTGTGAACAGCAGTTTTCAGTTCTTTCCACAGATTCTCGATTGGATTCAGGTCTGGACTTTGACTTGGCCATTCTAACACCTGGATATGTTTATTTTTGAACCATTCCATTGTAGATTTTGCTTTATGTTTTGGATCATTGTCTTGTTGGAAGACAAATCTCCGTCCCAGTCTCAGGTCTTTTGCAGACTCCATCAGGTTTTCTTCCAGAATGGTCCTGTATTTGGCTCCATCCATCTTCCCATCAATTTTAACCATCTTCCCTGTCCCTGCTGAAGAAAAGCAGGCCCAAACCATGATGCTGCCACCACCATGTTTGACAGTGGGGATGGTGTGTTCAGGGTGATGAGCTGTGTTGCTTTTACGCCAAACGTTTTGCATTGTTGCCAAAAAGTTCAATTTTGGTTTCATCTGACCAGAGCACCTTCTTCCACATGTTTGGTGTGTCTCCCAGGTGGTTTGTGGCAAACTTTAAACTACACTTTTTATGGATATCTTTAAGAAATGGCTTTCTTCTTGCCACTCTTCCATAAAGGCCAGATTTGTGCAATATCCCACCTCAGCTGTAGATCTCTGCAGTTCATCCAGAGTGATCATGGGCCTCTTGGCTGCATCTCTGATCAGTCTTCTCCTTGTATGAGCTGAAAGTTTAGAGGGACGGCCAGGTCTTGGTAGATTTGCAGTGGTCTGATACTCCTTCCATTTCAATATTATCGCTTGCACAGTGCTCCTTGGGATGTTTAAAGCTTGGGAAATCTTTTTGTATCTAAATCCGGCTTTAAACTTCTTCACAACAGTATCTCGGACCTGCCTGGTGTGTTCCTTGTTCTTCATGATGCTCTCTGCGCTTTTAACGGACCTCTGAGACTATCACAGTGCAGGTGCATTTATAAGGAGACTTGATTACACACAGGTGGATTGTATTTATCATCATTGGTCATTTAGGTCAACATTGGATCATTCAGAGATCCTCACTCAACTTCTGGAGAGAGTTTGCTGCACTGAAAGTAAAGGGGCTGAATAATTTTGCATGCCCAATTTTTCAGTTTTTGATTTGTTAAAAAAGTTTGAAATATCCAATAAATGTTGTTCCACTTCATGATTGTGTCCCACTTGTTGTTGATTCTTCACAAAAAAAATACAGTTTTATATCTTTATGTTTGAAGCCTGAAATGTGGCAAAAGGTCGCAAAGTTCAAGGGGGCCGAATACTTTCGCAAGGCACTGTATCAATGGTTCATTTTCTTCCCCTCGTGTTAAACTGTGGAATACCGCAGGGCAGCTGCCTTGGGCCATTTCTTTATTTAATATATACCAATGATCTTCCCTATGCCTTAGCTGAAACTCAAGCTACTATATTTGCAGATGATACTACAATTTATGCAGCAAGACAATCGGTTCAACAGGTACAGAAAGCTTTACAAGGAGATTTGGAGAATATCAGGGAGTGGGTTTGCCAAAACAAACTTGTTTTTAAACACCAAGAAAACCAAAGTTTTGTTGGTCTGTTCAACTAGGAAAAGGCCAAAACAGCATGGGATACAATTAAGTATGGGAGGAGTACAAATTGAAGAAGTGGCAGAAACCAAACTATTGGGAGTGCAAAAAAATAAAACAGCATGCATAATCAGAAGGATAGCTAAATATTTATCAGGATAAATTCTTCAGCAAATAACCCAAGCATTAATTGAGAGTCAGGTGAACTACTGTTCTGTGGTCTGGGGAAATGCATCATCAAGTGAAGTTAGGAGGCTGCAGAATGCACAGAACAAAGCAGCAAGGATTGTTTTAAGGTGGAGATATGGTTCTTCTGTTGCAGTCATGCGCAATGTTCTTGGTTGGTCAATCGACAAGATAATTGAAAAACACATGCTTATTTTATTTCATAATATACATAATTTAAAACGACCAAGTTCTATTCACAACGGTATTCAGTTGGTAAGAGACAGAAATTCTGTAAATACTAGGAATAGATTGTCCACCATCTATGCGTTATCCAGACAGAAAAGAGAAATAGGCTAAAGAACATTTTGATTTAGAGCAATAAAGAAATGGAATAAATTAACTGAGCAAACTAGAAACCTTTCAATATATACATTTAAACATTATTTTCAAACGATTTAAATATAATACATAGATATGTTGTGGGACTATAGTAGATTTTAAGATTGAGTATTTATTGGGTCATTATGTTAGTATATTATGTATGTTTGTAATAGTGTGTTATATGAAAATGTGTTTATATTATCAATTGTATTTTAATGTTTGTATTTTAATGTTTAAGGACTCTGAAGAAGATTGGTCCAAATGGGGACTAAAGAGATTTAAAAATAAATAATATTAAAATCAAATCTAAGTGAAAAAGACATGGGATGGGCCTCTATCATATTCCCCAGCATGCTTTGTTGCAGGTTATTTTATAGAATAGTTTGTTTTAATATCCATGTTTCTGCATGCACATTGATTGATTAATTGATCTTATACTACACAAAGATTAATAACATACATTTTTCTAAACTAATCTAATCTGTGAGTGGTTGGATGTACAGTATTTCACCCGTTATTGAAATGGTTTAGGTTGTCTCGATTATTAAATTGGAATTTGCAACACCCAATTTGTTAGGTAACCAACCCTCTTGGGTTTTAGTTCAGCAACACTTTGAAAGGTGTTAGTTTAACACTATTTTGGTGGTTCGCATATAATTACTAAGAAAATGTAAACACCGTGGATGCTAAAATTCCAATTGCAAATTTGCTGTGCAGCCAGCCAGGCATTCTTTTACAGCTGACCACTAATAATACTAATGATGCCTTTTAAAGTGTTGCTAGACGAAGCCCTGTAGGTCCCCCATAGACCCTCCATCACTCACAGAGTGCATCCCACATGGCACACTATTTCCTTTACAGTGCACTACTTTTGACCAGGGCCCATAGCTCTGGTTAAAATAAGTGCACTTTATAGGGATTGGGGTGGCATTTGGGGACACAGACCCCAGTCTCTGAGAAGACATTAGGGGCATTGTTCATTCTGTAGTGGCTGACAGACAGCCCCTGAAATGAATGACCCACATGGGTTTAGAGCCTAGGTACAGTAGACATGGGATTTCTAACTCTGTGAGTTGAATGTCCTCCCCATCTTTGACCATGTTTCTTAGGGTAGAAGGAGGGAGTCACTCTCTGCGCTCCAGCCTCTTAGGATCCACAGCGGGCCCCCGTTTGCTTTTCCCAGAATCCTTCGAGGTGACTAATTATAGCGTCAGTCTATCTGCACCATATCCCGTCTCTACACCCTGTGTGTTCAGATGTCGGCCACATTCTCCTCCGCTTCTAGCTAGTCCAGGCCAGTGAGTCCTCGTCCTCCCTCCTCTCGCCAGATGTGGAGGTTTTTTTTTTAACTGGGAGTGTAAGTCTGGTTCTCTCTCTACTCTCGGCAGCAGCAACCCTGGGTTCACGTAGTATTTGTTTTTCTTACAAATAACTTTGAGCATTTGATTGAGCCTGTCTGGCGTGCCAGATCAGGTAGGAGTTGCACATCTGGGACTGTTCTATTGGTTCAGTTACACCAAGTAAGCTGAATCAAGTGCAGCTGAAGTATTTGAAAGAAAATACATACTATTTAACCCCAGGTATGATCAGAGTCTGAAGTCATAGAAGCATGCCATTTAACTCCGGGTCAATCATTTAGCATGAAAAATATCTTTAACGTCTCCCTCCCACCACCCACTCTATCCTGCAGGTCAAGTATACCACAAAGCCTCAATTTATTTCACAACACCATGACCTACAGGAATCAGATAGAGGGAGAGGTATGAGTTAGGGAGAGAGGGAGCGAGTGGGAGAGGTACTGTGTGAGAGTAGAAAAACAAAAGCCCACCAGGCTTTTGAGGCTCAATTGAACATTAAATCACTTTTCGGGGGAAGAAAATGTGTTATTTATTTTTCAGCTACAATAAATGCATGTGCTTTGGTAAAGACAGAGGACATAGAAGCCAAGCCAAAACATCTTAAAAGGTTTTTATTTTTTCTCTATCCGGATCCTGATGGAATCTAACCTCTCCAAACATTTTTTGATCTGCGGAAAGAGCACCGTTCCAGAGTTGGGGTGTAGGTCTGTTGGAGGTCTGTGGTGAAGAGAAGAACGCCTCAACAGTGAACTTATGGGGGTTGTCTATGGGCTAACAATGGGAGGGAGACCAGAAAGCTGTGGTCAAAATGTGGAGGATGCTCTAGAGAATCTATTGTATTCTCTCCCCCACCTAATCAAGTCTGCTCCAATACCAGAGATGTATAGTCCCTACTCTGCAAACTGTTTTATAGAGCCCATAGGAAACATTCATTAGATTCACCATTAAAGGGATACTTCGGGATTTTGGCAACAAAGTCCTTTATCTACTTCCCCAGAGTCAGATGAACTCATGGATACCATTTTTATGTCTCTGCATCCTGTATGAAGGAAGTTAGAGGTCGTTTCGTGAGCCAATGCTAACTAGCATTAGCACAATGACAAAGTCTACGTTAGCTACTAGCATGCTTGCAGTTACCATAGACTTCCAGTCATTGCGCTAACGCTAGTTACATGGTTCAACTTCAACTTAATCGTCGCCTCGTTATTCTAGTTAGTTAGTTAGCTAGCTAAGGAGTGGACCCGCTAACATCACAGTATCATAAACCTTACTCATGTGACGTAAATGTTTTTGGTTGCACTTTGCCCTAAAGCTATTACTTACATGATAGTTAGTTACAGCATATAGCTGTACATTGCAGTACATCGCAGGCAGTGTGTGTTTATGGGACTCCCTGTTTGTCAGATCATTGTGGGAGTGGGCCCATGTTCCTTCCTTAGTATGGCCCCTGTATATTTACGGGACAGGTTGTGCGTTCTTTCATGTACTGTAAACCATAGAGTGATACTTGGAGCATGACGGTGTGCAAACAGGACAGTTGGACAATAAAACACACTAAGTGATTCATGGAGTTTTCTTCTAATCTTTAAGGATGATGTTTGTGTTTTTAAAAAGACAACTGCACTTTACTCACTGTGGATGGTAGAAAACAAGTGTAGTTTCGTGCATGCTTGTGCTATAGTTTAATCCACTTTAATTGATTGATCCAGCTTAAAAATATTACATTATGTTAAAGGCTGTGTGGGTATGGCAAAATATATCAACAAGTTCACCCTCTCGGAGACAGAGGAAGAGTGTCTGTCCCGTTTCATTGGCATCTATACCTTCTATTAGTCCACCTAAAGCTTTACCAGTTCTCATAAACAACCCTTTCATTAAAAACACTTTAAATACATTGATTGAAGTCTGTAAACAAACAGAAGGGCATAGATCTATATATGAACAAACACCTTTCTATAATAACCCCATCTCACCCAAACCCCTGCGAGATGCTATTACATTTTCTTGGTTCAACAAAGGAATTTAAATATTTGGTCATCCCTAACACAGCTGCCTACATACAGACTTGAATCATTGGCCACTTTAATAAATGGATCACTTGTCACTTTAAATATTGCCACTTTAATAATGTTTACATATCTTACATTACTCATCTCATATGTATATACTGTACTCTTATACCATTTATTGCATCTTCCCTATGCAGCTCGGTCATTGCTCATCCATATATGTACATATATGTACATATTCCTATTCCATCCCTTTAGATTTGTGTGTATTACATAGTTGTGGAATTGTTAGATTACTTGTTAAATATTACTGCACTGTCAGAACTAGGAGCACAAGCATTTCGCTACACTCGCATTAACATCTGCTAACCATGTGTATGTGACCAATAAGATTTGATTTGATTTATAGAGAAGGTGAACTACTCTCCTTTCAACAACTGCCATCTCATTTTCAGTTACACCAAACTCATTTCTTCAAGTACCTACAGGTTAGACATTATGTTGCCACTCAGCAGGGAGGTAGGATTCAGCCCATGAGTAAACCTATAACTGATGAACTGTGGATGGAAAGGAAAGGGGCAAAAGGTTTTATATCTTACATGTTCTCTAGTCTTCAAGCTCTGCTGGGGAACGATGCAGCTCTGAAGGCTTGCATGAAGTGGCATGATGACCTTGGTCTCATTGTTGAGGATGAGAAATTGGGAGATCTCTTTTCAGATGCTCAGCGTCTTTCATTTAACACAAGGAACAAGTTGATGCAATTCAATATTTTACATAGGGTCTACTTTACACCAGAGAGACTGTATAAGATCAATTCTAAATATTCAACAGTTTGCCCAAGGTGTAAAACGGGGGTGAGCACACTTATTGGGAAGACATTATTCAGGACTTATCACAGGTCACTAATATGACTGTTCCACTAGACCCTTTCCTTATTGTTCTTGAGATGACTCTGTTCTACCAGTTAATATTGGTAGCAAAACCAGATTCATTAAATTGGCAGTCATTGCAGCCAATAAGTGCACAGCTTTTATATGGACGACTGACACTCCGCCAAGCAAGTAAATGTGGCTAGAAGACTTCCTATGCTTCCTATATTCCATCTGAAAAAATAACATACAATTCATGTAACAAACCCTTTGAATTTACTGATGTCTGGGGGGACTTTCAGTAGTTTCTAGAGTCGTCACCTTAGCTGCCACATTATTATTTTCTTCATTAATATATTATTATTATTAGTTGTTTTTGCGTTGAATAATTTATTTTCTAGCATTGGATGTGAAGGTCATTTTGTTTCGTTTTTTTGTTAACAATTGAAGCTAACACCGGTGGATGGTAGGGAGGGGGGTGTTCATGTGTTGGGGAGGGAAGGGTTTTTCATGATGTGTTCCCATGTAGCAAGCTGTGTAGGTGGAAGGAATAACAGGGCATTATCTGTGTCATATTTTGCTGATGATTGTTAAATTGTAAAAAAACAAAAACATTAAAAGCCAATAAATATATTGTAAAAAATAATAATAATAATAATAATTTTAATGGAGATATGTCAGTTGGGTGGGGCAGATCCTCATAGTTCTCATGATACCCACGGTAGTGCTCTGGTCTGTCTGTAACTGGACAGTCACACAGTTTGTGCGTCCCAAATGGCACCATATTCATATTTGGGGCACAGAACAGTGATTCTCCTGCCTGTATTCTCTCTCTCTGTGCTCTATCTGACGTCATCTCTGTCTGATGTTCTCTGTCTGATGTTCTCTGTCTGATGTCATCTCTGTCTGATGTCATCTCTGTCTGATGTTCTCTGTCTGATGTCATCTCTGTCTGATGTCATCTCTGTCTGATGTCATCTCTGTCTGATGTTCTCTGTCTGATGTTCTCTGTCTGATGTTCTCTGTCTGATGTCATCTCTGTCTGATGTTCTCTGTCTGATGTTCTCTGTCTGATGTCATCTCTGTCTGATGTCATCTCTGTCTGATGTCATCTCTGTCTGATGTCATCTCTGTCTGATGTCATCTCTGTCTGATGCTCTCTGTCTGATGTCATCTCAGTCTGATGCTCTCTGTCTGATGTCATCTCTGTCTGATGTCATCTCTGTCTGATGTCATCTCTGTCTGTTCTCTGTCTGATGTCATCTCTGTCTGATGTCATCTCTGTCTGATGTTCTCTGTCTGATGTCATCTCTGTCTGATGTTCTCTGTCTGATGTCATCTCTGTCTGATGCTCTCTGTCTGATGTCATCTCTGGCATGGGAAGCCCTGAACAGGACATATTGAACTGGCTAAGCTTCACACAGACACACACATGCACATAATCATGCTGTCTAGGCAAAGAACACTTTCAGTCAGACTTAAATATCACATGCCTGAGGTCAAATCTGATGCAAAGCCATGGAAGTTCAGCCTTCAGCAGTCAAAGAGAGCACCACAGGAAGACCAGTCCACTGTCTTGTGTCTTTCCTTTAACATCTCATTGACTTCAGATAAGAAGTTATTGAAACTTTCACACAAAGGCTGTGTCCCAAATGGCACCCTATTCCCTATATGTTTGCCCATAATATATAGGGAATGGGAACCATTTCAGATGCTGTAGACACTATAGATGGTTACATTTCCCAAGAATCTCAGTAGCTCATTTGAATCTGCAGCTCTGCGGCTTGTTTCACATGGAGGTGGATCAAAGTGACTCTGCATCATCAGGCAGCACTCAGTTCAGAGGTGAGGAGCTTTACTTGAGCCTCACTGTGTTGAGAGTTACCCCTGTGCCCCCTCTCTCCACAGATCCCTTACCTTACAACAATAACTAGATCCCACAGCTGCAGGGCCAAAACAAAAAGACTCCGCGCACCACCGGCCCTCTGATCTCTGGAGCAGATGCCTCTAGGTGACTTTGCACCACCATGCAGGGTTCAGGCAGACCTGGGTTCAAATAGTATTTCAAATATTTCAAATACTTTAAGTGTATGTTTAGCCTGGCTGCAGTGCCAAATGGGTGGGATTTGCAGTTTTGCAACTAATGGTTCCATTTCATCAGGCACGCTTAATCAAGCACAGATTAAGTATTTTAAATGTTTTCAAATAGTATTTGAACACAGGCAGGGCCCAGGGCAGGCTTCAGGATCAGACCAAAGATGGACCACATACTGCTGGACCTTCTCTCTGTCTCTCTCCCTCACGTTCTCTCCATTATTTCTTTCTCTCTCTCTTTCTGTCTCTCTCCACATCTTTGATCTGTTACAGGAGGCGCTTACCTCTGTCAAACCCAGTAATTTAAGGATTTGCTTTGTTGGTGTACAGTTAGTTTGATTATGGGTATTATGTGCAAGGAGGTCTGAGAGCTGTTGAGTGGGGGTACACTACCAGACATAAACTGTGGCCCTTTTGTAATGTGACAGACAGTGTTGTTGCATCCCAAATGGCACCATAATCGCTATATAGTGCACTGGGCCCTGGTCAAAGCTAGTGCACTATATAGGGGAAGGGTGCCATGTGGGAAACAAACTGTGTGTTTGTACCACATTGATTTATAAGCAGTATGTGTGTTCCAGTACTGATACAAACAGTACAGTACTACTATTTAGGCTAGGTACGGATTTTGTTGCTCTATTTAGGAATTGCTTTATATCCAGTGCCTTCAGAAAGTATTCATACCCCTTTACATTTCCCCCATTTTGTTGTGTTACAGTCTGAATTTAAAATGGATTACATTTAGATTTTGTGTCACTGATCTACGTCCAATACAACATAATGTAAAAGTGGAATTATGTTTTTAGAAATGTTTTACAAATGAATTTAAAAAAAGGAAAAGCTGAAAAATGTCTTGGGTAAATAAGTATTCAACACTTTTGTTATGGCAAGCCTAAATAAGTTCAGGAATACAAATATGCTTTAGAAAGTCACATAATAAGTTGCATGGACTCTGTGTGCCATAATAGTGTTTTACCACTAGGCTACACTAGGCAGGTAGCATAGTGGTTAGAGCGTTGGGCCAGTAACCGTAAGATTGCTGGATCGAATCCCTGAGCTGGTGAGGTAAAAATCTGTTGTTCTGCCCCTAAACAAGACAGACTTGCCTAGTAAAATAAAAACAATTACATGATTTTTAAGTGACAACTCCATCTCTGTACCCCATTTCAGCTATCCTGACAAGCTATAGTGAAAAGAAGAAACTAAATAGATTCGATATAGAGGAGTGAGGGACTACAGCAATGACATCATTCAATGTTCTTCCCTTCTCATTCATGTATCATCCACTAAATGGATCATTCCTATCGTATGAGATGTTAGACGAAATCAGATCTTCAAGAAGTTTTGTTGCGTGTTTACTTTAACCACATGTATGAGAGAATAACTCAGTAGTACATTGTTGTATGTTATGTGTTCAGAGTTTGACTAAATTCCAGCGTGGTTTCAAAGGGTGCTGGCTGGTTCACTGGACATTGGTTTCAAAGGCAATCAAACATGATGAACAAGAAAACAGTCTTTGTACAAAATGACATCCTCTTCCATATATAGTGCACTCCTTTTGACCAGGGTTCATAGGGAATAGGGTGCCATTTGGGATGCAGGCACAGTTTGTATCTGGACTAGTACTATGGCCTGATTGTTTGGGTTTGTTTGGGACGTCTTGTGGTTCTGTGTGATAGATTGTGGGCATCGAGTAGCCACAGAATAGTCTCGGGTTCCTGAAATAGTCAGTCCAAATTATAAGTATAGTAAGGCCTCTGAAGTGAAATGGACGGTTTTGGTGCATGGAGGAGGCCTTGCATGCAGTTAGTTATTATAGCTGGGCCAAGTTTAGTGCATTCCTTTCATAAAGAAGAGAAATCTGTACCCTTGCAATAAATTCATGGTCAAAATGAGTACGATCCAAAACATGTCTAAATTCTCTTACCAACTAGGCAAGATTGGCATTGACAGTTATTAGTGAGAACTTGGCCTAGCCCTAGCCTATATACAGTGCATTTGGAAAATGTTCAGACACCTTGACTTTTTCCACATTTTGTTACGTTACGACTACACACAATACTCCATAATGACAGGGCAAAAATCAGTTTAAACTCATTGGCCTGAATGCGAAGCGTCATGTCTGGAGGAAACCTGGCACCATCTCCACGGTGAAACATGGTGGTGGCAGCATCATGCAGTTGGGATGTTTTTCAGCAGCAGAGACTGGGAGTCTAATCAGGGTCAAGCCAAAGATGAACAGAGAAAAGTACAGAGAGATCCTTGATGAAAACATGCTCCAGACCTCAGACTGGGGTGAAGGTTCACCTTCAAACAGGACAACGACTCTAATCACACAGCCAAGACAACACAAGAGTGGCTTCGGTACAAGTCTCTGAATCTCCTTGAGTGGCCCAGCCAGAGCCCGGACTTGAACCCGATCGAACATCTCTGGAGAGACTTGAAAATAACTGTGCAGCTATGCTCCAACCTGACAGAGCTAGATAGGATCTGCAGAGAAGGGAGAAACTCCCCAAATACAGGTGTGCCAAGCTTGTACAGTTATACCCAAATCAAATCAAATTTTATTTGTCACATACACATGGTTAGCAGATGTTAATGCGAGTGTAGCGAAATGCTTGTGCTTCTAGTTCCGACAATGCAGTAATAACGAACAAGTAATCTAACTAACAATTCCAAAAAAACTACTGTCTTATACACAGTGTAAGGGGATAAAGAATATGTACATAAGGATATATGAATGAGTGATGGTACAGAGCAGCATAGGCAAGATACAGTAGATGATATCGAGTACAGTATATACATATGAGATGAGTATGTAAACCAAGTGGCGTAGTTAAAGTGGCTAGTGATACATGTATTACATAAGGATGCAGTCGATGATATAGAGTACAGTATCTACGTATGCATATGAGATGAATAATGTAGGGTAAGTAACATTATATAAGGTAGCATTGTTTAAAGTGGCTAGTGATATATTTACATCATTTCCCATCAATTCCCATGATTAAAGTGGCTGGAGTAGAGTCAGTGTCATTGACAGTGTGTTGGCAGTAGCCACTCAATGTTAGTGGTGGCTGTTTAACAGTCTGATGGCCTTGAGATAGAAGCTGTTTTTCAGTCTCTCGGTCCCAGCTTTGATGCACCTGTACTGACCTCGCCTTCTGGATGACAGCGGGGTGAACAGGCAGTGGCTCGGGTGGTTGATGTCCTTGATGATCTTTATGGCCTTCCTGTAGCATCGGGTGGTGTAGGTGTCCTGGAGGGCAGGTAGTTTGCCCCCGGTGATGCGTTGTGCAGACCTCACTACCCTCTGGAGAGCCTTACGGTTGAGGGCGGTGCAGTTGCCATACCAGGCGGTGATACAGCCCGCCAGGATGCTCTCGATTGTGCATCTGTAGAAGTTTGTGAGTGCTTTTGGTGACAAGCCGAATTTCTTCAGCCTCCTGAAGTTGAAGAGGCGCTGCTGCGCCTTCCTCACGATGCTGTCTGTGTGAGTGGACCAATTCAGTTTGTCTGTGATGTGTATGCCGAGGAACTTAAAACTTGCTACCCTCTCCACTACTGTTCCATCGATGTGGATGGGGGGGTGTTCCCTCTGCTGTTTCCTGAAGTCCACAATCATCTCCTTAGTTTTGTTGACGTTGAGTGTGAGGTTATTTTCCTGACACCACACTCCGAGGGCCCTCACCTCCTCCCTGTAGGCCGTCTCGTCGTTATTGGTAATCAAGCCTACCACTGTTGTGTCGTCCGCAAACTTGATGATTGAGTTGGAGGCGTGCATGGCCACGCAGTCGTGGGTGAACAGGGAGTACAGGAGAGGGCTCAGAACGCACCCTTGTGGGGCCCCAGTGTTGAGGATCAGCCTGGGAGGAGATGTTGTTACCTACCCTCACCACCTGGGGGCGGCCCGTCAGGAAGTCCAGTACCCAGTTGCACAGGGCGGGGTCGAGACCCAGGGTCTCGAGCTTGATGACGAGCTTGGAGGGTACTATGGTGTTGAATGCCGAGCTGTAGTCGATGAACAGCATTCTCACATAGGTATTCCTCTTGTCCAGATGGGTTAGGGCAGTGTGCAGTGTGGTTGAGATTGCATCATCTGTGGACCTATTTGGGCGGTAAGCAAATTGGAGTGGGTCAAGGGTGTCAGGTAGGGTGGAGGTGATATGGTCCTTGACTAGTCTCTCAAAGCACTTCATGATGACGGATGTGAGTGCTACAGGGCGGTAGTCGTTTACCTCAGTTACCTTAGCTTTCTTGGGAACAGGAACAATGGTGGCCCTCTTGAAGCATGTGGAAACAGCAGACTGGTATAGGGATTGATTGAATATGTCCGTAAACACACCGGCCAGCTGGTCTGCGCATGCTCTGAGGGCGCGGCTGGGGATGCCGTCTGGGCCTGCAGCCCTGCGAGGGTTAACACGTCTAAATGTCTTACTCACTTCGGCTGCAGTGAAGGAGAGACCGCATGTTTTCGTTGCAGGCCGTGTCAGTGGCACTGTATTGTCCTCAAAGCGGGCAAAAAAGTTATTTAGTCTGCCTGGGAGCAAGACATCCTGGTCCGTGACTGGGCTGGGTTTCTTCCTGTAGTCCGTGATTGACTGTAGACCCTGCCACATGCCTCTTGTGTCTGAGCTGTTGAATTGAGATTCTACTTTGTCTCTGTACTCGCGCTTGGCTTGTTTGATAGCCTTGCGGAGGGAATAGCTGCACTGTTTGTATTCAGTCATGTCACCAGACACTTTGCCCTGATTAAAAGCAGTGGTTCGCGCCTTCAGTTCCACACGAATGCTGCCATCAATCCACGGTTTCTGGTTAGGGAATGTTTTAATCGTTGCTATGGGAACGACGTCTTCAACGCACGTTCTAATGAACTCGCACACCGAATCAGCGTATTCGTCAATGTTGTTATCTGACGCAATACTAAACATCTCCCAGTCCACGTGATGGAAGCAGTCTTGGAGTGTGGAGTCAGCTTGGTCGGACCAGCGTTGGACAGACCTCAGCGTGGGAGCTTCTTGTTTTAGTTTCTGTCTGTAGGCAGGGATCAACAAAATGGAGTCGTGGTCAGCTTTTCCGAAAGGGGGGCGGGGCAGGGCCTTATATGCGTCGCTGAAGTTAGAGTAACAATGAACCAGGGTCTTTCCACCCCTGGTTGCGCAATCGATATGCTGATAAAATGTAGGGAGTCTTGTTTTCAGATTAGCCTTGTTAAAATCCCCAGCTACAATGAATGCAGCCTCCGGATAAATCGTTTCCAGTTTGCAGAGAGTTAAATAAAGTTCGTTCAGAGCCATCGATGTGTCTGCTTGGGGGGGGGATATATACGGCTGTGATTATAATCGAAGAGAATTCTCTTGGTAGACAATGCGGTCTACATTTGATTGTGAGGAATTCTAAATCAGGTGAACAGAAGGATTTGAGTTCCTGTATGTTTCTTTCATCACACCATGTCACGTTGGCCATAAGGCATACGCCCCCGCCCCTCTTCTTACCAGAAAGATGTTCGTTTCTGTCGGCGCGATGCGTGGAGAAACCCGCTGGCTGCACCGCTTCGGATTGCGTCTCTCCAGTTAGCCATGTTTCCGTGAAGCAGAGAACGTTACATTCTCTGATGTCCCTCTGGAATGCTACCCTTGCTCGGATTTCATCAACCTTGTTGTCAAGAGACTGGACATTGGCAAGAAGAATGCTAGGGAGTGGTGCACGATGTGCCCGTCTCCGGAGTCTGACCAGAAGACCGCTTCGTTTCCCTCTTTTTCTGAGTCGTTTTTTTGGGTCGCTGCATGTAATCCACTCCGTTACACTGGTTGTAAGGCAGAACACAGGATCCGCATCGCGAAAAACATATTCTTGGTCGTACTGATGGTGAGTTGACGCTGATCTTATATTCAGTAGTTCTTCTCGGCTGTATGTAATGAAACCTAAGATGACCTGGGGTACTAGTGTAAGAAATAACACGTAAAAAAACAAAAAACTGCCTAGTTTCCTAGGAACGCGAAGCGAGGCGGCCATCTCTGTCGGCGCCGGAAGTACGGAAATGTTGACTCGATGCTGTAATCTCTACCTAAGGTGCTTCAACAAAGTACTGAGTCTGAATACTTATGTACAGTTGAAGTCAGAAGTTAACATACACTTAGGTTCGAGTCATTAAAACTCGTTTTTCAACCACTCCACAAATGTCTTGTTAACAAACTATAGTTTTGGCAAGTCGGTCAGGACATCTACTTTGTGCATGACACAAGTAATTTTTCCAACAATTGTTAACAAACAGATTATTTAACTTATTATTCACTATATCACAATTCCAGTGGGTCAGAAGTTTACATACACTAAGTTAACTGTGCCTTTAAACAGCTTGGAAAATTCCAGAAAATGATGTCATGGCTTGAGAAACTTCTGATAGGCTAATTGACATCATTTGAGTCAATTGGAGGTGTATCTGTGGATGTATTTCAAGGCCTACCATCAAACTCAGTGCCTCTTTGCTTGACATCATGGGAAAATCTAAAGAAATCAGCCTAGACCTCAAAAATAAAATTGTAGACCTCCACAAGTCTGGTTCATCCTTGGGAGCAATTTCCAAACGCCTGAAGGTACCACGTTCATCTGTACAAAAAATTGAATGCAAGTATAAACACCATGGGACCAGGCAGCCGTCATACCGCTCAGGAAGGAGACGCATTCTGTCTCCTAGAGATGAACGTACTTTGGTGCGATAAGTGCAAATCAATCCCAGAACAACAGCAAAGGACCTTGTGAAGATGCTGAAGGAAACAGGTACAGAAGTATCTATATCCACAGTAAAACTAGTTCTATATCGGCATAACCTGAAAGGCCGCTCAGCAAAGAAGAAGCCACTGCTCCAAAACCGCCATAAACAAGCCAGACTACGGTTTGCAACTGCACATGGGGACAAAGATCATACTTTTTAGAGAAATGCCCTCTGGTCTGATGAGACAAAAATAGAACTGTTTGGCCATAATGACCATCGTCATGTTTGGAGGATAAAAGGGAGGCTTGCAAGCCAAAGAACACCATCCCAACCGTGAAGCACAGGTGTGGCAGCATCATGTTGTGGGGGTGCTTTGCTGCAGGAGGGACTGGTGCACTTCACAAAATAGATGGCATCATGAGAAAGGAAAATGATGTGGATATATTGAAGCAACATCTCAAGACATCAGTCAGGAAGTTCAAGCTTGGTCTTCCAAATGGGTCTTCCAAATGGACAATGACCCCAAGCAGACTTCCAAAGTTATGGCAAAATGGCTTAAGGACAACAAAGTCAAGGTATTGGAGTGGCCATCACAAAGTCCTGACCACAATCCTATAGAAAATGTGTGGGTAGAACTGAAAAAGTGTTTGTGAGCAAGGAGGCCTACAACCCTGACTCAGTTACACCAGCTGTCAGGAGGAATGGGCCAAAATTCACCCAACTTATTGTGGGAAGCTTGTGGAAGGTTACCCGAAATGTTTGACCCAAGTTAAACAATTGAAAAGTAATGCTACCAAATACTAATTGAGTGTATGTAAACTTCTGACCCATTGGGAATGTGATGAAAGAAATAAAAGCTGAAATAAATCATTCTCTCTACTATTATTCTGACATTTCACATTCTTAAAATAAAGTGGTGGTCCTAACTGACCTAAGACAGGGCATTTTTACTAGGATTAATTGTCAGGAATTGTGAAAAACAGAGTTTAAATGTATTTGGCTAAGGTGTATGTAAACTTCTGACTACTGTAAATGTGATCTTTCAGTTTTTTTATTTTTACACATTTACAAAAATGTCTAAACCTGTTTTGCCTTGTCATTATGGAGTATTGTGTGTAGATTGATGAGGATAATGTTTTATTTAATCCATTTGAAAATAAGGCTGCAACGTAACAAAATGTGGGGAAAAATCAAGGGGTCGGAATACTTTCCGAATGCACTGTATGTCAACCGAATACTAGAATGTTGACGTTGGGTTGCATATTTTTTTCTTCATGTTTTTGAGTATCAAAACAGAAGGCTTAGGCTAATTAAGATTTTTTACGATTTCTGATGACCAATAGCCAGGGGTGGTGTTCTTAGAATGCTGATCTAGGATCAGTTTTGTCTTCGAGATCATAATTAATAAGATTATGGACAGGGGGGGGGGACCTGATTCTAGATCAACATGGGCCCAGAACTGATCGAGGCAGATCAAAGGGAGAGAATAAACATACATGCGAGGTGGCACTGAGCTACGCCAGATCAAATATAATATCCACTTTATCCTGTACCAAGCTTTGTGTTGTACAGTGGCCACACTAGCTAACAGTACTATACCCTGTTGGCCTCTGATCGTATTTTTATCTCATACAGCAGCAAGCCTCTTTTCCTGTTCTGGTGTGTTTGGCACAGGCCCAGCCTTAAATGAAGACCCTAAATATGACTCAAATGGCACCTTATTCCCTATTTCGTGCACTACTTTTGACCGTCGGGCCCTGGTGAAATGTGAGCACTATATAGGGAATAGATTGCCATTTGGGACACATTTCTATAGTCATTAGTTGTAAACTTTGATAAAACTTTGGTCGAAAACCCAGTTCAAATGTAGCTGTTTTATGTCAGAGGACAAAGGAACCAAAGAGAATAATCTCCAAAGAGATGATCATTCATACCAGCAATTTTCTATTTACTTCACAAATATAATTCAGGAAGATTGGATGTGAGCTGAATGCCTACTACCTGGATGTGTATCAGAAACCTGCAGTCACACCGCCTACCTACCTTTCTCCAGGTCCAGCAGTCAGCCCACTAAGATAAGAAATATCAGAGTTGTGTCTCAAATGGCACCCTATTCATTAAACACTCTTAGAAAAAAAGAGTTCCAAAAGGGTTCTTCTTCGGCTGTCCCCATAGAGCACCCTTTTTGGTTCCATATAGAACTATTTTGGGTTCCATGTAGAACCCTCTGTGTAAAGGGTTCTACACAGAACTCAAATGGGTTCTACCTGGTTAGAATCACCTTTGGCAGTGATTATAGCTGAGAGTCTTTCTGGGTAAGTCTCTAAGAGCTTTTCACACCTGGAATGTATAATATTTGCCCATTATTCTTTTAAAAATTATTCCAGCTCTGTCAAGTTGGTTGTTAATCATTGCTAGACAGCCATTTTCAAGTCTTGCCATAGATTTTCAACTAGGCCACTCAGGAACATTCAATGTTGTCTTGGTAAGCAACTCCAGTGTATATGTAGCCTTGTGTTTTAGGTTATTGTCCTGCTGAAAGGTGAATTTGTCTCTGTCTGTTGGAAAGCAGACTAAACCAGATTTTCCGCTAGAATTATGCCTGTGGTTAGCTCTATTCCGTTTCCTTTTTATCCTGAAAACGGACCTTACAGATAATTGTATGTGTGAGGTACAGAGATGAGGTAGTCACAAAAAAAATCACGTTAAACACTATTATTGCAACTTATTATATGATTAAGCATGTTTTTACCCCTCCTCACGCCTACTCCCGCTCTGGTACTCACTCATCTACTAACCACCGGTCCTGACATCATCATTACACCCACCTGCTCCCCATCGTTACGCACACCTGGATCTCATCATCAACTTGATTACTCTCCCTTTATTTAGCTCTCAGTAGCCTTAGTCATCAGGCTGTATTGGTTCTGTTCATGTTCAGTACACGTCTCCTGTTTTTGTTTATCGGCCTTTCTTCTTATTAAACTCACCTTCTGCATCTGCTTCCTGACTCCAAGCATATTTGTGACACTCCTGAAGGTATTTAGGCTTGCCACAACAAATACTTATTGACTCAAGAAATTTCTGGTTTTAATTTCTGAAAACACCATTCCACTTTGACATTATGGGGTATTGTGTCTAGGCCAGTGACACAATCTCTACACAACAAAATGTGGAAAAAGTCGAGGGGTGTGAATACTTTCTGAAGGCACTGTATGTCACTGGTTGTTGGAGATATCTGTTGTATGGTGAACGTGGGCTTCATCACGGTTTATTTGTGAGTAAATCTGGATTTGATAATAGCCCATGCTTACCCAGTCACCAACCTCACCACACGTCACTGGAGGAACAGGTTATAACAACATGAAACAGAGTGCAGATGGAAAGAGACAAAAAAACATAGCATGCTGAACACTCAACAAAGAGTAACAGATTGGTTCAAAGCAAACCAATGACGTTCACTGATAATGTGGTGACATGATTTTATCAATCTTATAATTGATACACTGTACATAGTTTTGTATTATATAAGCAACAGCATGTACTGGAACTGATAATAAAGAAGACATTATGACTTGATAATCCTATATCCTATCACCTCGTCCCCAAGCTCAATTGCTAGAGCCAGCTGGTGGACGAGATTACATATCCTACATCTCTTCTCCTCTGTTCAGGATACCATCTCCAACTTCTCTCCTCCTATTTAGAGCCAGGTCTCTACGAAGTCCATCGTCTCTACATGTTACTCAAAAGGTTTGATCATCTGTACAGCAGTGGCTTTATCTATACAGCTGTGGTATAGTCCTACAGTAATTATTTATAAGGGCTTTATTGAACACACATACAGTACCAGTCAAAAGTTGGAACACACCTACTCATTCAAGGTTTTTTCCTTATTTTTCACTCTTTTCTACATTGTAGAATAATAGTGAAGACATCAAAACTATGAAATAACACATTTGGAATCATGTTGTCCCACTAAGCGCAAACCAGATGGGATGGCGGGGCTGTGTCGGGGGGCTGGGGTCAGTTTGTTATATCTGGAGTACTTCTCCTGTCCTATTCGGTGTCCTGAGTGAATCTAAGTGTGCGTTCTCTAATTCTCTCCTTCTCTCTTTCTTTCTCTCTCTCGGAGGACCTGAGCCCTAGGACCATGCCCCAGGACTACCTGACATGATGACTCCTTGCTGTCCCCAGTCCACCTGGCCATGCTGCTGTTCCAGTTTCAACTGACCTGAGCCCTAGGACCATGCCCCAGGACTACCTGACATGATGACTCCTTGCTGTCCCCAGTCTACCTGGCCATGCTGCTGCTCCAGTTTCAACTTCCACCTGACTGTGCTGCTGCTCTAGTTTCAACTGTTCTGCCTTATTATTATTCGACCATGCTGGTCATTTATGAACATTGAACATCTTGACCATGTTCTGTTATAATCTCCACCCGGCACAGCCAGAAGAGGACTGGCCACCCCACATAGCCTGGTTCCTCTCTAGGTTTCTTCCTAGGTATTGGCCTTTCTAGGGAGTTTTTCCTAGCCACCGTGCTTCTACACCTGCATTGCTTGCTGTTTGGGGTTTTAGGCTGGGTTTCTGTACAGCACTTTGAGATATCAGCTGATGTACGAAGGGCTATATAAATACATTTGATTTGATTTGATTTGATGGCGTATCGCTGCAGAATGCTGTGGTAGCCATGCTGGTTAAGTGTGCCTTGAATCCTAAATAAATAACCGACAGTGTCACCAGCAAATCACCCCCACACAATCACACCTCCTCCTCCATGTTTCACAGTAGGAACCACACTTTCAGAGATAATCCTTTCAGAGATAATCCAAATTTGGACTCATCAGACCAAAGGACAGATTTCCACCGGTCTAATGTCCATTACTTGTGTTTCTTGGCCCATGCAAGTCTCTTCTTCTTATTGGTGTCCTTTAGTAGTGGTTTCTTTGCAGCAATTTGACCATGAAGGCCTGATTCACACAGTCTCTTCTGAACAGTTGATGTTGATATGTGTCTGTTATTTGAACTCTGAAGCATTTATTTGGGCTGCAATTTCTGAGGCTGGTAACTCTAATGAACTTATCCTCCGCAGCCGAGGTAACTCTGGCTCTTTCTTTCCTGTGACGGTCCTCATGAGAGCCAGTTTCATCATAGCGCTTGATGGGTTTTTGTGACTGCACTTGAAGAAATGTTCCGGACTGACCTTCATGTCTAAAAGCAATGATCGTTTTTCTTTGCTTATTTGAGCTGTTCTTTCCATAATATGGACTTGGTCTTTTACCAAATAGGGCTATCTTCTGTATACCACCCCTACCTTGTTACAACACAACTGATTGGCTCAAACGCATTTAGAAGGAAAGAAATTCCACAAATTAACTTTTAACAAGGCACACCTGTTTATTGAAATGCATTCCATGTGACTACCTCATGAAGCTGGTTGAGAGAATGCCAAGAGTGTGCAAAGCTGTCATCAAGGTAAAGGGTGGCTACTTTAAAGAATCTCAAATATAAAATATATTTTGATTTGTTTAAAACTTTTTTGGTTACTACATGATTCATATGTGTTATTTCATAGTTTTGATGTCTTCACTATTATTCTGCAATGCAGAATAATAGTTTAAATAAAGTAAAACCCTGGAATGAATAGGTGTGTCCAAACTTTTGAATGTTACTACAGTAGAGACCATTGAGACTGGATGGTCCCTCATCACACACACACACAGACACAGACACACACACACTATGACTTTCCGTTAATGCTGTTCTTACATATAATGGCCTGCAGGAGATGACTATGGGCCATTGGGCACAGACTGAAACAATGACTAGCTTTAAAGGGAGCAGATAAGCATCAAGTAAGTCATTTGAAGTTAATTCGGACTCTCTGGTTCTTTCCCAAATGGCACCCTACTACCTATAGTGAACTACTTTTGACCAGGGCCCATAAAGTGCCATTTTGTATACAACCTCTGTAAACATGAGCATATTGTCGGGTCAGCAGGTAGAGTGGCCATTACAAATCAATTATGAAATAGACCTATATTGAAACGTTAGAATGGGTGAATCACGGACGTTTTATTACTGGAATGATTTCCGTTGTGGGAATACACAGGTTGAGGCAGCCAGAAAATACCAGCCCCCCCAGTTTTCAGGGATTCAGTTATATGCAACATCTGTGTCAATATTATGGAGGTCATTTGGTTTCTCTGTTCTTTTAAGTGGTGCAAAAAAAGAGAACAACTCTCTCCACATGTGAACATTCAGCAAGGAGAACATTCTCGTATGTGTGTTTAGTGTGCATCGATGCGGGGTTGCGGGTGTAGTCCTACTGTATTTTGTCAGAAATGTGTGTGCGTGCGTGCGTTAATTGAAAGGTTTCATTAGCCTACTTTTTGTTACCTAACTCCATGGCAGATGGATTTAGATATTGGTTTACCTGCTTAAATAAGGGCTAAACTAAAAATGTACTGTTTAGGCTACTATCATAATCTCACTTTGTAGCAAACTAATTGGAAAAAGAAAATATGAGGGGCACAGTAGGTCTATAAATTCAGGGCCATCCATTCAGTACAATATCATCCAGCAGCGCCACTGCTGAAAAAAAAGCATACTGTATTCATTCTGTCGCTAACCAGGGCGCGTTAAGGAGAGCTGCTGCTCCTGCGTCCCTCCAGTTGCCGCCCCGAATAGGCATGCTAAGCAAATGCCCAGCACAGTACAGCACAGAGCTCTCTCGGCCGCAGATACTGAACGCAGGGAACTATAGCCTACCAGACGATAACGCGACCGACGCATCTCCCAGGTAAAGTGTCTATACAGTGCGTAATTTCAAGGTGGTGATAGCGGTAGCCTATGTGTGAAATGTAGACTAATGCAAGAAAACGACGGATTAAATAGGATATCGAGTGAAGGCTGTGTCCGCTGGAGGCATATTCGGCAGAGGTTGAAGAATGCTGCTGGTATGAAGTAAACAGAGCAGAGGCAGAGAGAGAGAGAGCGAGGCGCATCTGCAAACGGTGCCTCAACTTAAAGCCTGGCTGGGTGATCTTCATATCTGCTGCAATTGCATGCATTTTTCACCACAGATAGCTCACCGTATGTGGTTAAACATGGGATGTCAAGAACATAAGTTAGGGGACTGGACGAACGGAATGACCGTTGTTTACATATTTATTTACTTCAATATAGAGTGCTAGCTGGACTCGCTGAAGGTTACCTGCAACTGCACTTCAGACCTAGCTAGCTAGCAACCTAGTTGTTATTCAACATTTCGCGTGTTTACAATGTAGCCAGCCCAGCTATCAATAGCTTGCTGAAGGTTAGACAAACGTAGTGGCAATCAGTATCCAAATTGCATTGGCATATCAGTTATCAAGCAAATGTTCAATTTGGTAACGGTACAGACTAGAACTACAGTTTTGAACGCCTTCAATCTTGCTACATAGCGCAGTTATATTTAAAATACTTGAAACCATCAACAACACATCGCAGTGGGAATGTCAATGACCCAGCAATGGCATGGTTTGGTCTGTCAAGTTTATGCGGCTGGCTGTGATGTGTCCCAATGTCGCACCTGCAGCATCTTCTCAATCACATGTCTGAGGTCAAATCATCAATCTTCTTACGTTTGCCCCATTTGGTCGGTCTTGGATCACTTTTCAAGTACTTCTATTATAATGTTATTCTGATGGATTAATACAACCATTTAGATTTTTTTTAAACATTATTATTTGACTAGATAGAGACATACTACTCAGAAGTGTAGGTTACCAGTTGTGTGTGAAATGTGACTCATTGTGTTGACACAGGAGACAGACAGTCTGAGCGTACTGAAGTGTGAAATCGGCGGGAAGTTGTTTCAACTCATTATTATTATTATTAAGTAACTGGTTTCACATTATTTTTTTGTTTACTCAGCTTTTCGGTTGATGTTTTACCTGAACAAAAAAAAACGGCCCAAATTTAGCTCAAACTTGAGAAAATTGGTCTCATATGTTCATTCAACTAGAAATTATTATTTGGGCATTATTTTCAACATACATATTTGGCACACATTGACATACATAATTACATTGTGCATGTTCATTTATACAGTAGTTAATATACTGTACATGTCTTCGCCTGGGATTTAAACTCACAACCGCTAAGGGCCCTACGCGGCCCCCCAACCAAGCAGGCCCCAAAAAATGGTGGCCCCCCTCTTGACGGCAGAGAGAAAAATGTATGTTTTAAATTATACACATTTTGCCATGGGGCATAGAACATTTAGCCAATTTATAGCAAATTTCATTCGATTCTACACATTTTACCATGGGACCAAGATAAATTATTGTAGGTTTAAAGCTAATTTCCTTTAATTCTACACATTTTGCCATGAGGTTGAGAATTGTTTGATCGTTTTAAATCAAAATTCCTGCAGTTATACACAATTCGCCATGATGCAATGGCCCTGAGTGCCCAGTCGGTATTCGGCCATGATTACTACAAGTTCAGTGGCTGACAAAACAAGAGAACCTGCTGATTAACAACCCCATTTCTAACTTGCACCTTGTCTATTCTACTATTCTAATTCTCAAAAGTAAGTTGAGACCCCGATTGAGTTCCTTATGTCGCTTATGCCTAGAGCCGACCCTGGTTCGTGGCATTCCAATCTTCCTGCTATGCCACCATGTCTGTGTCCGTGACTGATTTCACCTGTATTGCTACACTTTGCACTCAGCTCTGTTAAAAGCACACTCAATTTATTGTATTTATCATAGTGATTAGGGAGTAACATTAAAACATGCCCCACCAACATTAGACGACTATAGAGAAAAAAAAATGCTGAAATAAGTCAATTAAACCAATGATTAGAGAATAGTCAGATGAACTAATAATTGGCACAGACATGGTGGTATAGCAGGAAGCTCAGAGTGCCATGAACCAAGAAGTTGTTAGTTCAAATCCCAGGTGAAGACATGTTGAAATAAAATTTCTGTATAAAAGAACATGCACAATGTCAATGTGTGTCAAATATTTAAGTTGAAAACGTTGTATGTTAAAAGCACTATGTGTGTGTAAATAGTTCCACATACTTTTTTGGGGGGTGTTATTATAATTTATAATGTGAATGAACATATGAGACATCAGAGAAGTTAAGCAAACACATCATTTTAAGTTGACATCATTTTTGCCTACCTTTTTTCAAGTTGGAGCTAAGTTTGGGCCAACTTTTTTTTTGAAGGTTCAGATAACACATGGACCAGAAAGTTGAGTAACCGCCGTGGAACTATATACTTAATAATAATTAGTTGAAACAGTTTTTTAAATATATATTTTTTTAACAGTGTATGACTATGGTGATAAGGCACGAGGAAGAGGTCAACAACTGGTGTGATGAATGGTCAAGGTCAACTAACTAGGCTAGTATAGGCTTCTCCATTTATTACATTCATTGTAGTCGGACACTGCTTGTTAGTTCATCTGCATGTAGAAACACCAAAAGGTCAGTTTGTATTTGTCATCCTCTCGTTAATAAACAAAAACATAGCAATACGGTGATAGGCAATGCGTCTTGAGAGGGTCATGATGAGTATTGCACAAAGAATTCAACATGCTAGGTCTAGTTTCACTTTATTCTGACATTTCAGTTAGCCTAGCCCATGGTTCATTCTGTTAATTGGTGCTGTATGAAAACTTAACCCCCCCCCCACGTATTCCCACTTACTGGGTCTGTTTTGTGTCACCTAGGAGGAGAACTCAACATAACCTTTAGGGAGAGGAGTGGCGTCGAAAGGAAGGAAAAGAGGAAGAGAGTTTTGCCAGGCGTCACTTATCTTGGATTACGTGGAGAGAAGGTATCCTTCCCGGAAAACACTAATAATGACGGCTAACAGTAACACATGCCTCTGTAAATAGTTTAGCAATCTGATAGTGTATTAATAATCAGAATCTCTCACTGAGTGCTAGCTAGGCCTTTCAATATGGTTTCAGACTGGAGTTACCAGACAGAAAATCTAAGTTAAAACAGTCTATATGTCTACACTGTCTCATGAATAATACTAAACACAGACATAGACCTACACTCTATGAAATGAAAGACATTCAGCTGGATGGTATTAACATATTAGACTGGTTTGCTTCTGAAGTCAGAGGGGTGTTGAAAGCCAGCTGTCTTTTTCTTGACCTTTCACTCAGGGTCCTCTAGAGGGCAGATGTCTAGACTAGAGACCAGAGACCTGTGGTTCATTTGGCCAGTTCAACTGGAAGTTCAGGAATCCAAACAAAGGTCATTATGATGCAGACATTACTGTGTTTTGCAGTGCTCTCACACAACATTGCATTTTTACGAGTTTCATCCCAAGTGGCTCCCTATTCCCTATATAGTGCACTACTTTTGACCAGAGTCCTATGGGAATAGGTTGCCGTTTAGGATGCAAGCCTATATCTTGTTATAAGATGACCATAGTCAGTCTTTCTAGGCCTATGTTTTAGGTTGATTCGTGTAGTTATCGGAACTCAGCCAGCAGCGTAATTCCTCTGTCTGAACTCACTCTTATTGGATTCATTTAAGCCTAGGTGTGAGTCCCAAATGGCACCCAATTACCTACATAGTGCATTACTTTTGACCAGAGGCCTATGTGCCCTGATCAAAAGTAGTGCACTATATAGGGAATAGGGTGCCATTTGGGACGCATTGTAGGTGTGGCCTTGCAGGGCTAAGAAGCTGCATGAGAACAGTACTGTAGTCTAGTCCTGTGGATTTCTATTAGACAGTATTAGTTTGTTCAGTATTTAGCTGTTTACTCATTTAGAAGAACCAGTAGGCCGCAACGCTTTAGAGCCGCTGGTTTTACAACATTTTAAGATGAAGCAGTAGACTACAAAGTACTTTGCATTGTCTAGGCAGAGGACAGATCCTCAACCGACGGGCACTGTGTGAGAGGTTATGTTAGCTGCGACAGCCTCTGTAGCATTTGTTGTAATGTTATTTCAAGGTTATGACTCTGGCATTCTTAGATTGACACATTGATTTGGTCCACTACTGTAGTTTCCAAAGGAGAACCGACACTGGACATGTAAACAGAGAGGTTGAAACTCCTTGACAAGTTTCAGCTCTGGGGTTTGATTTTACGGTGTGTGTGGGCGGGGGGGGGGTGAGTGTGTGTGTGTGTGTCAGTCATAGAGAGAGAAGCTGTACTACAGGAGAGGAAAGGAAAGGAAAGGGCTGGTCAACACAGCCACAGCACTCTAGAGGCGTTGCATGGATGTATCCTGGCTAAGTGACTCATACTGTACCAATTCAGCTTCTATCACTTAGCTCAAACAGCCGTAAGTCAGTTAGCCAGAGAGACTTCCTGGTACTAGACGATAAAACAGACCCATTCTTTACAGACATTGAATAATGTTAGCCATGCATGCACCGCACCATATCTTATTCCAAACTTTTTATGCACTGTACAATTCTTATCAACGTTTAGGTCTGTTGACCTGTACTGTTTTTTTTAAGGACGTTATCGACAAGTTCATAAAATAGCAGCTGATACTCTCTGATATGGCAAAATCTGTAAAAATCAGTCATCTAATTTGGAGTTCTGGACTTTTTGTCCCATAGCTTTTGATTCTTTCACATTTCTTCCCCCTCCATCGAAGTGTTCAGCTGCCTGCCAAGTCTGTCCATACCTGATTAGCATCGTGCTAGTGTACGGCGGTGTGTTAATCCTTTGATCACAGTGGTTCGGTCTGATAAACCATGCCTCGGTCATCTCAAGGTAGCCCCAAGAACCTTGATGAGAACTAATGACCATGAGAAGACAAGCTGAACAGTGGATGGGGTAAAAAAAGAAACACATAGAAATATAATTTCTAGAAGGAACATTGGAACATCTCCATTCAAGTAAACGTTCTATAATTCTATTTCTATGGTCAAAAACCAAAACAACATGTCCTTGGACATAGTGCTGGAGAGTTAGTCTTACTCGATGATATTCCTTTTATGAACTGCAGACAACTGTACTGTATATCACGGGCATTAACTTGCTAATGTTTCAGACAGGCTTACCAAGACGTTCCAAGGCGTCTTTTATACTGTAAATGTAAAACTGGAGCAGGGTGTGGACTGGATGCCATTGAAAAACATGTTATATGACGTCAATTAATTAATTTTATATATGTTTCAGAAGAATTAGGCTAAGCCTTTTGAAATAATGGGAAATAAGCCTTGCGTGTGCGACACTAATATCCAACAAAACTTTTCATTTAGACCTAGATTTTTTTACACACTGCAATACTCTTTTAATGTTCCTCATCATCTGAAGTCATAACTTTGAATTGACGAATCCGCACAGCATTACAAACACTTGACACTGTTTGATTAGATCACTCTAGTGTGTCTAAAGTGAATCAAGTCTGTGGTCTGTAATATGTTACTGACTCCATTGTAGGGGAACGTAACATCCCATCCTAACCCAACCCAACAGAGTTGAAGCCAGATGACTCCCTCAGTAACTCCCACACTGTCAAGTTTTGGAGGGAAACAATGGGGATGTATCCCAAATGGCACTATGAGCCCTAGTCAATAGAGTGCCATTTGGGACATAGAATATGTGGAACGAACAGCCTACATACATTTGTCCATAAGCAATCTGCTATTTCACAAAAGGAAAACGACCGTTGCTATGGGAGCAGTTGAGCAAAATATGTTTGTGGGTGTTTTTAAGTAATTCCTCATGAGCTAATTCACTCAATGTGAATGAGATTGTTGTTGAGGTCTAGTGCTGTACCCTACCCTACTGATGAGAGGGTGTGGATAGAGATAGATAGATAACATGTTGTTGACCGAGTGTGGCAGCATGGGTTTGTTAGCAATGTGGTGCAGTGGTTAGGGGAAAAGGACAAGGAAGGTAACGGATAGTTGTGAATGTTGCTCAATTCTTAGATCAATCATTGTCATGTCTTTGATAAATACGTTCAACTTATGTCACTTAAACTACTGTAAACGAGGTGTTTAGAAGTGTTCTGTCCAGATGGACCTGAGTCTGAAAAACTACTGAAACACAATCAGTTGACATGTTGCAGCCAGGGCCCCTCACTCTCAGTGGGGTTAGACAGAACAGGAGAGCGAGAGTCAAAAGTTTGGACCCACCTACTCATTCAAGGGTTTTTCTTGATAAAAAAAAACAGTTTTCTACGTTGTAGAATAATTGTGAAGACATCAAAACTATGAAATAACACATGGAATCATGTAGTAACCAAAAAGTGTTGAACAAATCAAAATATATTTGAGATTCTTCAAAGTAGCCACCCTTTGCCTGAACGGTTGCCAAGAGTGTGTATAGCTATCTCTCAACCAGCTTCACCTGGAATGCTTTTCCAACAGTCTTGAAGGAGTTCCCACATATGCTGAGCACTTGTTGGCTGCTTTTCCTTCACTCTGTGGTCCAACTCATCCCAAACCATCTCAATAGGTTTGAGGTTGTTGATTGTGGAGGCCAGGTCATCTGATACAGCTCTCCATCACTCTCCTTGATCAAATAGCCCCTACACAGCCTGAAGGTCTGTTGGGTCATTGTTCTGTTTAAAAATGGGATTGCATATTGCTGCAAAATGCTGTGATAGCCATTCTGGTTAAGTGTGCCTTCAATTCAAAATAAATCACAGATTGACTGGCCTTAATGTAATGATGGACTGTCGTTTTGCTTTGCTTATTTGAGCTGTTCTTGCCATAATATGGACTTGGTCTTTTACCAAATAGGGCTATCTTCTGTATACCGCATCCCTACCATGTCACAATACAACTGTTTGGCTGAAACGCATTAAGAAGGAAAGAAATTCCACAAATTAACTTTCAACAAGGCACACCTGTTAATTAAAATGCATTCCAGGTGACTACCTCATGAAGCAGGTTAAGAGAATGCCAAGAGTGTGCAAAGCTATCATCAAGGCAACGGGTGGCTACTTTAAAGAATCTCAAATATAAAATATAACACTTTGTTGGTTACTACATGATTCCATATGTGTTATTTCATAGTTTTGATGTCTTCACTATTTTACAATGTAGAAAATAGTAAAAATAAAGAAAAACCCTTGAATGAGTTTGTGTCCAAACTTTTGACTAGTACTGTACATACAAAGAGACTGTCAGAAAGAGTGAGACAAAGAGAGGGGTGGGCTGGGGCTGTGAGTTGTAGCGGATCTGGGCTGGCAGTGTGGCGTTGAAATATGACCATGTGTGACTTGGCCATGTGGGACCTATGGGCCCTTGTCAAAAGTTGTGCACTTTAGGGAAAAGGGTGCCATTTGGGACATATCCCGTTTTCAGCCTTCGCAAGAGCGTCTCAGAGATACTCAGTGTCGTGTTGAGAGAGCTGATTGGAAACACCGACACACATCCTCAGGAAGCGCCAATTCCAAGCAGGGTACGCTGGACGATGTCACAGAGCCAAACAATAAAAAAGGTTTTGGCAGAATGTAGTTGGCTCCTCCCCTCTTCTGGTCTCTCTGGCCAATGAGGTTTGCAACAATACAGAGGTGTGGCTCCTCTGAAGGAATATTTGAGGCAGGGATTAGATGGGATGTTATCCTTTGGGTCTCTGGCAGACCTGGCAGACCTGGGTTCAAATACTATTACATTTCACTTTACACTGCATGCAGTGCCAGATGGATGGTGTTTGCACTTTTGTAACTATTCTATTGGTTCCATTGCAACAGGCAAGTTCAATCAAAAATTGATTTCAAATAGTGTCTCCAGACACAAGTTTGTGGGTTATTCCTAGATTCCTTTTTGTTTCCAGTTTTGGGTTATTCCTAGATTCCTTTTTGTTTCCAGTTTTCTAGGATTGTTTTACGGATGGATCATGCAGTGGAGGCTGTTGGGATGAGCTATAGGAGGACAGGCTCATTGTAATGGCTGGAATAGAATCAATGGAATGGAGTCAAACGTGTTTTTCATATGTTTGATCTGTTTGATACTGTTCCCTGAATTCCATTCCAGCCAGTACAATGAGCCTGTCCTCCTCTAGCTCCTCCCACCAGCCTCCACCGGGATCATGGCACGCTCACTGTCTCCTGAATACCTTTTTGACATTGATTCCTACTTTCACCACCGCTAAGGAAAAGCGTTCATAAGCTGCGTAAATAGGCTTAGGTTTATAGGTAGACAGATAAAACTGTAAGAAACATTCATAGTTCATCACTATATAATGTAGGAATAAGTAACCGACACCAATTTGTCCTTCATTCCTTGTCAGGGTTCAGTTCCAGAAACTATTGCAGCGCCCAGAGCTATGATGATGAATGTCAGATGTTGTCATTGCCACAAAATTGTTTGAATGTGAGCGTATGTCTGTCCGCTAGCCGGCCTGTAGATATTTTGACTGCGAAACGCTTTGGCAACGCCCATTACACATTCTTTATAAGAATTGCACTAACCTTTCTGCATAGAATTGTCCAAGCTCGTTAGGCAAACTGTTGGATAACATGGATCTAGACTTGACTGTTGTTGCCTGTTAGCTTTTTCTTTCTTGAAGTAGCTATAGACAACTTCAATTTCCTGATTAGGGCTCTTCATCTGTGTCGTCAAAGCCCTGGTCTTGTCTCTGTCCCATGCTTCTCTCTCTCTCGAATACAAAGGGCTTTATTGGCATGGGAAACATATGTTTACATTGCCAAAGCAAGTGATATAGATAATAAGTTAAATAAAAAAATGAACAGTAAACATTATACTCACAAAAGTCCCAAAGGATAAGAGACATTTAAAATGTCATATTATAGCTTTGTACAGTGGTGTAACAATGTGCAAATAGTTCAAGTATAAAAGGGAAAATAAATAAACAAATATGGGTTGTATTTACAATGGTGTTTGTTCTTCACTGGTTGCCTTTTTCTTGTGGCATCAGTTCACAAATCTTTCTGCTGTGATGGCACACTGTGGTATTTCACACAATAGAAGGGAGTTTAAATTGGATTTGTTTTTTAAATTCTTTGTGGGTCTATGTAATCTGAAGGAAATATGTGTCTCTAATATGGTCATACATTTGGCAGGAGGTTAGGAAGTCCAACTCAGTTTCCACCTCATTTTGTGGGCAGTGTGTACATAGCCTGTCTTCTCTTGAAAGCCAGGTCTGCCTACGGCGGCCTCTCTCAATAGCAAGGCTATGCTCAATGAGTCTGTACATAGTCAAAGCTTTCCTTAATTTGAGGTCAGTCACAGTGGTCAGGTATTCCGCCACTGTATACACTCTGTTTAGGTTCGCTCGCTCTCTCCCTCCCCCCAATCCATGAACAGGATTGACACCAAACTGTTAACTGGGAAACTGTCTTCCTCCAGCCTTTTGGTATGCATCCAAAATGGCACCCTATTCCCTATATAGTGGACTACTTTTGACCAGGGCCCATAGGGCTCTCATCAAAAGTAGTGCACTATGTAGGGAATATGGTGCCATTTGGAAGGCAACCCTGGTGTTGTAGCTACTAGCTACCAGTCAGGACAGATGCCTTCTTCTTCCTGATGATCAAAAAATGCCTTTATTTGTGTACTGTACAGTGCATTCGGAAAGTATTCAGACCCCTTCCCCTTTTCCACATTTTGTTACATTACAGCCTTATTCTAAAATGTATACAATTATTTTTTTTATTTCATCAATCTACACAAAATACCCTATAATAACAAAGCAAAAAGAGGTTTTTATACATTTTTGCAAATTTATTACGAATAAAAAACAGACACCTTATTTACGTAAGTATTCCGTCCCTTTGCTATGAGACACGAAATTGATCTTTAAAAAAAAAAAAAAACTTTATTTAACCAGGAAGGGCTCATTGAGATTAAAATCTCCTTTTCAAGAGCGCCCTGGCCAAGATAGGCAGCACCAACTTATTACAAAAAAATGACAGACAGACAACATGAAAATCTACATGTAATCTAGTAAAAACCATTGAATTCACAAGAGTATAAAACAGCAAATTAAAAACATTGACAGGTCTGGGAATCAGCCTCAAAATCCTTCATCAGTGATTTAAAAACACCAATTGGGACAAGTTCCTCCAGTTTAAAAGTATTTTGTAAGGTGTTCCAAGACGATGGCGCAGAGTACATAAAAGCCCTTTTACCAAATTCAGTTCGGACATTTGGAACAGTTAGCAGGATAAAGTCCAGCGAACGAAGAGAGTACCCCCCACATTTCTGAACAATAAAAATGCACAAATAAAAAGGTAGTAAACCCAAAATGGCTTTGTAGAATCCTGCTTAGCAGCTTAGCTGCATCCTGTTTCCATTGATCATCCTTGATATTTCTACAACTGTCACACCCTGATCTGTTTCACCTGTCTTTGTGTCTCCACCCCCCTTCAGGTGTTGCCCGTCTTCCCCATTATCCCCAGTGTATTTATACCTGTGTTCTCTGTTTGTCTGTTGCCAGTTCGTTTGGTTTCGTCAAGCCTACCAGCGGTTTTCCCGTGCTCCTGTCTTTCTCTAGTTCCTTTTTTCCCGTTTTTTTCCCGGCCTACACTGAGCCTGCCTGCCGTTCTGTACCGTCCGGACTCTGCTTTGGATTACTGACCTCTGCCTGCCCTTGACCTGTCGTTTGCCTGCCTCCTGTTTTTGTATTAAACTTTTGTTACTTCGAAACTGTCTGCATCTGGGTCTTCTACTGAGCCTTGACAACAACTTGATTGGAGTCCACCTGTCGTAAATTCAATTGATTGGGGATGATTTGGAAAGGCACACACCTGTCTATATAAGGTCCCACAGTTGACAGTGCATGTCAGAGCAAAAATCATGCCATGAGGTCAAAGGAATTGTCCATAGAGCTCCGAGACAGGATTATGTCAAGGCACAGATTTGGGTTAGGGTCCCAAAAAATGTCTGCATCCTTGAAGGTCCCCAAGGACACAGTGGCCTCCATCAGTCAGGGAGGTGACCAACGAGCCCGGTGGTCACTCTGACAGAGCTCCAGAATTCCTCTGTGAAGATGGGAGAACCTTCCAGAAGGACAACAGTCTCTGCAGCACTCCACCAATAAGGCCTTTATGGTAAAGTGGCCAGATGGAAGCCACTCCTCAGTAAAAGGCACATGACAGCCTGCTTGGAGTTTGCCAAAAGGAACCTAAAGACTCTCAGACCATGAGAAACAAGATTCTCTGGTCTGATGAAACCAAGATTGAACTCTTTGGCCTGAATGACAAGCATCACATCTGGAGGAAACCTGGCACCATCCCTACGGTGAAGCATGGTGGCGGCAGCAGTAAACATTATACTCACAAATGTTCCAAAGGAAAAGAGACATTTCAAATGTCATATTGTGGCTATATACAGTGTTGCAAAGTTGTGCAAATAGTTAAAGTACAAAAGGGAAAATAATAAAACATAAATATGGGTTGTATTTACAATGGTGTCAATTCTTCACTGGTTGCCATTTTCTTGTGGCAACAGTTCACAAATATTTCTGCTGTGATGACACACTGGTATTTCACCTAATAGATGGGAGTTTGCCAAAAGGCACCTAAAGAATCTCAGACCATGAGAAACAAGATTCTCTGGTCTGATGAAACCAAGATTGAACTCTTTGGCTGGAATGCCAAGCATCACATCTGGAGGAAACCTGGCTCCATCCCTACAGTGAAGCATGGTGCTGGAAGCATCATGCTTAGGGGATGTTTTTCAGCGGCAGTGAGACTAGTCAGGATTGAGGGAAAGTTGAACGGAGCAATGTAGAGAGAGATCCTTGAGGAAAACATGCTCCAGAGCACTTAGGACCTCAGACTGGAACGAAGGTTCAACTTCCAACAGGACAACGACCCTTAGTACACAGCCAAGACAACGTAGGAGTGGCATCGGGACAAGTCACTGAATGTCCTTGAGTGGCTCAGCCAGAGCCCGGACTTGAACCTGATCGAACATCTTTGGAGAGACCTGAAAATAGCTGTGCAGCGACGCTCCCCATCCAACCTGATGGAGCTTAAGAGGATCTGCAGAGAAAAATGGGAGAAACTCTCCAAATACAGGTGTGCCAAGCTTGTAGCATCATACCCAAGAAGACTCAAGGTTGTAATCGCTGTCCGGGATGCTTCAACAAAGTACTGAGTAGAGGGTCTGAATACTTATTTAACAGTGATATTTGCGGGGAGGGTTATACATTTGCAAACATTTCTAAAAACCCGTTTTCGCTTTGTCATTATGGGGTATTGTGTGTTGATTGACGAGGGGGAAAAACGATTTAATCCATTTTAGAATCAGCCTGCAATGTAACAAAATGTTGAAAAAGTCAAGAGGTCTGAATACTTTCCAAATGCACTGTATTTCATTACAAACCAGTCAAACCAGAAAACACACTGATTTATTATTTGGACTCTATCTAGTATTTGTTATCTAATTTAGCCTACCAAGTGGTTGTGATTGAAGAAATGTCAATGAGTGTTAGGCAACATTCATTTTCTTTAGGCTACATAGTGTGAGAGAGAGTACAGTGCTGTGAAATGCCAGATCTGGTCTGCATATGGTTTAGCTTATTTTTAGCTTAGCTAGGCCTCCATGATATCCATAAAGAAGATCATTAATTTCATTTTGACAGAGTCAAATCATTAAAAAGTACCAGTTCTGCACTTTTCAAGAATCCGCAGCAGCAGCAACAACAGAAGTGTTTCCTTGCCAGGATCATTAAAGATCTAAGTCAGTAGCTAACACAACGCACGTATTGTTAACAAAACTCAAATGTTGTGGTGTTAGGAAAAGAGGGAATGAAAGTGGGCCGTTGTTTCTATCCGGGGCTGCTGCTGTTGCCTGAATCAGGAGTTTTATTTGATATCAAATGGTAATTCCATTGCGTAAGAGAATTAGTGATATTTAAACTGAGCTCGCCGTTGGACGCTAGCGCAGGAGGGGGGGGGGGTCTAAGGGGGATTGGGAGCCAGGAGGGTCACGGAGGGTCACGAACAGAGGGGAAAAGGGAAATACTTATCCTGATGTTGACTGGTGATGGTGAAGATAAGGCCCATTTAGAGATGATTGCTGACTGACATGAATTAGGATTGTGGGTTTAAATATGTCTTACATCGGGCAGCATATTTTATGGATCATAATCAGTTTTGATTATATTATGACATTGCCAAATTACACATGAGTGTCTGTCTGTTGGTTGGTTCTTCGATCCTTGTGGGGACCTAAAGTTAAAACAAGGAAAATTCTCCCTCATGGGGACAGGCTATTTTAAGCTTAGGGGTTATGGTTAGGGTAAGGGGTTAAGTTTATGGTTAGGAGTAAGGTTTAAGGATTGGGTTATGGTTATGGTTATGGTAAGGCTTATGGTTAGGGAAATAGGATTTTGAATGGAAATTAATTTTAGGTCCCCACGACGATAGGAGAACATAATGTATGTGTGTAAAAAGTAGTGCCCTATTGCGTATTTCCAATTATGATTTATTTACTCCAGTGTTTCACCCAAAAGGCTCTGTTTCCCATCTACACGGGCCAGCACCCGTGTCTTACTGGGCCATGGCTCCAGCAGATCTACTCTGACTTGGAGCCAAGGCAAGGTCCTGGGTACTTTTCAGCTGGCATTTACATAACAATGGCTAACTGTGAACTTTAACACCGACTAACAAAGCAGCAGTCTCAAATGATGCAGGTTGTTGATTCTGCAGGCCACAAGTCTTTAGTGATGTGATATAATAACACTAGAGCGAACATTAACGTTATACACTGGCGGCCCGCTGTCTCATTGGAAAAGCACAACGTAGGGAATAGCAGCCTCTGTGTAGACCAGGGTCCAGGATGGTGTACCGCTTCACTTGTTGCTGCTAGAAATGGGAGAAATGTCACAGGACAACGCTATCCTAGGTTGACTGAACTGTTGAACTCTTTGTTTTACCAGTTGCATTAGCAGAGATGGAATGGGGTTTGCAGTTAAAATGTGGTTTGCACATAGTGTCACATCTGGCATGGCTTGGATACATTTGGCGTTTAGGCCTATCTAATTGAGACTTTGCATCATTTTGGGTTCAAGATTGTGAAAACAAGTTTGCAGTTGAATCTGAGTTTGACAGTGCGCTAATTCATCAGTAATCAAATCCAGTGTTTATTTTGTGCAATGTTCACAAATATCTACTCTAACAGAAATGTGCCTGAAAGAAAATGCTCCACCAAAATGCAGTTGGCAACAGTTAAACAGGAAAAAGTAACACTGCGCCAGAGCCAAGAGTCAATCCCCCAATACTAACAGGTTTAAAGTTTTACATGGGAAAGATAATCGTATTAGTGGGCTGGTCATACAAAGAGAGCGGGCAGTGTTTCACGCTCCTAGAGAGACCGTTAGTCACCTGGGGGGGGGGGGGGGGGGGGTAATCCTAGATTAGCACCTGAGATGGTTGATTCATACAGCCTCTGGTCTATGTACAATACTTTGTAGAATATTATTTATTGAAACACTGTGATATACTCTAGACTACCACAGGTTCGTCCTCCTATCTCAGCTTTAAGTATAATCCCAGAAGGTGTTGGTATAAACTATGCCAGTGATTCCTAATCTTTTTTGGTTACTGTACCCCGACTCACATTTAGCTCTGTTTGGACATACAAAGTATCCTCTCATGTGCATTTTACCAGTAAGCCTATGGTTTTATAAGTCTTCCCAAGTACCCCCTGTGGATAGCCCAAGTACACCCAAGGGTACACATACCCTAAATTGGGAACCATTGAACTAGGCTAACTCTTGTTTTGTATACAGTGACACAGAGACTAGCGTTAGCATCTGTCCAGTGGTACGCTGCTGTAAACATCACTAACAGGTCACTACAATACAGGCAGAGTATAATCCACTCATATTACCCAGGGGCTTTCAGGCATATGCCCAGGATTCAGGAATATCCTCAGGGCGTTCTGGAGCTGTATGCCTGGCTGGCTGGCTGGGTGGGTGATTATTATAGCTACGCCCCAGATTAGGATTTGGATGTGGATAGAGGCTGGAACACACACACACACACACACACAGTCCTGGTGGTGCAGGCAAACTGAGTAACACAAGATGAGGGGAGCACCGCTTAGCCTGTTACATCAAGATCCACTGCAACACTGACTACCCTCCCAATCCCCACCGCTGATTTACCAAACATGGGCTAGCCAACCAGCCGCTGCCTCAGGGCTACAGTTCTACAGTTCAGGTATTATTATAACATAGTTATTACATGATATGTGTCACTAGCACCGTTATTACTATTGATTAATAAGGATATTTTGGGTTGCTCTAACTAGCGCTGGTGATTTTCCTCTCCCGCTGTCTGCATGTGGTGGGCTTAGTATCAGACCTCTGTCTCGGACTGAGATGGAGAGACTCCTGTTGTGGGGCAGAGAGGAGAGCAGAGAAGGGGAGGAGAGGAGAGGACGGGGAAAGAATGGGGAGAGGAGAGGGGCGTCCTGTTGTCGGGCAGAGGAGAGGGAAGGGAAGGAGAGGAGAGGGAGGCAGACAGAGCGGTTGGTTTGTGGTGGAGGGAGCGGAGCGGAGGCTTTGAAATGGGGGGTTTTGTTCTCGCCTCTCCCCTCTTCTCCGTCCAGTTGGGCAGTACTCTAAAGAGAATGATATGGAGACAGAGGGATAATTGTTTTAACCCCCCCCCCCCCCGCCCGCTCTTTATCTCTCTCTTTCTCTTCTGTTTTCCCAGTGATGGCCAGTCAGCTGTGCAGCTGTGCTCGGGCTCCTTTCGCTGCGTCTAGCAACCAGGTCTGAGTGACGCTACCCCCCCCCCCCCCCACTCCCCCCGCCCGCCCCTCTTTCAAAAACAACACCAGCAAAACAAATGCGACCATGTACAGCGTGGAGGACCTACTTATCTCTCATGGATACAAGCTGCCCCAAAACACCTCTACCGCCCCCACTACAGTCTCCCCCACCCCCCCGTCCTCCTACGATAACAAGCGTTACGGCGACCCTTCCTCCTGTCGCCAGGAGATCTTAGAGAGCCGGTCTGGTGGTGGTCACGGCACGGTGAACGGGTATGAGATAGACTCTGCTCCGGGGGTATATGTGTACGGCAACAATAACTGCAGGAAGCCCCAGCCACCAGCCCCAACCAAAAGCTACTCCTCGAGTCACACTGACAATGCATGGAGGGACAGGAACAGCCAACCACAGAGGAGGGAAGCCGACAGCGGTAACCAAGGTGACACCCACTCCTTGGGCGATTCTCTCACGACAGATAGCGGGTGAGTCCGTCTACTTAATCTTTTGGAATGCTAGTGTTGTTTTCCATTTTTTTTATAATCATTGCATGCAATCTTGACATCTCTCGCTTGCATGTTGTTAATCATATAGTTGGTCTGTTGCAGGAATCTTGTTTGGCACATAGTCATGCAAAGGTGGAGTCAGTCAGTATAGGAGTTCTGCATTGGGATGCTGCACCACAGATTCTCTCCCTCTCTCTCTCACCTCTCTATTTCTCCCTTTCTTTTTATCTTTCCCTCCCTCCCTTTCCGATAAAGCCAGTAGACAGGGAGTTGGGGTAATGTGTTCTGGAGTCTTAATCTGCCACATGGGACAGTTGTGTTGTAAACAGACTGCTACTACTGCTGATGATAGACCCCAGCGCCAACATCCGTCTGAGCATGCCCAGTTCTGCAGACAGATTTTACATCCCAAATTGCACTCTATTCCTTTATAGTGCACTAAGGAAGTGCACAATTTTTTATTTTACCTTTATTTAACTAGGCAAGTCAGTTAAGAACAAATTCTTATTTACAATGACGGCCTAGGAAGAGTGGGTTAACTGCCTTGTTCAGGGGCAGAACGACAGATTTTGACCTTGGCAGCTCGGGGATTTGATCCACCAACCTTTCGGTTACTGGCCCAACTCTCTAACCACTAGCCTTCAGTTCTTCTATTATTACATTTAAAAAATATTGATATATTTTGTAAAAAATCTCTCTAAAAAATGCTGTCCCACCGTAACACGCACATTAAAAGACTGTAGCATTAATGTACCTTAAGCCATACCCCTACACCTAACACCAGGTGATGGGATTGCACCCCTCTCCAGAATAGCCACATGGTGAGTAGCCTGCAGATATTTTGGGAAAAATGAGTAAGCAAGTTGGTAAATCTTCATGTATTTTTAAGAAGTGTCACTACCGAACATCTAATATATCAAGAAATATGTAAAGTAGGATTTGGGACTAATACTGTGGGGCAAAAAAGTATTTAGTCAGCCACCAATTGTGCAAGTTCTCCCACTTAAACAGATGAGAGAGGCCTGTAATCTTCATCATAGGTACACTTCAACTATGACAGACAAATTGCGATTAAAAAAATCCAGAAAATCACATTATAGGATTTTTAATTAATTTATTAGCAAATTATGGTGGAAAATAAGTATTTGGTCAATAACAAAAGTTTATCTTAATACTTTGTTATATACCCTTTGTTGGCAATGACAGAGCTCAAATGTTTTCTGTAAGTCTTCACAAGGTTTTCACACACTGTTGCTGGTATTTTGGCCCATTCCATGCAGATCTCCTCTAGAGCAGTGATGTTTTGGGGCTGTTGCTGGGCAACACAGACTTTGAGATCCCTCCAAATATTTTCTATGGGGTTGAGATCTGGAGACTGGCTAGGCCACTCCAGGACCTTTAAATGCTTCTTATGAAGCCACTTCGTTGACCGGGCGGTGTGTTTGGGATCATTGTCATGCTGAAAGACCCAGCCACGTTTCATCTTCAATGCCCTTGCTGATGGAAGGTTTTCACTCAAAATCTCACGATACATGGCCCCATTCATTCTTTCCTTTACACGGATCAGTCATCCTGGTCCCTTTGCAGAAAAACAGCCCCAAAGCATGATGTTTCCACCCCTATGCTTCACAGTAGGTATGGTGTTCTTTGGATGCAACTCGGCATTCTTTGTCCTCCAAACACGACGAGTTTAGTTTTTACCCAAAAATTATATTTTTGTTTCATCTGACCATATGACATTCTCCCAATCTTCTTCTGGATAATCCAAATGCTCTTTAGCAAACTTCCGACGGGCCTGGACATGTACTGGCTTAAGCAGAGGGACACGTCTGGCACTGCAGGATTTGAGTCCCTGGCGGCGTATCAGTGTGTTACTGATGGTAGGCTTTGTTACTTTGGTTCCAGCTCTCTGCAGGTCATTCACTAGGTCTGTCATAGTTGAAGTGTACCTATGATGAAAATTACAGGCCTCTCTCATCTTTTTAAGTGGGAGAACTTGCACAATTGGTGGCTGACTAAATACTTTTTTGCCCCACTGTATATTTGCTGGGATGTACATCTGTCCAAATGAAAGATAGCCAGCCATATGTTACTTGTGTCCAGACCAAAATTGTCCCAGCCGTAACAATTGACACCATAGAGATATATAGAGGTCTCATCTTTGTATCTGTGCCATTATGGTGTCTGTGACAGCACAGACCGTGCCATTGAGGCTATCTCCATTATAAAGTTGCATGCGCCATGCTCTACCAACTGAGCTACAGAGGACCACCATGTGGGTAGTGGACAAGTGCAGACTTCAGGAAAAAGTGTAGTGTATTAAGTTTCATAGCCAGCAGGGGGGCTCCAACCCTCCAAGAGCCCAAACATTTACATCTATTTGGTCAAAACATCCCTCCCGAGTGGCGCAGTGCTAGAAGTGTTACTACAGACCCGGGTTCATTTCTGGGCTGTGCCACAACCGGCCGTGGCCGGGAGTCCCATAGGACGGCACACAATTGGCCCAGCGTCGTCCGGATTAACGGAGGGTTTGGCTGGTGGGGCTTTACTTGGCTCATCGCGCTCTAGCCACTCTTTGTGGCGGGCCGGGAGTCTGCGGGGTGACCCTGGTTGCCAGTTGAACAGTGTTTCCTCCTACACATTGGTGCGGCTGGCTTCCGGGTGAAGCTGGCGGTTGTTAAGGAGCGCAGTTAGGCGGGTCATGTTTCGGAGGACGCATGACTCCACCGTTGCTTCTACCAATCCCTTTGGGGAGTTGCAGCGATGAGACAAGATTGAAAATTGGGGAGAAAAAGGGGGTAAAACACCTCCCACAAAAAAATAAACAAAGATGTCTATAATGTGCCACATTGTACTGTACCTTACTGTACTGTAATCTATTGTACTGTACTTTACTCAAGTTTACTTGAGTTTCTTACAATTGAAGAAAGGGCCCATGGATTCTTGGTCTTGGCTCTAGGATATTACCTTAGTCTTTGGTTTACAAACCATACGCGACCCAATTTGAAGAAGACAATGCTCTCTGATCATTGGCTGATCTGATCACTCCCAACACATAGGAATCCCCACCCAGCTTACTTTTAAATGGTGGAAGCCCTGAATGGCAATATCTATACTAAAATGAGTCCTCCATTTATCTGTATGATTTACACCGAAACGGATGTTATTTTTCCAAAATAAAGATAGGTAAATTGACAATTTAAGCATCCAACAACATATTTAATTAGATGCATAAGTAAATCAATCAATCAACAAGTTTCAAATATATACAATCAACATTGAACATTTTACAGAGAACAATAGAGATATTTCTCTAAATTTCAATTTGAAGGTTTAGAAAATCAGGTTAAATCATGTTTTTACCATTTTGTTATTTTGGTATGCAAATACAATTTCTAAAATGTATCTGTCATAGAAGGTTGATCAAAAGGATCAATGCTGTGCATGATTCTCCCTTTACTGAAACATTATCAGTATGTTTTGGACCTGGCCAATTTTATGGGATGGTAAGGAATTGAGCTAAGTATTTCAAATATGCAATGCAAACAAATGTGTGTGAATAGTATGTACAGTCGGAGGGTTACATACACTTAGGTTGGAGTCATTAACTCGTTTTACAACCACTCCACACATTTCTTGTTAACAAACTATAGTTTTGGCAAGTCGGTTAGGACATCGACTTTGTGCAGGACACAAGTCATTTTATAATTATAATTCACTGTATCACAATCCCAGTGGGTCAGAAGTTTACATGCACTAAGTTGACTGCCTTTAAACAGCTTGGAAAATTCCAGAAAATGATGTCATGGCTTTAGAAGCTTCTGATAGGCTAATTGACATAATTTGAATCAATTGGAGGTTTACCTGTGGACGTATTTCAAGGCCTACCTTCAAACTCAATGCCTCTTTGCTTGACATCATGGGAAAATCTAAAGAAATCAGCCATGACATCAGGAAAAAAACACAAGTTTGGTTCATCCTTGGGAGCAAGTTCCAAACACCTGAAGGTACCATGTTCGTCTGTACAAACAATAGTACGCAAGTATAAACACCATGGGACCACGCTGCCGTCATTCCGCTCAGGAAGGAGACGCTTTCTGTCTCCTAGAGATGAACGTACCTTGGTGCAAAAAGTGCCAATAAATCCCAGAACAACAGCAAAGGACCTTGTGAAGATGCTGGAGGAAACGGGTACAAAAGTATCTATATCCACAGTAAAACAAGTCCTATATCGACATAACCTGCAAGGCCGCTCAGCAAGGAAGAAGCCACTGCTCCGAAACCGCCATAAACAAGCCAGACTACGGTTTGAAACTGCACATAGGGACAAAGATCGTACTCTGGTCTGATACAAAAATAGAACTGTTTGGCCATAATTACCATTGTTATGTTTGGAGCAAATAGGGTGCGGCTTGCAAGCCGAAGAACACCATCCCAACCATAAAGCACGGGGGTGGCAGCATCATGTTGTGGGGATGCTTTACTGCAGGAGGGACTCGTGCACTTCACAAAATAGATGGCATCACGAGAAAGGAAAATGATGTGGATATATTGAAGCAACATCTCAAGACATCAGTCAGGAAGTTAAAGCTTATTCCCAAACGGGTCTTCCAAATGGACAATGACCCCAAGCATACTTCCAAAGTTGTGGTAAAATGGCTTAAGGACAACGAAGTCAAGGTATTGGAGTGTCCATCACAAAGTCCTGACCTCAATCCTATAGCAAATTTGTGGGCAGAACTGAAAAGTGTGTTCGAGCAAGAAGGCCTACAAACCTGACAGCTCTGTCAGGAGGAATGGGCCAAAATTCACCCAACTTATTGTGGGAAGCTTGTGGAAGGCTACCCAAAACGTTTGACCCAAGTTAAACAATTTAAAGGCAATGCTACCAAATACTAACTGAGTGTATGTAAACTTCTGACCCATTGGGAATGTGATGAAAGAAATAAAAGTTTAAATAAATAATTCTCTACTATTATTCTGACATTTCACATTCTTAAAATAAGGTGGTGATCCTAACTGACCTAAAACAGGGACTTTTTTTTTACCAGGATTAAATGTCAGGAATTGTGAAAAACTTAAATGTATTTGGCTAAGGTGTATGTAAACTTCCGACTTCAACTGTATGTCTACCTGACATATGTTGAAAGACATGTGCTGAAAGTTTGGGAAAAACAGCATTACAAATGTTCATGTTTTTCCAACCCCCAATTTGCACCACTTCTGTAGAATGACCCATATAGGGAATAGGATGCCATTTGGGACGCATGGAGACAGATAGGGACGTCTGCCTGTTTTAAAACCCCGATCAGTAGTAGGCTATCGATAGCCCCTCTCTCCATCGCTTCACATAGAACATTCCTTATATAACACATTCAACATTAATAATGCACACAGCATTTAAATATGGAGAAGAGATGCTGCCTGCTATTCTTAGTTCAGTTAAGGTGTTATGCAATGGCAACCTTTCCGGGGGAATGTCCCTTGGTGTTAAAATGTAGGATTTTTACAGAGACACTCATTCTTTCGTCTGTCCTTTCAGCTTGAGTAGCCTAGTTCCAGTAGCAGTGCTGGAGGTTTGTGTATTGTATAGCTCTGTAGATTAATTCATTCTCTATGTAATTCTATGATATCAGTACTCAATGACACTCAATTATATACTATTTCAGTAGATGTAGATTTATTTTTATGTATACATTTTTATATTTGTTGTTTTTCATATTTGCTCATAGAACAGGGATTTGACCTTGAATATTACACAATGGTAACATTGATTATATTAGGCATATATAATTCAACCTGCATAGCCTAACCTTGCCTCAAGTGCAAACCGTGCATTTGATTAGAAAATGTAAGCATTAAAATCATATACGTGACACTTTTTACAATGGTTGTTGCTGGGGTGTTTTTAGCTTAGTTGTTGAAGGTAAATATGGAATATACCTCATCTTTCCACTAGGAGGTGCAGATGCTATCCACTTACTATTGACTAAGTAGGCTGTAATATAAGATATGGGATGCAGTGGAACTTAATTCTCACGGCTGACTACCCTGACAGAACATGAAAAAAGCATGGAGAATCAGCTTCTCTCAGACCGTAGTGTGCACACATGTCATGTTTGTTTGCATGTACAGTAGGAATATCCAGAAATAGCTGTAACTAGGCCTATGTCCTATCCAGAGACTGGGAGTTGGCTTGCATTATGCGTGTGTATCTCTAATGGTCACACAGCAGCAACTCTTCCATTCTACATTAGCCTTTAGAGATGGGGAGAGACAGACCACTGATGTCTCTATTCCTCTACCAGTAGTGTTCTGACTCCCTCCAGTGGAAGAGGGCCTCAATGACATCTTGCTGTAGAATTATTCCTGATGTGTCCTGTGTGTGTTCTAGGTTTCTAGGTTCTATTTCTGTGTGTTCTATTACTGTGTGTTCTAAGTTCAACTACTGTGTATTCTAATAGTGTGTTCTATGTGTTCTGGGTTCTTATACTCTGTGTATTCTAGGTTCTAATACTGTTCTTTGTGTTCTACATTCTAATACTGGTGCCTTCGGAAAGTATTCAGACCCCTTGACTTTTTCCATATTTTGTACATAAGTATTCAGACCCTTTGCTATGAAACTCGCAATTAAGCTCCGGTGCATCCTGTTTCCATTGATCATCCTTGAGATGTTTCTACAACTTGATTGGAGTCCATCTGTGGTAAATTCAATTGATTGGACATGATTTGGAGAGGCACACACCTGTCTAATATAAGATCCCACAGTTGACAGTGCAAGTCTGAGCAAAAATCAAGCCATGTGCTCGAAGGAATTGTCCGTAGAGCTCCGAAACAGGATTGTGCCGGAGGCACAGATCTGGGGAAGGGTACCAAAACATTTCTGCAGCATTGACGGTCCCCAAGAACACAGTGGCCTCCATCATTCTTAAATGGAAGACTCTTCCTAGAGCTGGCCGCCCGGCCAAACTGAGCAATCTGGGGAGAAAGGCCAAGAACCTTATGGTCACTCTGACAGAGCTCTAGAGTTCCTCTGTAGAGATGGGAGAACCTTCCAGAAGGACAACCATCTCTGCAGCTCTCCACCAATCAATCAGACTTTGATGGTAGAGTGGGCAGACAGACAGTGCTCCTCAGTAAAAGCCACATGATAGCCCCCTTGGAGTTTGCCAAATGGCACCTAAAGGACTCTCAGACCATGAGAAACAAGATTCTCTGATCTGATAAAACCAAGATTGAACTCTTTGGTCTGAATGCCAAGCGTCACATCTGGAGGAAACCTGGCACCATCCCTACGGTGAAGCATGGTGGTGGCAGCATCATGCTGTCGGGATGTTTTTCAGCAGCATGGACTGGGAGACTAGTCAGGGTCAAGGCAAAGATGAACGGAGCAAAGTACAGAGAGCTCCTTGATGAAAATCTGCTCAGGACCTCAGACTGGGGCGAAGGTTCACTTTCAAACAGGACCTTAAGCACACAGGCAAGACAATGCAGGAGTGGCTTCCAGACAAGCTTCTGGCTTCTCTGAATGTCCTTGAGTGGCCCAGCCAGAGCCCGGACTTGAACCTGCTCTAACATCTCTGGAGAGACCTGAAAATAGCTGTGCAGCAACGCACCCCATCCAACCTGACAGAGCTTGAGAGGATCTGCAGAGAAGAATGGTATAAACTCCCCAAATACAGGTGTGCCAAGCTTGTAGCCTCATACCCAAGAAGACTCGATGCTGTAAATGTCATTTTTCAGTTATTATTTATTTTTAATAATTTAGCAAACATTTCTAAAAACCTGTTTTTGCTTTGACATTATGGGGTATAGTCTGTAGATTGATGAGGGGGGTTAACAATTTAATCCATTTTAAAATAAGGCTGTAAAGTAACAATGTGAAAAAGGTCAAGAGGTCTGAACACTTCCCGACGGCACTGTATGAGTGCTCTAGTCTCTAATAGTGTGCGTTCTTTGTGTTTTAGGTTCTTATACGGTGTTCTAATACTGTGTTCTGTGTGTTCTAGGTTCTAATACTGTGTTGTCTTCTCTGTGTTCTAGGTTCTGTGAGGGGCCCAGAGGGGTGTATTCAGAGTCCAGGGGCCACCGAGACGTGTCCTACTGGAGGAGGAGAGGCCAGGACTTCAGTGTTCTCCTGGATTACGCTGACTTCAGAGAACCTCGAGGAGGAGGCTATAGATCAGAGGGGGTGCAGCAGCCGCAGAGGCAGGAGGTGATTTAAATCTGTGATTAGTTTATTTGACCTTTTTAAAAGACATAGTGTAATGATAAGTAAAACCACTGAGGATGACACAATAATGCGTGTTCCAAATGGCACCCTATTCCCCATAGGCCCTGGATCAAAGGTATGGCACTACATAGGGACTAGGTTGTCGTTTGAGACGTATACAAAGACTGCTTTCCATTGTTGTCCTCTGTCTATCTAGGTGCCCCCAGAGGATCAGCGGCAGCAGCGTGAGAGGCAGCGTTGGGCAGTCCAGTCCCAGGCCCAGTCCCGCTCCAAGCAGAGAGAGGCAGCGCTGCAGCAGTGGACGACGGCTGCCGTAGAGAGGAAGTGTCAGAGCCTGGGCACGGACGAGTGGCGACCCGCCGTTGTCAGCTTCGCCCGCCAGCTCTCGGACAGCGAGGGCGACAGTTGGGCTCGGGCTCAGGAGCAGCAGCAACTGCAGCAGCGCCACCTCCGGACACCGGATGGCGCTGTGGTTGTAATGGGGCCCAGGAACAAAGGGAAGTCCCAGTCTCTGCCCCGAATGCTGCCGCCGGACAGCCTGCAATACGTTGCCATGTCTGGGTCTGTTGGGTCTGGGCAGGACGTGTACAGGAAGGTCAACGGCCATCCAGGGTCCCATCACGACCCTTACAACAGATATAACCACAACCAGGCTGGGACAGGGGACAGGGACAGGTGGTCTGAGAATGACAGCAGACCATCCAGTCAGGCTAGTATGGCCAGCCAGCTTAGCCAGGCCTCTCTGGTACCAAAGACCCGGTTCAGCCGTCCCCTGCGGCCTCCGTCCTACGAGGTGCACCAGCAGACCCGGGGGAGTTCTGAGACGCTGTCAGGAGAACCAGCAGCAGCATCAACTCCACAGCCCCAGGCCAGGGACAGAACCCCCCTCCCCCACCCCAGGATGGGTGACCCCAGGCTGGACTATTATTCACAAGATGGAGGGTCCGGCACGGATCCTCCAGGTTATATCCCTCCCCCATCGTATCCCCCCAAGAGAGCTCCGCTTATGAGAGGGGGCCATGGAGGTCACAGGGGCTATGGAGAGGTCCCAGTGAACTACAGGTAATTGTTGTAGCAACTTGTTGTAGCCTTACTTGTGATTTTTAATATTACTTGTTTACTTTGCTTTTGAAGCGCTTTGATCATTTTCTGTTGTAGAGAACCATCTGCTAAATGACCAAATGAACATTAATGTAATACACAATGTAGATGTTAAATACTTTATCATTTGTTATTATCAGGTACCACCAGGTGTTCCAGCAGCAACAGATGCGTGGGACCCCGGACCCCTGGTTCAGTAGCAGACACACCGGTGGAGGAGGGTCCTGGCCAGAGCCTCAGAGAGAGCCCCTCCGAGAGAGGAGCATGCCCCACCGGAAGCAGCTCTACCCTGGCTACAGCGAGCAGCAGCACCAGCCGGGCCTGGGTCCTGGCATCCAGTATGTCCACGACCCACGTGTCCGACAAAATTCCGGGGGAGGAAGCTCGTCTCTAGGCGGGGGAGGCAACTCCATGACGGACCCCGACAACATTCGCCACATCCGTAACTCCACATCCTCTGAGCTTCCCAGTGTCACCGTGTCAGACCACTCGTCTGATGACAGTGCCTTCCTGTCCCTCGCCTCCACGGGGGCCCCGCCGACACTTGCCAGCACGTCAGATCCAGCCAGTCCGACAACACCGAAGTCTTCTAGCGACTATGACAATAAGAATAACCGGTGGAAGCAGCAGCACAGCGATTTGCACAAAGAGACTGACTCACTAGATAACTTCCCAGCAGCAACTGACCAAAACTGTAACAGGTATAATCCCAAAAACAACCTAGGTGGTTTCTCTGCCTTCCAACCCCCAGCCACGGCTTCATCGGTGCTTCTTAGCTCCAGCTCAGACCAAGGATTCTCGGAAACAACCATCACGCAGGTGAAGAAGATAGTTCCAGGAGACTCGGGGGTAGACCACAACAACAGAAACTCTAAGAGGAAGTCTCACAGTGAGACCATATTCTGCCTGGTGTCTGTCCCCATCCACATGCAGCAACAACAAACCAATAAAGACTCAGTCTCCACAGCAGACCAGAACAATAACGAGAAGATGCCTGACAGTCTGCCAAGTAGTCTGCCAATCGTGAGCGTCTTCGCCACAGAAGACAACCAAAACACTGTGGTCCAATCAGACAACAGCCAAAGCCTCCGTAGCAAGTCGTTATCAGACATGGGTCTCAAACCCCCGTCCCACACCAGCAGCTTCAGTTCTATGAGAAGCACCAGGAAGGGTCCTCTGAGGAAGGAGATAGTAGACGCCTGGTCACTCCAGGCCAGTGCTGACAAGGAGCTGTGCTATGCCGGCTCCTGGCCCGGGGACCAGTACAGGAACCAGGAAACCCAGACCAGCTCCCCCGTGAAGGGTCCTGGGTGTACAGGGGGGACAGGTCAGCCTGGAGGACAGGGGGGTCAGGAGCCAGGCCACCCGGCCTCAGACACAACCACAGACAGCGGCATGGGACCCGACTGCAGCTCTGTGTCCGCCTCCTACGGCGTGGGCTACCCCATGAAAGGCCAGAAGAACCTCCACCCGTCCAGCAACAGCGCCTTCTCCCGCCTCAGTATCAGCCCGGCCCAGCCCCTGTCACTTCCATCACTCGCACCCCAGCCTCTACCCTCTGGATCTGGGGAGGAGAGAGACCAACATACCTCCACATCCAGAAAGACTGGTGCTACTACCACCACCTCCAACACCACTACCAAACCCCCAGACGATGTCAACGCTAACAGCCAGGGCCAGGTGGCGTTTGGTCAGTTCCTGCTGAAGCCGGTGAGCCGGCGGCCGTGGGACGCCATCGAGGAGCTGGAGTGTTTCAACAAGGCTGCAGGTGTAGAACTAGACCAGATCCAGAAGAACCAGAAGGTCCAGCCCAGGAGACCCAGTGTGGACCAGTGTATAGATGACCTGGACGAGGTGTACAGGAACATCATGGAGCTGAGTGGAGAAGACATAGCCCCTCCCCCTCTAGATTCTGAGCGGGAGACAGTTAGCCTTCCAGACCAGCGCCTGAATAACAAACCCAACAACAACGTCCCTACCATCAGGCCCAGACTAGACAGCTGGGGCCCTGGTTCCTCTATAGACCCAGAATATAGGGAGGTGAGGAGTGCCTTCTCCAGGCCCCAGCCCCAGAACAGGACCAGCATCCCCAGACCACTGAGAGAGGACCTGGTGCCAACTGGTTTCAGAGACTACAAACTCCACAATGAACAGAGTGACCACAAGGAAACCTATGACCCCAGGCTTACCTACAGGCAGGAGCAGGACGTCGCCAAGGAGTCTCTACTGAGGGACGTGGGGCTCACCGTCTACACTGAGGCCCCTGGGAGTCTCGGAGAGCAGGACCAGCACTGTGGCCCCACATTCAAACCGCTCACATCGTTAGACCACGAGGAACTATGTCACAACGTACAGCTATTATGGGAGAGCGGAGAGAAACCATCTCTAGCCAAAAGCAGCCAGGTTGAGATTGCGCACATCCGTGAGGGCAGTAATAAGGACGAGCTGGGCCCCACTAAAGTAGTGGAAGAGGAGAGGAAGGTAAAGCTGGATAATGTGCCCGTCGTGCCACCCAGATTCAGAGGCCATGCGCCCAATCTGAACATCCGCAGGGCACGGAGTGAGAACAGCAGGTCGCCAAGAGGTGAAGGGTTGCGGGGGTCACCACGACCCGGCAGGCTGACCCGGGAGGCAGCGATCGCCTTCAAGGATGGCGACTACAGATACAGCGTCAGCTCCGATCCTCTGAGTTGGCGTAACGAGGCGACGTTGGCAGATCGACACCTGGAGACCCTGCTGATCAAGGAGAAGGCGAACACCAGGCCCACGGAGGACCTGAGTAATCTATATGAGGTGAAGTGTGCCAAGGGGATCCCTGAGAACGAGACGATGGAGCAGAGAGCAGCCAGGATACTGGGGATAGACGTAGCCCCGGATTCACTGCAGAGCCGGGTCCAGGAGAGAGAGGAGGAGTCACTGCAGGGGATGGTGGAGGAGAGCGAGGAGGAAGGAGAGACTGGCATAGGTGAAACGCAGGCGCACAGCCCTTACAGAGAGCAGCAGAACCAATATGACACAAAGGCTGGGGGAGAGACACCAGAACTCCATCCAGAAGGAGCACAGGCTGTGGAATCACTGGGCCTGGTTGAACAGAAAGAGGAGGAGCAGGAGCGTAGAGACAACACAGAGAATCAGAGACAACACAAAGAAGAAACCCAGGAGCACAGTCCGGACAGAGACACGGAGACAAAGCATGTGAGAAGACAGTACGAACAAGTGATGGAGGTAGACGTATCCGTGGTTACCTTGGGAGAGGAGAAAGGAGGAGGACCCAGTAAGGATGACAGCCTATCAGTATATGAAGACAGACATTCTGGAGGAGGTGGAGAGAGCCAGAGCCACCCCTCCATGGTGCTGGAGCTACCGGAGTTCCCTCCCAGTAGTCTGCCCCTGTCTCTGCCCATGACCCGAGACGAGGAGCTGGCCCTCAGCGTGCTGAGTGTGGGAGGGGGTGGGGAGAGGCAAGGAAAGAAGGGACACGGTAGTGGTGGTGCCTCCCCCAGGCTCTCCTCGTCCCCCTCCTCCATATCACCTGGCTGCACGGAGAGCATGGCCCACATGGATGAGCCGTTCTCCGTCTCCTGCATCCGTGTCAGGAGTTCAGGAGAGGCAGAACCAGAACAAGAGACCGGGGTAGTGGTAGAGGCAGAGCGAGAGAACGACGCAAACCCAGGGGAAGGGATGAGGCAGGCAGAGGAGAAGAGAAAGAGTGGGGAGATGGAGGAGTTGAGGATGGAGTCCAAGGCGGAGGGGGAAGAGTTAGAAGATGAGCCAGAGGTCGTGCAGGAGGAGGAGGAGAAAGAGGAAGTCCAAATCAAGGGGAAGAAGGATGAGGAGAAAGAGCCAAAGACGAAAAGAGAGGAGAAGACAAGAGAGGGGCAGGAGGTGGAGAAGGATAAGGTGGTAGAGCCAGATGAGAAAATAGAGGGGCAGGAGGTGGAGAAGGATGAGGTGGTAGAGCCAGATGAGAAAAGAGAGGGGCAGGAGGCGGAGAGGAGTGAGAAACCAGATGTCCAACAGGAGGTTAGGCCAGAGCCGGTCTCCAGACCTATGAAACCTCCTCTCCTCCCCAAGCCTATCCCTAAACCTCGTAGCGGCACGGTGGCCAAGAGGGAGATCACCCTCCCCCTGAGCTTCAGTGTGTCTTCCAGTGGCTCCTCTCCCACCCTAGAGGACGGCGAGATGCTCTCGGGTACGGTAGGAACATTGACACATGCATGCCTTAAATAAGAACCATTATAAAACACGTTTCATACTACAGTTCAAAGTGCATTAAATGCGTCATTGTACAATAGGCACAGGTAAATATATTTTGTTTGATCTTGAAAGATGTGCTTTTCCTTCAGCTTCGTTCATTAGTGGAAGGGAGATTTGTTTTGGAATGTGTGCCACAAGAGGGAGCTATTATCCTAGCATATGAGTGATAGAAGTTTCATTTAGACTTGGTTTTAATACATTCTAAAGACTAATACTGCTGGAAAACACACTAAGAACATTCTCAGATGAACTAGTAGGGATGCAACCTTTGCTCTGGCTGGTTAAATGGCAGTTTGACCTAAGTGGACAATAAGGTGTTTTTATAGCAGAACTGTGGGAGAACCCAGCCATAAAACCACTCCAGAAATGATTATTCCAGCTGTATGATAGAACTGTTTATTGGGTTGGTTTAGCGGGTGTCGATGGAAGGGTGTGTGTGTGAGCTGGGAGTCCTCCGAGACCACTGTGACTCACTGAAACAAGTTGTTTTAAGTAAGATGGATTTTCCTAGCCTGGTCCCAGATCTGTTTGTGTTCTTGCCAGATTGGCATTGCAATGAGTGACCAAGAGTTGGCATGATTGTACAAACAGACTGGCACCCAGACTTGGATTTCCCTGTGTTCTCATTACTGTGTATGAATGAACCTTTTAGCTAATGGAATCATCATCGTGAATCTCTGACTGGATTGTGATTGGTGTCCGTTCTTTTACTCCTCAGACTCCTATGATCCTAGTCGAGTGGAGAGAGTGTAACCTCGACCTCTATCAATACCTTGGACATCTGGGGGGAAATTGGCTTTGGTCACCGCTCCGTCCGCCCATCCGTCCGTAAACTTTTCAGTCAATGCCTTTGTGTGTCTCCCAAATAGCACCCTATTCCCTATATAGTGCACTTCTTTTGACCAGAACTCTATCGGCCCTGGCCAAAAGTAGTGCACTAGATAGGGAATTAGGACACAAACTTCATCTCACCCCATTACCCCCCCCCCCCCCCCCCTCCAACCACTGTGCACCCTTTTCACCAGTACAAGCATTGTTTACGCAACAGCAACAGTCTATAATGTCTGTCTGACTCTTGGTGCTCCAATGGCCTCTCGACTGCCAAACAAGAGAACCACCTGGACATACTTCTACTTATCCTCCTCTTCCTCCTCTTCACCATCCTCCTCTCCTTCCAGACGCTTCCAGTCATTAGTGTCCTACTTTTGACTAGGGCCCTTAGGGCTCTGGTAAAAAGTAGTACACTGTATAGTAAATAGGGTGCCATTTGGGACGTTAGCTGGGTTTTCTTGGAATTGCATGTCTGTCATCAACTGTCTCACAAATCCCAATACAACAGCACTGTGGTTCCTTCCTAGAGGCCTGATGTTGGAATATGAATGTAAAGAAGTGCTTCTGCTTTTCAAACACAAACCGTTACTATGAGATGAATCCACAAAAAGACAAACGTCTCGCATTACAATCAGTGTTACTTATGCACACACCAAATGTAAATAACCAGTGTTACTTTATGCACACACCAAATGTAGATAAGCATTATAGAGGTTTAAGGTTTTATTCCAACATACTTTTGTGAGGTTTGTTGCTGAACTGTATATTTTCTTACCTGCGTTGAGAACTTAAATGTCGAAGAAGAATCCGATTTTGAAAGCTATACTCTTGAGATGTTATTACCAATGGATACATCTTTCCTGTTTTCTGTTATTGGCCGTGAGCCTGAGAATGTAATTCAATACGAGGCTGGACCAGATTGAGAATAGCCTGGTCCCGGATTTGTTTTTGCTGTCCTGCCACCTATGGTCATTGGTTTGACAGTTGGAATGACGGCACAGACAGATCTGGGATCAGGCTAGATATAAAACACTGTGGTGTTTGACAAAAGTGTCACTCAGAGCAATACTGTTGTTACACAGGGCTTCTCTTGCGGCTGCTTTGAGAGAGCAGCCGAGAGCCTGTGTCCTGTAAGGCCCAATCCCAAACTGCCCCCTAGACACCTACATTTGAGATGGGGCCCAAGACATTGATCTCATTACAAATCGTTGCGTTAAATCTCTACCATTTGGTACTGAGAGCACCAGAGGTGGCACTGTTAGCTAACGTCACTGGTCCTGTGTCAACCGTCTGTGAGTCGCTGGTGGTTCACCGTCGGAGGGGTTCCTCGGGTGAATGCGAGGACCGTTTCCTTTCATTTCTAGTGTCAGGACCGTGTCAGGACCGTGTCAGGACCGTGTCAGGACCGTGTCAGGGGTCAGATTTTGTTCTTTCAGCATCAGCAATCGCAGCTGCATTTCATTTCGCAAAATGTATTTATTTTTGTTAATCCTCATACTGTACAAAAAAAGAAGTATATTTTAAGTATATTTTCAAATGTAAAAGAGGTTTATATTTAACCGTGCAGTTTCATTTGCTCACATAAATCAATTTTTGAGATATCACGTGAATATATCACATTTTTTCCAAAGTGCTTTTTTTTTGCAAGGAACAATAGATAGACATGTAAGGATCTCAGTGTGCCTTGTACACACTTCTGTTTCTGTGGTAGGCTGAGTCCCAAATAGCAACCTATGCCACAGTGCACTGCTTTTTGACCAGAGCCCTATTGACCCTAGTCAAAATGAGTGGACTATGTAGGGCAGGGGTACTCAACTCTTACCCTATGAGGTCAGCAGCCGGCTGTTCTTCTGTTCTACCTAATTATTAATTGCACCCACCTGGGAGGTGTAAATCAGTCCCTGATTAGAAGGGAACAATGAAAAAATGCAGCGGAACTGGCTTCAAGGTCCAGAGTTGAGTTGGAGGGATATAGGGGATATGCTGCCATTTTGAGGCGTACCAAATGTTTAACACATACAGTATGTGTACTTTAATGGCTAAGCTCATTTTCTTATTTCAACTGGACATGTTGTAATTCATCCTTAATTGTATATGGATAAGACCATTTTGTGTTATTTTGGCAATAATAATTAAATGTATGTTATGGAAATCAAAACTATATCTTTGATATATAAAATGTTAATTCATTAACCTGATAAATGTAAACATTCAACATATCAAACGCCTTGTAAGCTGGCAAAGCATAGCAATTCATATGTTTACATGCTCTTCACTAAGGATTTAATTGTAATTGTTATACACCTTTATGTTGTTGCTCAAATAACTGGCTTGCATATCACATTAGACTATATGTAAGGCCGTGTGTGTCATCAACCAGTACTTGTTGAAAGATCTAAGTCTAATTCTGAACCAAAACAGGTTTCCATGTATAAAGACTTCAATATGTTATTTTTCCCCGCTTGCTACAAACATACTGCTATTATCTTAACCCCGGGATTGAATTTATGCGGTACGGATGGATGTTGCGTAAGCAGGAAGTCAGTTTGAGCTTTGAGTTTGTGATACAGTAGCCCTGATATCAAGCACAGGATAATGTTGACACCATAGAATTAGAATGATTGAAATTCTAAGTATGATTCTACTTCTAATCATTGTAATTCTATGGTTGACACTACCAACCCTTTGCCCTGTAACTCTAGGCTAGGTTCCAGGTGGACTATCGTTAAATGGTCATTCTCAAAGACCTTTTGTACTGCAAGCTATTTGTAACATAGATACTATCGTTGCATATCTTGCTGTGATGTTTTCTATTTTCATACAAAGTCTGTACAGCTTTTTTTTGTACGTGCATACAGGCATCCATTTTCTTTTTGTTATTGCATGTGATTCGTAAGAAGGTGTTATGGAGAGAGAGGTATTTGCATATAATCGCATTTGGTACTATAGTCTACCCAATAAGCAGCTGTTATATTTCATATAATGCATATTTTATTTCCAAAAATGTTATGCCACGTATTTAAAATGAAAGCAAGTTATTTTTTTGAGTATTGTAAAAAGGGAACTCTGTTTTTGGAGCCACATGTTTGTCTGTATTCATGTTATGATCATTAAAAAGGAGCATACATACAGTCAGAGTGTGCTAGTGTTGTATAACATTGCAGATTATTCATAAATAAACTCTTCGCATGTAAGATATGCCTCAGTTTTTTTTTTTTATTATCACTTTGGAGAAATATTTCTATGTGTATTTTGGTTTCAGTGCAAAGAGGCAGTCTGTGAATCATACCGATGTATTTAACAGAATCAAAACTACACTGTTCTGGCAGATTCAAAACTACACTGTTCTGGCAGATTCAAAACTACACTGTTCTGATCACTACATCTTCCATGGTTCCATGCATGTCTCGTGTTATTGAATCTGTCCATAGTGCTGGACAAGGTACATGACCAAAAGTATGTGGAAACCTGCTCGTCGAACATCTCATTCCAAAATCATGGGCATTAATATGGAGTTGGTCCCCCCTTTGCTGCTATAACAGCCTCCACTCTTCTGGGAAAGCTTTCCACTAGATGTTGGAACATTGCTGCGGGGACTTGCTTCCATTCAGCCATGAGCATTTGTGAGGTCGGGCACTGATGTTGGTCGATTAGGCCTGGCTCGCAGTAGGTGTTCCAATTCATCCTACAGGTGTTCAATGGGGTTGAGGTCAGGGCTCTCTGCAGGCCAGTCAAGTTCTTCCGCACCTATCTCGTCAAACCATTTCTCCATGGACCTTGCTTTCTGCACAGGGACATTGTCATGCTGGAACAGGAAAGGGCCTTCCCCAAACTGTTGCCACAATGTTGGCAGTACAGAATCCTCTATCATTGTATGCTGTAGCGTTAAGATTTCCCTTCACTGGAACTAAGGCGCCTAGCCCGAACCATGAAAAACAGTCCCAGACCACCATTCCTCCTCCAAACGTTACAGTTGGCACTATGCATTCGGGCAGGTACAGTTCTCCTGGCATCCGCCAAACCCGCCAGATGGTGAAGCGTGATTCATCACTCCAGAGACCGCGTTTCCACCACTCTAGTGTCCAATGGTGGTCAGCACTACAGCAGACGCTTGGCATTGCGATTTTAGGGTTGTGTTCGGCTGCTCGGCCATGGAAACCCACTTCATGAAGCTCCTGACCAACAGTTATTGTGCTGATGTTGCTTCCAGAGGCAGTTTGGAACTTGGCAGTGAGTGTTGCAACCGAGGACAGACCATTTTTACGCACTAGCTGCTTTAGCACATGGCGGTTCCGTTCTGTGAGCTTGTGTGGTCTACCACTTTGCGGCTGAGCCATTGTTGCTCCCAGACATTTCCACTTCACAGTAACAGCCCTTACAGTTGACCGGGACAGCTCTAAGAGGGCAGAAATTTGGCAAACTGACTTGTTGGTAAGGTGGCATCCTATGATGGCGCCACATTGAAAGTCACTGAGCTCTTAAATTTTTTTATTAAACCTTTATTTAACTAGGCAAGTCAGTTAGGAACACCTTATTTACAATGATGGCCTACCCCGGCCAAACCCTACCGCCGCTGGGCCAATTGTGCGCCGCCCTATTGAACTCCCAATCACGGCCGGTTGTGATACAGCCTGGAATTGAACCACGGTCTATAGTGACGCCTCTAGCACTAAGATGCAGTGCCTTAGACCACTGCACCACTCGGGAGCCTCTTCAGTAACACCATTCTACTGCCAATTTTTGTCTACGGAGATTGCATGGCTGTGTGCTCAGTTTTATACACCTGTCAGTAATGGGTGTGACTGAAATAGCTGAATCCACTCATTTCAAGAGGTGGCCACATACTTTTGTATATATAGTGTATATATACAAAATCTTATGAAAGATCAGTGATACTATCAGGAGTGGTGTGCAGGTTTCTTCTTTTTTTCTCATTTTATTCAACTGTTACCATGCACCTGCAAAAAAGATGTGCCCAGATGTGCGAGTGCCTTTTTGAATTGTGTGTGTATATAGTGTATATAACTGGTCTGCTAGCTCTGGTAGAATAACAACAAGTCCATTCAAATAGGATCAGTGATGTAGGAGTGTACTGTACCACGGTAGAAACCATAAGTAGGTCACAGCATAATACTGACTGAAAGCGTCTCTGCGTGAATGTTCCTGTGTATATAAAACACATGTACCGCCTCCTAAATGGCGCCCTATATAGTGAAGTACTTTTGACCAGGGCCAATAGTAGCAGTGCATTATATACTGCGTAGGGTGCTATTGGGGACGCAACCCACGATCAAAGCTATCCTCATTAGCGTATGAACAGGATCTGAACGTCCCAGATAACAATGATGTTTTGTTGTTTCCTCTTCTCATCAGTATCCCTCCCTGGGATTGGTTCATCTAACCATGAACTGATTGTCCTGTCTTCAAAAGGTCATTAAGTAATGAACTGTTGTGTAGTGTACATTCATGTGGACATACCACTTCCATATCCTATCTGTATCAGTTATGTTTTACAGCGCGCCTTTCCAGGGGACAGTGAAGTTGTGATGTGCAGTAGTGTGCATTCAGAAATCAATGAAGAGGCTTAATGGAATACCAATAGTACTACAAGTACTTCCTACTGAGTGGTCCCATATACCAGGGACACACACACACACACACACACACACACACACACATTTTGCTGCTGACAAACAATGCAATAGATTATCTCAGTATCTTGTTTAGCTTAGTATCTAGTTAAACTGTAAGCTATAAAAAGAGAGTCGCACACTCCATATATATATAACCTCCTAGTCATTTCTTGGGTAAAAAAAACACCAACGTTTCGGGCATTACTGTGCCTTCTTCAGGGTCATACTACCCTAACATGGGCCTCTCTGTCTGGGTATTGCTCTGTACTGTACTGTACCTGACACTTTCCGTAGTAAATCCTCATTGTTTTGGATTTGATGGGCTATGGACCAACTGGCCTAAGGTCCTATGTATAACCAGATCAGACATGCTAAACAGTAACAGTATGAACACTAACACTGTAACAGGGGATCAAGAGGTGAAGCTACCTACAGAGGGTGATGCTGTATGTACCAGAGGAGGCTGGTGGGAGGAGCTATAGGAGGAGTCAAATCTGTAGTTTCAATATGTTTGATGTGTTTGATACCATACCATTTCAGCCTATACAATGAGCCCGTCCTCCAAAAGCTCCTTCCACCAGCCCCCTCTGGTACGTACCTCCAGTCCCCTGCTGTGACTGGCCCAGCCTGAGGTCAGGTCCAGGCCTGTGTACCAACTGGCACCCTATTCCCTATATAGTACACTATATAATATGGACTGTAGTGTGTAGTGGAACGGACCACACTGTCTATAGCAGGAGTGTTCCGCCTCCTCTCCCTCCCCAGTTTTAGCTCAATGGGTCTTTTCCGTTGGTCAGATGGAATAAATTGCCATTGTGTGTAGGTGCTGGCTGGTCTGGTGCATTACGGGTAGCCCTCGTTGTAGCCTACCATGTGTGCCAAGTATAGGCTACAGATCATGGGAGATGCCCACTTCCCACTCATCATGGAACCTGTCTAACTACCAGACCCAGTCGTCACCCACTGATGAGTCTGTCTCCACTGGTGTAGATATACAGTGCCTTGCGAAAGTATTCGGCCCCCTTGAACTTTGCGACCTTTTGCCACATTTCAGGCTTCAAACATAAAGATATAAAACTGTATTTTTTTGTGAAGAATCAACAACAAGTGGGACACAATCATGAAGTGGAACGACATTTATTGGATATTTCAAACTTTTTTAACAAATCAAAAACTGAAAAATTGGGCGTGCAAAATTATTCAGCCACTTTACTTTCAGTGCAGCAAACTCTCTCCAGAAGTTCAGTGAGGATCTCTGAATGATCCAATGTTGACCTAATGACTAATGATGATAAATACAATCCACCTGTGTGTAATCAAGTCTCCGTATAAATGCACCAGCACTGTGATAGTCTCAGAGGTCCGTTAAAAGCGCAGAGAGCATCATGAAGAACAAGGAACACACCAGGCAGGTCCGAGATACTGTTGTGAAGAAGTTTAAAGCCGGATTTGGATACAAAAAGATTTCCCAAGCTTTAAACATCCCAAGGAGCACTGTGCAAGCGATAATATTGAAATGGAAGGAGTATCAGACCACTGCAAATCTACCAAGACCTGGCCGTCCCTCTAAACTTTCAGCTCATACAAGGAGAAGACTGATCAGAGATGCAGCCAAGAGGCCCATGATCACTCTGGATGAACTGCAGAGATCTACAGCTGAGGTGGGAGACTCTGTCCATAGGACAACAATCAGTCGTATATTGCACAAATCTGGCCTTTATGGAAGAGTGGCAAGAAGAAAGCCATTTCTTAAAGATATCCATAAAAAGTGTCGTTTAAAGTTTGCCACAAGCCACCTGGGAGACACACCAAACATGTGGAAGAAGGTGCTCTGGTCAGATGAAACCAAAATTGAACTTTTTGGCAACAATGCAAAACGTTTGGCGTAAAAGCAACACAGCTCATCACCCTGAACACACCATCCCCACTGTCAAACATGGTGGTGGCAGCATCATGGTTTGAGCCTGCTTTTCTTCAGCAGGGACAGGGAAGATGGTTAAAGTTGATGGGAAGATGGATGGAGCCAAATACAGGACCATTCTGGAAGAAAACCTGATGGAGTCTGCAAAAGACCTGAGACTGGGACGGAGATTTGTCTTCCAACAAGACAATGATCCAAAACATAAAGCAAAATCTACAATGGAATGGTTCAAAAATAAACATATCCAGGTGTTAGAATGGCCAAGTCAAAGTCCAGACCTGAATCCAATCGAGAATCTGTGGAAAGAACTGAAAACTGCTGTTCACAAATGCTCTCCATCCAACCTCACTGAGCTCGAGCTGTTTTGCAAGGAGGAATGGGAAAAAATGTCAGTCTCTCGATGTGCAAAACGGATAGAGACATACCCCAAGCGACTTACAGCTGTAATCGCAGCAAAAGGTGGCGCTACAAAGTATTAACTTAAGGGGGCTGAATAATTTTGCACGCCCAATTTTTCAGTTTTTGATTTGTTAAAAAAGTTGGAAATATCCAATAAATGTCATTCCACTTCATGATTGTGTCCCACTTGTTGTTGATTCTTCACAAAAAAATACAGTTTTATATCTTTATGTTTGAAGCCTGAAATGTGGCAAAAGGTCGCAAAGTTCAAGGGGGCCGAATACTTTCGCAAGGCACTGTATATATATTTTTTTAATTGAAAAATATCTCACTGCAACAAAGAAGTGCGATATTCTGCTTGGCCTGGCATATCTGATTAATGTACACACCATCTTTTATTTAGTCTGGGAAAGACAGTAAAAAAGCCCAATCTTTTGTATTTGAATGACCTCAGTATAAAGCAGGACCTGGAGGTATTGAGCGACTGAGCTGTGGCTGTTTTCACTTTCTCACGACTGAAAACAAGACATGGAGCCAGAGCCAGTTAATTTGTCATCCATGTGTTTGGCACAGAGACAGTTAGTTTCCCTGTTCTACAGTGTCAGGGGACTGGCATATTTAAATGCTTTTTATGCGCCCCCAAATGGCATACACTCTGGTCAAAAGTAGTGCAGTATGTAGGGAATAAGGGTGCCATTTGGGATGGAACCCTTTTTCTTGTGGGGTAATCGGCCCAGCACCATGACTGTTTACTCCAGCTTTATAGCTTGTACAGCAGGTCAATTTGCAAAATGCCACAGGCACCACACCAGCAGCTGTCAGATCAGTCCTAATTTTTCAGTGAAACTCTTTCTGCTCTCTCTCTCTCCCCCCTCTTTCTCTTGCCTGCCCCCCCCCCCTCTCTCTGTCTCTCTCGCTCTACTATTTATGCCTATTTCTTCCTCTCCTTCTCTCACACACAGCAATCAGGCGTTCATGACCTTTAAGCTGATAGGACCAGGCAGCTCAATTTGTACCAGCTGACCTTTCGCGGCCATGAGAAATCAGCTGCTCTCAAGTGTTTGTTTTTCAAGCCGTCCTTGCAAAGAGGATTATTACTGATCTTGCAACGTCCTGTGAAACGTGTCTAGAGCATGAACATGTTATATTCATAGAACGTGGCAACTATGTTCTGTGTATGTTTGGTGTGACGCTGATGGAATATTCCTCAGAAAACTGGACACCGAAATATTCTTGCAACGTTCCAATGAAATGTGTCTAGAATATTAATATTGAATATTCTAAGACCATGGCAACCATGTTTGACATTAAGAGAGTGGTCTCTTGGAAACAGTCCTTGCACATCTCTGGAACGTTCCTATGAAAACGTTAGGTAATGACCTAATGAGACTCCTAAGGGAACGGTCTCTAAAGTTGTGGGAATGTTTGTTGTTAGCTGGGATGTCCCTCTCACTTTCTCTCTTTCTCTCTCTCTCTCTCTCTCTCTCTCTCTCTCTCTCTCTCTCTCTCTCTCTCTCTCTCACTCACTCACTCACTCACTCACTCACTCTCCGGCAAATGTGTCTTTGTTTTCCTCTCTGGGGTGAGCCACGCTGGCTGCACAAACCCACTCTTCAACCAATGTCTCTGTTGTTTCTCTGACCTGAGCAAGCCATGATGCTACACGGAGCAAACACATTTCTGCTTTGCTTTGGTAAAAGGGTAATGGTCTGGCTCTGATTCTAAAGAAGAATGGAAGGGAAATGGTTGTTTGACTATTTTCTGTGGGAAATAGTTCACAAAACAAACTAATTGAACTAAAATATGTATTTATCTATCCTGCTTAAGCCTAGAAATGAAAGTAGACAACTTTGTTGACATGCACTGCTTATGAATGTGTTTAGTTTACTTTGTTTAGTGCGTTACGTTTTTTTTGTGTTTATTTTGAGAACTTTCTGTGATTAAATACGTAGACGGATACTGAAGGCCTATAAAGTATCACAGAGAGAGCCAATAAGCCATAAATAGTATTTTAATTATTCAGCAGTGCTAACGACAGGCCACAAACAGTACAGTACGGTACAAGGCCTCCCAGGCTATCCATCATCCACAGGATTATACACAGTGAATTATGGATGAGGCCTGTCCCAGAGACCTGGAAACATCAACCACTCTTTAGACTTCTCTCAGAGACAATGGTGGTGGTCCGCTTTGGCTCAGCTGGTTAGAGTGTGTGTCGCTGGCAACATCAAGGTTGTATGGTTCAATTCCAGAAGGGATCACATATTGGAAATGTGTGCATTCACTCTGCTATAAGTCCCTTTAACTCAATAACAAGTTCCATACTTACAGCATGATGACTATGTCACAGTTGGGTTCAAGAGGACCTGGATTCATGGGTGGAAAGGTGATTTGCTGTGGAGTGTAACTCCATCACTCAGTCCACACAGTTTGATGGGACTAACCAGCCTGACAACTTTCCATCATGAAGTTTGGAAATGACCCTGTACTTGTTAATATGTTTTGGTGTTGTTTCTAGATTTGATACAATCCAGGCTTTGTCGCTATAACTGCATGGCTTCTGTTGTGTATGTACTGTAAGTAGACACTCATTTTTCTTCAACCAAGCGGCGAAAAACGTTGGAAAAGACTGCCTTTCCTTGACCCTGTATTACGAACATCTTTCACCGGCAACCCATGTACTATAGCATTCAGAGCAATTCCATATCACACCTTCCACCCTTTTAATGTCTTATGAAGTGTAATGCTATGATCTGATTGGCTGTTTCATCCAGCGCCTGTAGAGAATGTTGTCTAAGTCGACTATTTTAGGGGTTTTCGTCTGCATCCCAATTTGCATTTATTTTGCTCCGGCTTTTACTTCAGGAAATTAGGAGTGAATCTAAAATTGCCCGTCGCAAAAAAAAGTTAACACTCAAGTAACTTTTCATATGAGTAACGGGTGTCATCAGTTTGTACTGTTTATGAAAGCTGCTTTAGCTCTTTCCGTTCTCATTTCTCGTTGAGTTCCGCTAAACTTGAACTGTTTATAAAAGGAGTTCCAAAAAGACCACACCTTGCACTGAGATGAACTGATCAGCCCGCGTTACCGTGGTAACGTACAGTCAACAGCAGGAGTGGATCGTTAAGTGCTGTGAGCGAGCCAATCGGTCGGTGTTTAGAGTCAGCCGTCCACCCAGGTCTGGCCCGGGGGAGAACGACTGCCCCCTCTCATTGAAGCCGCGGAAGTTCAAGGTCGAACGCTGTACTGCAGGCATTGTTTGCAGAAAACAGGATCCCCCATTATACTGGTCTGGAAAACACGACCCTAGGCAACAGTAACTAGGCTCTGGTTTCACTCATGGACTCTTTTAGCATAGAGGAGCAACGTAACTGCTAGTTTGCTTCAACTACCTTCACTAAAACCACTGCAAAGGTTTTGCCTGCAAACTTTGGCTTTGAATCGCGACGTTCTGGCATGTCTGCCTCGTGATTCGGTGGGAGATTTGTCTGTCTGAAGAGTCACTTTTGCCTGAGGTCAGGTTTTCGAGACTAACATTATAGTGAATGGGAAAATGGCAATCTTTGTGGTGAATCTTTGTGTAAATAAACACAAATTTCAAAGACAATCATGATACCGATAATTGCTTGTAATACACTAGATGTATGTCCGTCAAATTATTATTTTAAAATCGCACACAGAAGAAGTTATAAGGATCATTTAGTGGGGGTGACCACCCACAAGCAGCTCACTCTGAGGCAGGATCCCCGTTATAGAAATAGAATGGAGAAAAACATTATGGAGAAAAATACCTTCAGAATGAGGATTTCCATTCTAGTAATTCTATTTCTATGCTGGGCAGCCAATGGAGCCTGGTTGGCCCCTTGTCCACATCAAAGAGCCCACTCACTCTGAGCAGCCCCTATCAAAATCTAAACTGTAAATGCCATACCATGCCAACAACCAGAGAAGACTGTAATTCAAGAGGACATTTTCTACAATCCACATTACTAATAGAACTAACGATTGCCGATAATAAAGTATTTTCGCATATGCTTTCTAGTTGAATGCCAGCCATTACAATAATTACATTGTTTGTTTGAGGTTGAAAGACAGACCATAATCCTTCAATGTGAATTTCTTGCCCTTCAGACTTGATTGGAAAGGGCATTATATTAGTGGCATTAAAGTACAGACACAACTGGAGTATTCCTGGAAGCAATCAACATACCATAGCCAAAAGAAGGGATGAGGAAGAGAGGTGATGGAGAGGAGGAGGAAGAAGAGGGGATAGAGGAGGATCAGGAGGAAGAAAGGAGGAAAAGAAGAGAGGAGAGAACAGTGGAGAAGAGAGGAGAGGAGGAGGGTGAGGAGAGAAGATAAAATTAGGGATGGGGGAGGAGAGGGCCTGAGGTCCCCCCCCCCCCTCCATAAATCTGCCTAATTCCCCTGACAACAGTGAAGTGCTGACAGGGAGAGATGTCGGGCCCACCCTGGACCTGGCACCTCACCTCGCCACAATGAGGCAGAGAGGGGCACGCTAGCAGACAAGACGTGACACTTACAGCCCAAATGTGGTGGAGCCAGACAGAATCTCTTAAACCCCAACCCCATCTTATTCCCCTGCACAAATCAAATCAAATCAAATCAAATGTATTTATATTTATATAGCCCTTCGTACATCAGCTGATATCTCAAAGTGCTGTACAGAAACCCAGCCTAAAACCCCAAACAGCAAGCAATGCAGGTGTAGAAGCACGGTGGCTAGGAAAAACTCCCTAGAAAGGCCAATACCTAGGAAGAAACCTAGAGAGGAACCAGGCTATGTGGGGTGGCCAGTCCTCTTCTGGCTGTGCCGGGTGGAGATTATAACAGAACATGGCCAAGATGTTCAAATGTTCATAAATGACCAGCATGGTCGAATAATAATAAGGCAGAACAGTTGAAACTGGAGCAGCAGCACAGTCAGGTGGAAGTTGAAACTGGAGCAGCAGCATGGCCAGGTGGACTGGGGACAGCAAGGAGTCATCATGTCAGGTAGTCCTGGGGCATGGTCCTAGGGCTCAGGTCCTCCGAGAGAGAGAAAGAAAGAGAGAAGGAGAGAATTAGAGAACGCACACTTAGATTCACACAGGACACCGAATAGGACAGGAGAAGTACTCCAGATATAACAAACTGACCCCAGCCCCCCGACACATAAACTACTGCAGCATAAATACTGGAGGCTGAGACAGGAGGGGTCAGGAGACACTGTGGCCCCATCCGAGGACACCCCCGGACAGGGCCAAACAGGAAGGATATAACCCCACCCACTTTGCCAAAGCACAGCCCCCACACCACTAGAGGGATATCTTCAACCACCAACTTACCATCCTGAGACAAGGCTGAGTATAGCCCACAAAGATCTCCGCCACGGCACAACCCAAGGGGGGGGGGGCGCCAACCCAGACAGGATGACCACAACAGTGAATCAACCCACTCAGGTGACGCACCCCCTCCAGGGACGGCATGAGAGAGCCCCAGCAAGCCAGTGACTCAGCCCCTGTAATAGGGTTAGAGGCAGAGAATCCCAGTGGAAAGAGGGGAACCGGCCAGGCAGAGACAGCAAGGGCGGTTCGTTGCTCCAGAGCCTTTCCGTTCACCTTCCCACTCCTGGGCCAGACTACACTCAATCATATGACCCACTGAAGAGATGAGTCTTCAGTAAAGACTTAAAGGTTGAGACCGAGTTTGCGTCTCTGACATGGGTAGGCAGACCGTTCCATAAAAATGGAGCTCTATAGGAGAAAGCCCTGCCTCCAGCTGTTTGCTTAGAAATTCTAGGGACAATTAGGAGGCCTGTGTCTTGTGACCGTAGCGTACGTGTAGGTATGTACGGCAGGACCAAATCAGAGAGATAGGTAGGAGCAAGCCCATGTAATGCTTTGTAGGTTAGCAGTAAAACCTTGAAATCAGCCCTTGCTTTGACAGGAAGCCAGTGTAGAGAGGCTAGCACTGGAGTAATATGATCAAATTTTTTGGTTCTAGTAAGGATTCTAGCAGCCGTATTTAGCACTAACTGAAGTTTATTTAGTGCTTTATCCGGGTAGCCGGAAAATAGAGCATTGCAGTAGTCTAACCTAGAAGTGACAAAAGCATGGATTAATTTTTCTGCATCATTTTTGGACAGAAAGTTTCTGATTTTTGCAATGTTACGTAGATGGAAAAAAGCTGTCCTCGAAATGGTCTTGATATGTTCTTCAAAAGAGAGATCAGGGTCCAGAGTAACGCCAAGGTCCTTCACAGTTTTATTTGAGACGACTGTACAACCATTAAGATTAATTGTCAGATTCAACAGAAGATCTCTTTGTTTCTTGGGACCTAGAACAAGCATCTCTGTTTTGTCCGAGTTTAATAGTAGAAAGTTTGCAGCCATCCACTTCCTTATGTCTGAAACACATGCTTCTAGCGAGGGCAATTTTGGGGCTTCACCATGTTTCATTGAAATGTACAGCTGTGTGTCATCCGCATAGCAGTGAAAGTTTACATTATGTTTTCGAATAACATCCCCAAGAGGTAAAATATATAGTGAAAACAATAGTGGTCCTAAAACGGAACCTTGAGGAACACCGAAATTTACAGTTGATTTGTCAGAGGACAAACCATTCACAGAGACAAACTGATATCTTTCCGACAGATAAGATCTAAACCAGGCCAGAACATGTCCGTGTAGACCAATTTGGGTTTCCAATCTCTCCAAAAGAATGTGGTGATCGATGGTATCAAAAGCAGCACTAAGGTCTAGGAGCACGAGGACAGATGCAGAGCCTCGGTCCGATGCCATTAAAATGTAATTTACCACCTTCACAAGTGCCGTCTCAGTGCTATGATGGGGTCTAAAACCAGACTGAAGCATTTCGTATACATTGTTTGTCTTCAGGAAGGCAGTGAGTTGCTGCGCAACAGCCTTCTCTAAAATTTTTGAGAGGAATGTAAGATTCGATATAGGCCGATAGTTTTTTATATTTTCTGGGTCAAGGTTTGGCTTTTTCAAGAGAGGCTTTATTACTGCCACTTTTAGTGAGTTTGGTACACATCTAGTGGATAGAGAGCCGTTTATTATGTTCAACATAGGAGGGCCAAGCACAGGAAGCAGCTCTTTCAGTAGTTTAGTTGGAATAGGGTCCAGTATGCAGCTTGAAGGTTTAGAGGCCATGATTATTTTCATCATTGTGTCAAGAGATATAGTACTAAAACACTTGAGCGTCTCTCTTGATCCTAGGTCCTGGCAGAGTTGTGCAGACTCAGGACAACTGAGGTTTGGAGGAATACGCAGGTTTAAAGAGGAGTCCGTAATTTGCTTTCTAATAATCATAATCTTTTCCTCAAAGAAGTTCATGAATTTATCACTGCTAAAGTGAAAGTCATCCTCTCTTGGGGAATGCTGCTTTTTAGTTAGCTTTGTGATATTAAAAAGGAATTTCGGATTGTTCTTATTTTCCTCAATTAAGTTAGAAAAATAGGATGATCGAGCAGCAGTAAGGGCTCTACGGTACTGCACGGTACCGTCCTTCCAAGCTAGTCGGAAGACTTCCAGTTTGGTGTGGCGCCATTTCCGTTCCAATTTTCTGGAAGCTTGCTTCAGAGCTCGGGTATTTTCTGTGTACCAGGGAGCTAGTTTCTTATGAGACATTTTTTTATTTTTTAGGGGTGCAACTGCATCTAGGGTATTGCGCAAGGTTAAATTGAGATCCTCAGTTAGGTGGTTAACTGATTTTTGTCCTCTGGCGTCCTTGGGTAGGCAGAGGGAGTCTGGAAGGGCATCAAGGAATCTTTGTGTTGTCTGTGAATTTATAGCACAACTTTTGATGTTCCTTGGTTGGGGTCTAAGCAGATGTGTGTGCACACACACACATAGAGCACGCACTGTGACACAAACACACAGACACGCACACTTCTGTAGGTACATACACAAATCCGTGTCAATAAAGACATACACACTCATGTGTTATTGGCTTTGATCGTTGGCTCAGCCGAGTGTCTTTCTCAGCTCAAATTCCTCACATCCTTGCCTGTTCTAGTTTTTCTCCAGTGTTGTCTCCTTCTCTCTCTCTCCATCTCTGCCCTAAGCCCAATCCGTTCTGCTTCCAGACAAGCTCAGAGTTGTCTGTACTGAGCACATTGTCCTATGAGAGTGTATTGTTCTGGAGCGTTTAGAACCTTTGAATCATTCATAATGTTTGTCACAATTGTTCATTTCGCACTGTGGAAGTCTTCCAAAAATATTGTTAAACTTTTCTATTTGTTTTTTTTGGTCACATTAATTCCGTCTAACAGTTTTGGTTTGAAAAAGTGACATTATTTTCAGAGATGTAATGGAGGGACCACGGTGCCTGTCTGCGGCCACAAACACACAATAAGGACAACGTAGAACAGCTACAAGAAAACCCATTCTGAGACAGTGGTTGACTACATACAGTACATACAGTACCTCAAACACTTCTCAAATGGGATTTTGGGGACGAATAACATCAGGGTTAGATAGATAGATTAACCTTCTGTAAGAGGCCATGGGATAGATAGTTGTACCATGAGTCATCATCATGATCTAATAAGACAATGCTTGGTCACCTTCCCAGGATTGAACCATCCACCCAATCTATTACCGCTTATGGTAACAGTCACTTCCATCCTGCTATAGAGAAGGTTACAGCAACAGTGATGACGCAATCAATCAAGGATGTGAGTAAGTCCATGAGAGAACTCTGGGTAATCTATATGTTGCCGCTGGCTATAGGATACACATGTCAGACCGAGCCATTCATTATTATGTAATAGATCTGTCAGGCAACAAAATGTCTCCTCTGTGAAGGTTTCTACAGTATATTGTCTGTTACCTGGGATACAGAAAGAATGTAGGCAATTACTGGGGTCTCTGGTTGGAAGTTAGACTTGTGATGATGTGGTAACAGTTGATAGGACTATGCTAAGAACCGTGTTTATGTCTTAGTTACCTGTAATAAATACCCTGAATGTAGTTTCATTTGTACTTCGTGAACGTTGTTGTTCATTTCTTTCTGTTTATCAGAGCCACGGCATTTTATTGAATAGAACTTATTGAATAAGGTCACATGCAAGTATTCTTTTTTTCCAAAGTCTCTTTTCATCATTATTATTCCCCAAGATCATTAACATTACCATACAATACCGTAGAGCGTTAAAAAAAACACAAACCAGGAGTACAAAACAACAACCGAAAAACCTATGTATTAAATGTAGGTGACAATGAACATTTATGGGAAAAAAGAAAAGAAAAAGTAATGGCATTAAAATAATTAATCTTTGAAGATTGTCTTACAGTCCTATGACATAATCCACATTGTTGTACTGTACCAAACTGAAAATGATTAGTCTGCTATCAAGTTGTATACTTAACAACATACTGTATGTGTATAATTCACAGTGTTCAATAGGGTTTCTATCAAATCAAGACACTAGCTGTATATTGTATTCTTGCAGCCCTTTATATTATCCCTGTATATTCTTGCTCCGCTACCAACTAGAGCAGCTTCTCAAAGCTACCAGAACTACCAAAGGCTTGTTCTGCTCAGTAACGAGCTAGAGTTTACTGTAAAACACAGGAGACGTTTACAGAGGCAGTCCGGACATGAATTGCCCCTTAGGCCCCACATCCATCCATCCTGTGTCATAGTCAACACACAGCACGCCTCATCCACCTCCCTACTCAATGACTGAGTCCCATGTGATACCCTATTCCCTATAAGTTGACTACTTCTGACCAGGGCCCATAAGGTTCCAGGGAATAGGGTGCCATTTAGGACTCAGCAATGTGTCCAAATGTGCCCTTTAACTTTCCACAGCACCAGCTACACTCAGGTCAGGTCCACTCAAGGTCCAGATCCATCAAGCAGTAGGGGCGCCAGCAGAGCAAAAAGAGAGACGTAATCTCCAAGGAGAGTGACAACTACCCTCAGCAGTGTCATGGGTCTGAAGAGTCAGAGCTACAAATATTCCTGGTGATAACCAGGGGATATGATTTTTTTTTACCAGAGATCAAATACTGCTTCATCCTGTGACTGATATAAAAGAACAGCACATGGCTGACAGAATAACACCACAATGGAAAGACAAAGTTCAATCTTAATTACTGTATAATTACAGTTTGGCTTTATTCAGAATTATACTCATCACAGTACCTTATTGGCCCCAAACCACGTCTCGTCTTGTTTTCTTCGGCTCATGTAATTAAAACAAAAGATTCACATCGATGACGCATATTTCCCTGGCCCTTGAGTAATTGTTGAACACTCTGCAAAATAAATTCAGCTCTCGAGTTTAGAGAGGAAGCACAAGTGTTTCGTTAGCATTTCAAACGTTGAGGTGGGTGTCCTAAAACTTTACTAACTGGCTTTTCTCCACAGAAGCAATGTCTTTGCTTGACACCATTTGCTTTTTCTCTCCTCTCACTTGCCATGTAAAACAAAAGACAGTGTTTCTCACAATGTTCAGTGACACTAAAGAAATAAATTGCCCCGTACATTGTTTGGGTCACGATTAAGCACGATTTAGTAAAGTAATGGTTGAAGTCCATGAAGTCGATGGATGTGTCCAGAATGGCACCCTATTCCCTACATTATATAGTGTATTACTTTTGACCAGAGCCATATGACCCTATTCAGTGCACTACTGTTGACCCTGGTCATAATGTGCTAAATAGGGAATAGGGTGCCATTGGGGACGCAAACTATGACATCACCACCATCACTGCTGTAATGAAAACGAGGGGAGACAGAGAGCTGGTTTCAAGTGCAGGGCGCAGCAGGCGATTATTGCAAAGGACCACAGGAGGCAGGTAGCTGGGTCCAGCGGCAGGCAGAAGGTCATACACAGAGGGTCAAAAAGGGCAACAGTACAGGGAGGGAAAAGGCTAGTAACATAGTCCGGGAGATCAGGCAATAGGTAGCCAACAGGAAATCCAATAGGCTAAAGTACAGGCAGGGAATAGGCAAAAACTATCATACATGGGACCACCAGCGTTCATCAAGACGTGATGGGGTGCAAAGAACTGAACTAAATAGTGTGTGATAATGACATACAGGTGTGTGAACAGGTGATCAGAATTCGGGTGATTGGGATCTGGAGACTGAGCTGCGTTCAGGGGATCTGTTGGAGGGTGTGAGCTGGGAGCAGACGTTACCACTGCCAGCTCTTTGTAGGCTTCATCTTTCAACATTTGTATGAGATAACCAGAGATTAGATCAGAGATATATCTCTATGTATGGCTCTGTATAAGATGTGTACTATTAACGTAGGGGGCTGTAACATGAGGTAAATAACAACCGTGCTTACTGCTTGACATACTGTAGTAGAACTGCTGAAGTGAAAGAGGTGTTGTTTGTGTAGCCAGAGCTGCTAGTTTGACTTCATTACTAGGGCTTTACCAGTCAGTCACAGAATAACAGAACGTGGAGGGAGTGCGAGTGTGCACGCGCACACACAGAGAGAGAGAGAGAGAACGAGTCCTCTGCTAAATGACTAAAATGTACATGAGTGAGAGAGAGAGAGCGAATAGGGAGGAGGACAGGCTTTGATAAATGCCCTCTTTAGACATGAGAGCCTCATGCCAAGTTATGCTGCCCACTCAATCCCATGCAGCTGCTGACCTGAATTCTCTGAAACTTTTTGCGGCTCCTAAATGACACAGTCTTGCCCAATAAAGAAATGAAACCCTACACAAGTTGGTACAACATGTGATGACGAGTTTACACAGAAGAGGGAGGGCAAGAAAAGTTGAATATGAACTATGGCTAGGGGTCAGAGATTCTATTGGTCAGTAGCCTATAATACAGCAAGAGATTAAGAATACCACTTCAAAGACAGCGTAGTCAATATGCAATGTTGACTTGTTCCAGGTGTTATTGTTTTAAATCTTTACAAGGACACAGTCATATGTCTGTTGTGTTACCCCCCCCCCCCCCCATGCTGAAAACAGCCGTTGCGTTCCATGGGGACTAACAGATCTAATTTGCAGTCCTGTGTGTGACGTCTTCTGTTTTCTTATCTGGAACTGTGAAGCCGAGGCTCCGGGCTATTTGAGCCAGTTCTCCAATAAATCACACTCACACACACTCTAATAAGAGAAAGTGGTCTGAGGTCATCAGATAAGCGACAGACAGAGAGACAGACAGACTACTAATGTATAACCATTTTATATATTTACAAAAAATATATATGGGGGATTGGAAATTATGCAGAAAATGATATTGATGAAAGCTACAATCTATTTGCAATATTAAAGTTGATCTACTCCCCACTCCCAAATGAAATGTGATCACATGTGACAACATGTAAAAGCAACATGTGATAACATGAAACTACACATGTGAAAACATGTATACTGAACAAAAACATTAACGCAACGTGCAACAATTTCAGCAATTTTACTGAGTTACAGTACATGTAAGGAAATCAGTCAACTGCAATGAACTCATTAGGCCCTAATCTATGGATTTCACATGAACGGGCAGGGGTGCAGCCATGGATGGACCTTGGATGGCATAGGCCCACCCACTTGGGAGCCAGGCCCAGCCGCCAGAATTAGTTTTTCCCCACAAAAGGGCTTCATTACAGACAGAAATACTCCTCAGTTTCAACAGCTGTCTGGGTGGCTGGTCTCAGACAATCCCACAGGTGAAGAAGCCGGATTTTGGAGGTCCTGGGCTGGCATGGTTACACATGGTCTGCGGTTGTGAGGCCGGTTGGACGTACTGCCAAATTCTTTAAAGCAACGTTGGAGGCGGCTTATGGTAGAGAAATTAACATTAAATTCTCTGGCAACAGCTCTGGTGGACATTCCTGCAGTCAGCATGCTAATTGTACGCTTAAAACTTACGATATCTGTGGAATTGTGTTGTGGCCTTGTATTGTCCCCAGCACAAGGTGCACCTGTATAATGATCATGCTGTTTAATCAGCTTCTTGATATGCCACACCTGTCAGGAGAAATGCTCACATACAGTGATGTAAACACATTGCAGAGAAATAAGCTTTTTGTGCAAATGAAACATTTCTGGGATCTTTTATTTCAGCTCATGAAACATGGAACCAACACTTTAATTGTTGTGTTTATATTTTCTTCCGGTTTCAAATAAATGTGACAACATGGTGAGCACGTGAAAAGGATCTCATGTGAAATAAATTTGACAACATGGTGAGCACGTGAAAAGGATCTCATGTGAAATAAATATGACAACATGGTGAGCACGTGAAAAGGATCTCATGTGAAATAAATGTGACAACATGGTGAGCACGTGAAAAGGATCTCATGTGAAATAAATATGACAACATGGTGAGCACGTGAAAAGGATCTCATGTGAAATAAATATGACAACATGGTGAGCACGTGAAAAGGATCTCATGTGAAATAAATATGACAACATGGTGAGCACGTGAAAAGGATCTCATGTGAAATAAATATGACAACATGGTGAGCACGTGAAAAGGATCTCATGTGAAATAAATGTGACAACATGGTGAGCACGTGAAAAGGATCTCATGTGAAATAAATATGACAACATGGTGAGCACATGAAAAGGATCTCATGTGAAATAAATATGACAACATGGTGAGCACGTGAAAAGGATCTCATGTGAAATAAATATGACAACATGGTGAGCACGTGAAAAGGATCTCATGTGAAATAAATATGACAACATGGTGTGCACGTGAAAAGGATCTCATGTGAAATAAATGTGACAACATGGTGAGCACGTGAAAAGGATCTCATGTGAAATAAATATGACAACATGGGAATGCAAACTTTTTTTCACATGTGAACGTTTTTTTACATGTGAAAATGAATCTGCAATTCACATGTGAAAAGGTGGTGATTACATGTGGAGTGTTCCAAAAACATCCACAGTATCTTGGAGTGTCTCAGCTTGTCTGGTTCCCTTTTCTCTTCATGCTCAGACTCCTTGGGTTCCATCCATGCAACGTCATTATACATAGCTGAAAACCTCAAATCCATTGTTTGTGGGACACATATGTTCCTTGTGTATTAAATGCCAAATGGAATTGCTATCCAATCGCTACTTAGCCGCATGAGAACCATAGCTTTGAAGGCTGACCTTATTTACGGCATCTAATTGAGTGTATTTCTTACAGATTTAGAAACACAGGAAAAGTCCCAAATGCCACCCTATTCCCTACATAGTGCACTACTTTTGACTAGAGCCCTATGTGCACTGGTCAAAAGTAGAGCACTATTATAGGGAATAGGGTGGCATTTGGGACGCTGACTTAGAAAGACAGTGAATAGATCTTATGATAAGTGACAGTTGAGAAAATACTATTTAATGTCATTATCATTTATTTTACTCAAAGGAAGATTTAAGGACATAAATATAAAGAGACCCTTATATAAGCCTTTGGGGCCAAATCATTTGCAGACATGCACACAGCTAAATGGAGGAATGAAAGGAACGTTATGAAAGAAAGTTAACCTTGCCCATTATGATATTACCTCAGATAAACAAAATGTATCCTAGAAGTTTAAACAAAACCATACGACATGGAGGAAATATATTACATTGTAAATACAACTATAAAACATAGGTAACACAATCTGACATAAACCACTGAAGAGAAGATAGACCTAAAGGAAACTAAACTACAGATGACAGTGTCTGAAATCCTTGTCTGGCTCGTGACATCCTGTGGGATAACAGATAGGTCCTGAAGGTTCAGTTTACGGCCTGAGGCAGTCCATGGGGCTCCTAATACACACACGGCCACGCACGAATGCACGTGTGGACACACACATACATAGGCAGTCCATCAGGTCCCCTTATACTTACAGGACCGCAAGGAATATTTTATATCAGCACTGTATAATTTGCCTTTGATCTCTTACTGTTTATTGCCATGCCATTTTGATAGCCCTCGCTATGTAACTCTAGCACCAATGTTCTCTTTAGGAATTAGAGTTCCCTGCAACAAAGGGTTCTCTATCTATGCCATCATGTCATCTATATAATAGAAGTTCCAGAATAAGGAATGCAGTCAAAGCTGCAACCATGCATAACTTTGGAATATCAGTTCCCAAACTACGGTACATGAATTGATGGTATGCTTTAGCTAAGTACCCCCCCACTGGTACTAGTAGCCGGGGACTTTAATGCAGGGAAACTTCAATCTTAAATGTTAAATTTGACCACATTTCTATCAGCATGTTAAATGTGCAACCAGAGGAAAAAGAACTCTAGACCACCTATACGCCGCACACAGAGACGAATACAAAGCTCTCCCTCGCCCTCCATTTGACTAATCTGACCACAATTCTATCCTCCTGATTCCCGCTTACACGGAAAACTTCAAGCAGGAAGCACCAGTGACTAGATCAATACAAAAAGGTCAGATGAAGCAGATGCTAAGCTACAGGACAGTTTTGCTAGAACAGACTGGAATATGTTCTGGGATTCCTCCGATGACATTGAGGAGTACACCACATCAGTCGTTGGCTTCATCCATAAGTGCATCGATGACGTCGTCGCCACAGTACATACCCCATCCAGAAGCCATGGATTACAGGCAACATCCGCACTGAGCTAAAGGCTAGAGCTGCCAATTTCAAGGAGCGGGACTCTAACCCGAAAGCTTATAAGAAATCCTGCTATGCCCTCCGATGAACCATCAAACAGGCAAAGCGTCATTACAGGACTAAGATCGAGTCATACTACACCGGCTCTGACACTCGTCGGATGTGGCAGGGCCTGCAAACCATTACAGACTACAAAGGGAAGCACCGCCGAGAGCTGTCCAGTGACATGAGCCTACCAGACGAGCTAAACTACTTCTATGCTCGCTTTGAGGCAAATAACACTGAAACAGACATGAGAGCACCAGCTGTTCCGGAAGACTGTGTGTTCACGCTCTCCGCAGCCGATGTGAGTAAGACCTTTAAACAGGTCAACATTCACAAGGCCGCAGGGCCAGATGGATTACCAGGACGTGTACTCAATTGTCTTCACTGACATTTTCAAACTCTCCCTGTTCGAGTCTGTAATACCAACATGTTTAAGCAGACCACCATAGTGTCTGTGCCCAAGAACACTAAGGTAACCTGCCTACATGACAACCGACCCCTAGCACTCACATCTGTAGCCATGAAGTGCTTTGAAAGGCTGGTCATGGCTCACATCAACACCATCATCCCAGAAACCCTAGACACATTACAATTTGCATACCGCCCTAACAGATCCACAGATGATGCAATCTCTATTGCACTTCACATTACTGCCCTTTCCCACCTGGACAAAAGGAACACCTATGTGAGAATGCTATTCATTGACTACAGCTCAGTGGTCAACACCATAGTGCCCTCAAAGCTCATCAATAAGCTAAGGACCCTGGCATTTAACACCTCCCTCTGCAACTGGATCCTGGATTCCTGACGGGCCGCCCCCAGTTGGTAAGGGCAGGTAACAACACATCCGTCATGCTGATCCTCAACACAGGTGCCCCTCAGGGGTGCGTGCTCAGTCTCCTCCTGTACAGTACTCCCTGTTCACTCATGACTGCACGGCCAGGCACGACTCCAACACCATCCTTAAATTTGCCGATGACACAACAGTGGAAGGCCTGATCACCGACAATGATGAGACAGCCTATAGGGAGGAGGTCAGAGACCTGGCCGTGTGGTGCCAGGACAACAACCTCTCCCTCAACGTGATCAAGACAAAGGAGATGATTGTGGACTACAAGAAAGAGAGGACCGAGCATGCCCCATTTTCATCGACAGGGCTGCAGAGTAGCAGGTTGAGAGCTTCAAGTTCCTTGGTGTCCAGATCACCAACAAACTAACATGGTCCAAGCACACCAAGACAGTCGTGAAGAGGGCACGACAAAACCTATTCCCCCTCAGGAGACTGAAAATATTTGGCATGGGTCCATCGAGAGCTGGTTGCATCACTGCCTGGCATGGCAACTGCTCGGCCTCAAGGCACTGCAGAGGGTAGTGCGAATGGCCCAGTACATCACTGGGGCCAAGCTTCCTGCCATCCAGGACCACTATACCAGGCGGTGTCAGAGGAAGGCCCTAAAAATGGTCAAAGACCCCAGCCACCCTTGTCATAGACTGTTCTCTCTGCTAACGCACGGCAAGTGGTACCGGAGCATCAAGTCTAGGTCCGAGAGGCTTCTAAACAGCTTCTACCCCTAAGCCATAAGACCTCCTGAACATCTAGTCAAATGGTTACCCAGACTATTTGCATTCATGTAGTTCAATACATTAAAGTATACCTAAAAGTAAAGTCTTACCCTCTGACAAGGGCCCCAGCCTAGCCAACGCTGTGCCGGCTTCACAATGGACTCCATTTGTTTGCCACCAGCTTGTTGCTCCTAGCAACACACCCCTCTCCTGTTTAGTGGCCAAAATGAAACTCTCTCTCTCTGCCCAGGGGAGTGGAGTGGACAGACATTATTCACAACAGCTTGATGTGAATCACTCTGATGGAAACAAAATTGAAGAAAAAAAATAGTTTACAGAAACATGTTATGGCAGAAACTAGTATGATGTCTTGATGTGTCAGTGTTTCCTTGTTGTAAATATGACTCTACACTACAACTAGTCAGGACAATTATTCTAGTCTATTTCCAGAGTCATGGCTTTTACAGGCCAGTAATACCAGACCATCATACATTGCACAGAGACAGAGGAAGATCGAAAAAATGTGGCAGACTGGCAGTGTCTAAGTATACTGCAGAGGTTAAGAGCATTGGGCCAGTCACTGAAATATCATTCAATGTGCCCTTGAGCAAGGCACCACCCTAATTGCTCCTGTAAACTGGATAAGAATGTCAATGCCACAGATGTCTCAAGTTTAGAGGAAGCATACAATTGGCATGCTGACTGCAGCAATGTCCACCAGACCTGTTGCAGAGAATTTAATGTGAATTGTTCTACCATAAGCCACTTCCAACGCAGTATGTCCAACCAACCTCACAACCGCAGACCACGTGTAACTACGTCAGCCCAGGACCTCCACACCCGGCTTCTTCACCTGCAGGATCGTTTGAGACCAGCCACCCAGAGAGCAGATGATACTGTGGGTTTCCACAACCGAATAATTTCTAAACTAACTGTCAGAAACGATCTCAGGGAAGCTCATCTTCGTGTTCGTCATCCTCACCAGGGTCTTGACCTGACTGCAGTTCGGCATTGTAACCGACTTCAGTGGGCAGATTTTCGCCTTTGATGGCCACTGGCATGCCGGAGAAGTGTGCACTTCATGGATGAATCACGGTTTCAACTGTATGGGGCAGATGGCAGACAGCGTGTTTGGCGTAGTGTGGGTGAGCGGTTTACTGATCTCAACGTTGTGAACAGTTACCCATGGTGGCGATGGTGTTATGGTATGGGCAGAAATAAGTTACAGACAACGAACACAGCAGTGGTGGTCAGTTTGAATGCACAGCAGTGGCAGTGAGTGCCGTTTAAGATTAGGGAGGACAATTTTTCTTTCATGAGCATGGCCTTATGTCTCTCTCTCGCTCTCTGTTTCTCTCTTGCTTCTCTCTTGCTTCTCCTTCATTTTGGAAGAAATTAATTTGTTCAAAACTGTTTAACTACTGACTTTCTTTCTCTTTGAGTCAACTACTCACCACATTTTTTTGCAGCTTATGCTTATGTTTTCAGGTATAGATTAATTCTCTGATCCTTTGATTGGGTGGACAACATGTCAGCTCGTGCTGAAAGAGCTCTGATAGGTTGGAGGACATTGTAGTTACTGTGTAAGTCTATGGAAGGTGGTAAGAACCATGAGCCTCCTAGGTTTTGTATTGAAGTAAATGTACCCAGAGGAGGTCAGAAGCTAGCTGTCTTCTGGCTACACCAGAATGCTGTGGAGGCTACTATAGACCTTCTTTGCAAAATAGTGTGTTTTAATAAATGATTTGGTGATGTGATTATATTTACTATATTTTTATCTAAAAATTATAACTTTTTGAATGTAAAACTTTTATGAAATTGACTGAGGAGTATGGTCCTCCCCTTCCTCCTCTAAGCAGCCTTCACTGATGCACAGAGATACCATGACAAGATCCTGAGGGCCATTGTCGTGCCATTCTTCCACCACCAACACCTCATGTTTCAGCTTGATAATGCACTGCCCCATGTCGCAAGGATATGTACACAATTCCTGGAAGCTGAAAATGTCCCAGATCTTCAATGGCCTGAACACTCACCAGACATGTCACCCATTGAGCATTGTCTGGATTGACGTGTACGACATTCAACAGGCCACAATCAACAGCCTGATCAGGGAGATGTTTCGAGCTGCATGAGGCAAATGGTGGTCACACCATACTAACTGGTTTTCTGATCCATGCCCCTACTTTTCTTTTAAAGGTATCTGTGACCAACAGATGCATATCTGTACTCCCAGTCACGTGAAATCCATAGATTAAGACTTAATGAATTTATTTCAATTGACAGATTTTGTTATACACTATAAAAAATAAAAGGTTCCTGGAGTATCCTTTAGGGGTTCTTCAAATTGAAACTGTGGGGGGAAACCCTAAAATTATTCGATGAACCCCTAATGGATCCTCTGAAAACCTTTTGAAGAACCTTTTGGGGTTCATTTTTTAACTAACCCATCCCCTATTATTATGAATAATACACATAACAATAACACAATATGTTAGTTGTCAGTGTTTATTAGGATTTTAGTGGCAAAGCAGAATAAAAACATCTAAATATGAGGAAAAGTCCCAGCAGAGCCCAAGTCCAATGGGTTTATCCTCTGCCGTGTTGATGTTAACGTGTTGATGTTCTCCGTATCCATAGCCACAATGATTTTGCAGTGCATGGTGATCAAACAGGTTTCCTGTTATATTAATCAGAGGTGTAGGGAGGGTGAAGTCTGTGAGTTTAAAAAAAGAGTAATTATACAGATGATTAACAAAACATGCACACGACAGTATTCATACCTTGGTTTTTGTTTTAAACGTGAAAAACACTTTTGATAATGTTTTTAATACACATACCTTGTCCATAATGTAGAGGCCTATGGGATGTTTATTGAAGAGGTAAGGGAGGAGGATGTTAAATGTGATCTGCATAACATACCAATACCTTTGTATGCCTCCTCGTCTGTATACCTACAGACACAGACACAAAAGTGAGCAGTTCAGTCATCTGAACCCAATACAGCTAGCCTTCAGCATATTCTTATAGCCAACATATTATCACCTCTTTGTTGATTGATGTCCATTGAATTATGTCCATTTTCTGTTTTAAAAAGATTTGCACAAATATTAAATGATAGATGGTATCATCATAAAACAATATCAATTTAGATCATACAAGGGACAAAACATACCTTAAATTGAGGAGATCTTTACATTTTTCAGTTAAGTTCCTGCACCTGCTGTTCTTTCCAATTAAAATCCAAATATTTCAGTTGGGCAGTTAGGTTCCTGCAAGAACCCCCACCAACTAAGGAGGTTCCTCGGTGAACCCCACCTCCTATGGGGTTCATGGAAGAACCTTTTGGATGTAATTTTCAGTGCCAAGAAGCCTAAGGTTCTTCAAAGAACTGAGGATCTTAGAAGAACCCTCGTTGAAACCCTACTTTTTAGAGCGTATGAACTGTACCTCAGTCAAATCTTTGAAATTGTTGTGTTTGTATTTTTGTTCAGTGTATTCATGGTCATTGTAATGGACAAAGGACCTTTGGTCTATTCCCAAAAACTCAGACTGAAATGGATTGGATATTGGAATCAGCATTGTCCCCATAAGTCATTTCAGGCACTCTCTCATCTGCTGGTCCTGTGTGTGTTTGTGTATGAATAACAAAGTTAATGGATGAATAACACATCTGAATGATTCTGTTTGTTGGTTTAAGAGGCGTGTATCTGTACAGGTGGTTTTGAGTGCCTTTGTAAAATGTCCACAACTTTGGACCTAGGTCTTGAACTCTAGGTGTAATTCCTGCCTTCTCCCTACAATCCTGACATTGCTACCAGAGGCAGTTTGGAACTCGGTAGTGAGTGTTGCAGCCAGGGAGAGACGATTTTTTACACGTTACGCACTTCAGCACTCGGCGGTCCACTTCTGTGAGCTTGTGCGGCCTACCATTTCGCAGCTGACCGTTGTTGCTCCAAGACATTTCCACTTCACAATAACAGCACTTACAGTTGACCGTTGTTGCTCCAAGACATTTCCACTTCACAATAACAGCACTTACAGTTGACCGTTGTTGCTCCAAGACATTTCCACTATACAATAACAGCACTTACAGTTGACCGGGGCAGCTCTAGAAGAACTGACTTATTGGAAAGGTGGCATCCTATGATTGTGCCACATTGAAAGTCACTGAGCTCTTTAGTATTGTCCATTCTACTGCCAATGTTTGTCTTCGGGGAATGTATGTATGTGTGCTCGATGTTATACACCTGAAAGCAACTGATGTGGCTTAAATAGCCGAATCCACTCATTTGAAGGGATGTCCACATACTTTTGGCAATGTAGTGTACGTAAAGGCGCCCTGAGAGTCATGATCAAGGGCTACTTTGGACCATGCCCGGATGGGTCTCGTCCTTTAAGAATAGGTTCACGTCGTGCGGAAGCTACTAGCACAAGGCAACTGCGGATAAGTTTGCAAAGCAGGCGAGCGTACGTTTCTATACATACAATGAGAGTTTGCACTTGAGCAAGATCATTCGGAATTGTCAGCGGCGTTTGTTTCTCTCCGGATAGCGTTCCTATTTACTTTTGTAATATATAAACAGCGTTTTAGGTGATTATTTAAGGGTTTAGAATAAAGCATCAGAACGTATGGACAGTTGACAAATTCTAAAGAAAATTGATGTTCAAACATCGTATCGTCTGATTTTTCTCTCGCAAACACGAGTGCTTAAAGAATTAGCGAATGACAACTTTTCCCTCAGAATATTCGAAGACGTCATCCATAGGCTAATTGTCACATCGTTTAAAATTCAACAAAGGGTGGCAGTGGTAAGTTAATTTCATTGCATGTTTTTGCACTCACCAAATTACTAATTTTAAATGTTTCGACAATTCCTTCCCCGTTTTATAATGCATTCTTTTTTTGGGATGTTAATTTTGTTCATCTGTGCTAACAATTAATCAATTAACGTTGCACATCAGTGTAAAACAAAACAAAACATGCCCTGCTCCCCATTGATTGCGTATTGTAGCCTATTCTCCCTTGCAGTCCATCACTGTCACGTAGCCTATTGCCTTCATTTTCAAGTAACAGTCCATTGACATGATATCATTGGTATATCTGATCAAACGGTCTTAATTCCTCGCACATAAGGTTTCAAGTAAAAGGTTCGCCTTTGGAGAGGTTAGTAACGTCTCAAATGGCACCCAGATAGTGCACATTTTTCACCAGAGCTGGGAATAGGGTGCCATTTGGGACCTAAAGGTACCGAACAGTCATTCCGATTCCCATTTAAAATTTTATTTTGAGTGGTTAAAACATTAGCCACAATATAAAAAAAATTATAATGTATATTTTTTGCATTTATAAAAATGTTTTCTCATGTCAAACAACCAGGAAGTCTGAAAAGACGGATTGAGTGGGCAGGGAGCTCACCTTGACTGACAGTTCTTTGAAAACACCTATGTCAAGCATGGAAGGTGTTGCAGTGAGATGCTCAAACAAATGAGCTAATACGCAATGCAACAACAACTTGACATGCATCAAATCATGGTTTCACAAATTATTTTGTTTATCCAACTAGGGCTGTGATGGTAATTGAATAACCGTGTAACTGACTGTAATGAATGAAGAACGTCATGAAAACAACGGTAAAAACAGTTTAAAATAGGCCTAGGTGACATTTTGGAAAAATAAAATGTTAACTCTTATTTTCATGTAGATAAACTTTACCTAATAGCTTGAGTATTTACTAATGATTATAAGCAATTGTTTTGCTTACTTAGTCTATTAAACCGTCTACATCTGCTCTCTCCAACTATGTTTGATGCTCAAGCAGCTAAACCACTAGATGTGAGGTGTTGTAGAAGCACAAGCCTATAGGCTATCGCACTTGTGTGGACTTTCTTTCATACAATACACATTTTTATTGCTTGCTACTAAATAAATACATAGGTATTTTTAAAGAAGGTTGAATGTGTCTGACTTTCATGAATTATTCAACAGCAGTTGACAAGGTTGTTCTCGCTGAGGCCTAATAATGTGCCATTATTGTGTCAAACAGACAATGTGCCAATCCTCTCCAAACTGGCATGGTATAATAAGTATTTTCTTAATTTATAGGCTAATCAACACAGATAAATAGGCTATGGATGTGTATTGGTTTCTATTTTAATGATAATATGAAATTGACAATCGCAAAGTCGTCTTTCCTCTCTTTATACTTTCCTTGTCAATATTTTTTTTATAACCTAATTTCATTTTTTGTGTTTTAAGGAAAGGATAAATATTTGCTGTTGTCATACTCTGGTGGCTTTGATTGACTGGTCCATTTACGAGTGTGTAGGAGTTTGCTGATTCTCTCTATAGGCCTATATTTTTATTTATTTAACCTTTTATTTAATTATATGTCCATTCAGAAAGTTAGGAAATTTGGAAAAATACATTGGAGTTAGTGTGTATAGATACAGTGCCTTGCAAAAGTATTCATCCACCTTGGAGTTGTTCCTATGTTGTTTTTTCCTACGATTGCACACAGGTGGACTTTAAGTGTCACATGATCTTAGTGTGTGTATATATACACCTGTTCTGAAAGACCCCAGAGTCTGCAACACCACTAAGCAAGGTGCACAACCAAGGAAGCGGCACCACGAAGACCAAGGAGCTCTCCAAACAGGTCAGGGACAAAGTTGTGGAGAAGTACAGATCAGGGTTGGGTTATAAAAAAAAAAAATCTCTGAAACTTTGAACATCCCACAGAGCACCATTTAAATCCATTATTAAAAAATGGAAAGAATAATACACCACAACAAACCTGCCAAGAGAGAGCCGTCCACCAAAACTCTCGGACCAGGCAAGGAGGGCATTAATCAGAGAGGCAACAAAGAGACTAACGATAACCCTGAAGGAGCTGCAAAACTCCTATCTCCGTTGCTTAAAGAAAAAAAATAAGCTAACATGTTTGGTGTTCGCCAAAAGGCATGTGGGAGACTCCCCTAACATATGGAAGAATGTACTCTGGTCAGATGAGACAAAGATTTAGCCTTGTGGCCATCAAGGAAAATTCTACTTCTGGCACAAACCCAACACTTCTCATCACCCGAGAACACCCATGTGGGGATGTTTTTCAACGGCAGGGACTGGGGAACTGGTCAGAATTTAAGGAATGATGGATGGCGCTAAATATAGGGAAATTCTTGAGTCACCTGCTTCAGTCTTCCAGAGATTCGAGACTGGGACGGAGGTTCACCTTCCAACAGGACAACGACCCTAAGCATACTGCTAAAGCAACATTCGAGTGGTTTAAAGGGAAACATTTAAATGTCTTGGAATGGCCTAGTCAAAGCCCAGACCTCAATCCAATTGAGAATCTGTGGTATGATTTATAGATTGCTGTACACCAGTGGAACCCATCCAACTTGAAGGAGCTGGAGCAGTTTTGCCTTGAAGAATGGGCAAAAATCCCAGTGGCTAGATGTGCCAAGCTTCTAGAGATATGCCCCAAGAGACTTGCCCCAAGAGACTTGCAGCTGTAATTGATGCAAAAGGTGTCTCTACGAAGTATTGACTTTTGGGGGGTGAATAGTTGTCATTTTTTTTGGTCTTATTTCTTGATTGTTTCACCAAAAATATTTAGCATCTTAACAGTGGTAGGCATGTTGTGTAAATCAAATGATACAAACACCCCAAAATTCCAGGTTGTAAGGCAACAAAATAGGAAAAATGCCAAGGGGGGTGAATACTTTCACAAGCCACTGTATGTGGGTCGAAATGGGATTGGAATTGGATTTTATTAGCAGATAAGGAAATGGAGGAAGGCATATCTTTGTCATGCGTTAATGTTGTCAACATGTGATGGAGTCCTCTCCAACCTGGCATCTCATTTGTAGATCTATATTTTTAAGTAATAACTTTAATTATTATGACTGAAGTTCCATGATAATAACAAAGTGTAAAGGCTTGTTTTAAGACTCATTCTTGTGAACAAGTGTACAAACAGAATTTTGACCTCTTATTATTAGTTTTTATATGGGGCCTTAAAGGCCTAAGACAACAGTAACACGCATATTAACAAAATGGACACATATGAAAAGGAAAAACCACTAATGTAATGCAATAGTGAAATTTTATTTTGTGTCTGATAGCCTGCCTATGCGTTAAGTTGTGACTATCTTCTCCAATCTGACATTTCTAAATTTTTGTTCAATGCTGGCTGAAAACCTACGGTAGCTAGACAGTTACTAGCTAAAACCAGACACGGATGAACGCAGAATCCTGTAAGTATATTTGCCTTTGATAAATAGGGGAAACCTGTAATTATATTTTCAGACAAGCTGCAGTAAAATTTTAGCACTAGTAGACTTGCTACCTAGATATGTAAAACACTCCCCTCTGCGAACACGCCTTCTGTGAAGACAGTACTTATTTCAATTGGTTAAGAGAATAAGATGTTATCATTGGCGTATTTGGATTTTGTGATGTCATAAAATCCCGATTTAATATTCCCACCTCCTGAATCCAAGTGGCGTGGCAGGTAGCCTAGCGTTTGAGTTTTGGACCACTAACCCGAAAGGCACTTAACCCTCATGGCTCTCTGGGTTGCTCTGGATTAGAGCGTCTGCAAAATTACATTTAACATGTTTGACACAGGAGAGGACCAGTAACTTTATGATCAAACCTTATCAATGAAGAAGCGACGGACATTTTTCATACTTTGATCTTGTATCATCCAATTTCATGGAAAATATAATTTTGACTATGCGGGACCTTTTAAGGTTGTGAAACTGGAGAGCCCGGCCAGCACATTGGCGCCCAGAGCAGAATACTTTATTACTAAATGATAGATCACGTTACCCTTAGAACATGTCACCCAATAGCTCAACATCCAGGACAGGAGGCCAGGGGAACAGGCCTAACAATAGGATGGTAGCCTTTATCACTTGGGAGAATACTGCATGTCATACCTTTCGATTTTCGTTGCTGGGGTCCACACCTAAAGGCATCTATACAAACTGGACCTCGGTGCCGCCTAGCCACTCTATCCTCACCCTCATGGGTTTTAGCAAGTTATGTAGTGCTACCTATCAACAGCCCTTGTCAGCCAATCATGTAGGGGTTGGAAGCTATGGTGAGCTTTGATTGGTCACTCACGTTGCAATATGGTGGAAGATTTGAATAAAGTTCAGCTTTCCCCAACTTTAGTCCTGCCCTGTCAGCTCCCTCGCCCATGCTCTCGTCGCTCAACGGTCCATCCGCTTCTCTCGCTTTCCTTCATTAAAATTAAATGGCTTCCGATGTTTCACCGTGCGATGCAGCTTCCTAGTGTAAATGGCCCGATACTGAAGTCGGCAGATCTTTTCTTTTGAGGCTGTGGTAAACACACACACTCACACACCTGTCCATGTCGATCAGTGCACTACAACATTGTTTTATCACTCCCTAAGCCCACTCCACCCACTGTTTAATCTGTTTGCTCTGCTGTATGGGTTCTTATATAGGATTATTTCGGTCTTTTTCAAGTCTCTTGAAACAATCCACATTCAGGCTACAATGATTCATGGCCAAGCTGAACTCTCATTAGAGGACTAATAGAGAAGATATGCCTATGGATGGAGTAGCCTATACATGGATCTAAAGCCGATCTATTACCCAAGTAAAGGAGCCGGATTACTGTCATGTAGGATTTGTCATGGATCTTACACCTATGAAGCATCTTTATGGCCAGCCTATACAGAGCGATCACGGTCTGTGACTCCAAATGGAACCCAATTCCATATACACTGTAGGGCACTGATTTTAACCAAAGTCCTATGAGCCCTGGTCAAAAGTAGTGCACTATATGGGGAATAGGGTGCCATTTGGGACTCATCCCCATCTACTGTGAATCAAATCAAATGTATTTATATAGCCCTTCTTACATCAGCTGATATCTCAAGTGCTGTACAGAAACCCAGCCTAAAATCCCAAACAGCAAGCAATGCAGGTGTAGAAGCACGGTGGCTAGGAAAAACTCCCTAGAAAGGCCAAAACCTAGGAAGAAACCTAGAGAGGAACCAGGCGATGTGGGGTGGCCAGTCCTCTTCTGGCTGTGCCGGGTGGAGATTATAACAGAACATGGCCAAGATGTTCAAATGTTCATAAATGACCAGTATGGTCAAATAATAGGTCTGGGACAGGTAGCACGTCCGGTGAACAGGTCAGGATTCCATAGCCGCAGGCAGAACAGTTCAAATGGGAGCAGCAGCACGGCCAGGTGGACTGGGGACAGCAAGGAGTCATCATGCCAGGTAGTCCTGAGGCATGGTCCTAGGGCTCAGGTCCTCCGAGAAAGAGAATTAGAGAGAGCATACTTAAATTCACACAGGATACCGGATAAGACCGGAGAAGTACTCTAGATATAACAAACTGCCCCTAGCCCCCCGACACAAACTACTGCAGCATAAATACTGGAGGCTGAGACAGGAGGGGTCAGGAGACACTGTGGCCCCATCCGATGATACCCCCGGACAGGGCCAAACAGGAATAATATAACCCCACCCACTTTAACCAAAGCACAGCCCCCACACCACTAGAGGGATATCTTCAACCACCAACTTACCATCCTGAGACAAGGCCGAGTATAGCCCACAAAGATCTCTGCCACGGCACAACCCAAGGGGGGGGGGCGCCAACCCAGACAGGAAGATTATGTAAGTATCCCTGACCTCATGTTCTCATTATGTCTAGCTTTTGAGCATGTCGTTAACTGACGGTCTGTTGTAGATGGCGCCGGCGGACTAGCCTCAATGCTCATTAGGCCTGTTTTCATAACCTATTTCAGACAGTGTTGTCGGTTCAAGGTAGAACACCAAGACCAATAAACTAGTGTTATGTTAATCCTCCCTTATTTGGCAGGTAGGGTAGGTATACAAGTACCTGCCAAATAAAGACCTGCTCCATACCCTAATTACGAAGACCCTATTACCTTTCACTTGGAAGTGGTCTTGAAGGATAATAATTTCTTGTGCGCTCAGTGCGTGTGTGTGTTCACTGAGTGCCTCAGTCAGAGATGTGCGCTCAGTCAGTCAGAGATGAGAAGAACATTTATTCTCGAACATTTCAGGGGAATGGGATGGGTGACGAGGGCCAAACTATTACAAGTATTTACCTTTGTGTAATCGTATTACTAAGGAATGGGTGGTGGGTAGGACTGGGAATTGCCAGAGACCTTGCAATACGATATTAAATCGATACTTAACTGCCGATACCAAATGTATTGCGATTCTCAAGATTCTTTATATATTGCGATTTGTTCCAAGCATATTGTTCATTATATGCCTGCTACAGAGAGACGAGGGAGAATGACAATGAGTTTTGATCAGTCATGGAAATAATAATAATCAGTGCTGGAAACATGAAAAATACAGGTGTTTTGGTGCAGGTACAGCAGACTAACGCTACCTAGCAAAAAAACAAAGTATTGTCAAGAGGTATCTCTAACTAGTGGTGGGGTGGGTGAATACCTACCCAGCCTTGACCCTCCATTGTAAATGGCGAAGACGATGGGTATATCCCAAATGGCAACCTATTCCCTATATAGTGCACTCATTTTGACCAGGGCCCTATCCTATGGGACAGTTTTGCCAACCATATGATGCTGATAACTATGATCTGTGTACCACGGAACTAGAATAAGATTCTATTTTTGTTTGTACCACAAGCAACTGCACTGTTAGTATAGGTCATGCCCAATGTACCATAATCATGCAGTCAAGTAGCAGTAAATGCTTTTAATACTTTTTCTGTTTTGCTCTATACTTCAGTCCTTCAAGAAGTGGACTTTTTTATATATTTATTTTAAATTTCACCATTTAACCAGGTATGCTAGTTGAGAACAAGTTATCATTTAGAACTGCGCCCTGGCCAAGATAAAGCAAAGCAGTTCAACACATACAACAACACAGTTACACATGGAATAAACAAACATACAGTAGAAAAAGTCTATATACAGGCCAGTGTGTGCAAATAAGGGAGGTAAGGCAATAAATAGGCCATGCTGGCGAAGTAATTACAATATAGCAATTAAACACTGGAATGGTAGCTGTGCAGAAGATGAATGTGCAATTAGAGATACTGGCATGCAATGGAGCTAGATAAATAAACACAGTATGGGGATGAAGTAGTTGGAAGGGCTATCTACAGATGGGCTATGTGCAGTGATCTGTGAGCTGCTCTGACAGCTGGTGCTTAAAGCTAGTGAGGGAGATAAGAGTCTCCAGCTTCAGTGATTTTTGCAGTTCATTCCAGTCATTGGCAGCAGAGAACTGGAAGGAAAGGTGGCCAAAGTAAGAATTGGCTTTGGGGGTGACCAGTGAAATATACCTGCTGGAGCACGTGCTGCTATGGTGACCAGTGAGCTGAGATAAGGTGGGGCTTTACCTAGCAAAGACTTATAGATGACCTTGAGCCAGTGGATTTGGCGACGAATATGAAGCGAGGGCCAGCCAACGAGCGCATACAGGTTGCGGTGGTGGGTAGTATATGGGGCTTTGGTGACAAAGCGGATGGCACTGTGATAGACTGCATCCAATTTGCTGAGTAGAATGTTGGAGGCTATTTTGTAAATTACAACGCCGAAGTCAAGGATCGGTAGGATAGTCAGTTTTACAAGGTTATGTTTGGCAGCATGAGTGAAGGAGGCTTTGTTGCGAAATAGGAAGCCAATTCTATATTTAATTTTGGATTGGAGATGCTTAATGAGAGTCTGGAAGGAGAGTTTACAGTCTAACCAGACACCTAGGTATTTATAGTTGTCCACATAAGTCCGAACCGTCCAGAGTAGTGATTCTAGACGGGCAGGGAGGTGTGGGCAGCGATCGGGTGAAGAGCATGCATTTAGTTTTACTTGCATTTAAGAGCAGTTTTTTCCCTGAAAAGTTAAATATCGCAGGGGCTATTCGATGCCAATGCAGTATACCACAGGATGTTTTTGTGCTGGTCAAGGGCAGTCAAGTCCGACGTGAACCAAGGGCTATATCTGTTCCTGGTAAAATTATTTTTGAATAGGGCATGCTTATTTAAGATGGTGAGGAATGCACTTTTTAAAGAATAACCAGGCATCCTCTGCTGACGGAATGAGGTCAATATCCTTCCAGAATAACCGGGCCAGGTCGCTGAAGTGTTTTAGGGAGCATTTGACAGAGATGAGGGGTGGTCTTTTGACCGCAGACCCATTACGGACGTAGATAATGAGGAAGTGATCGCTGAGATCCTAGTTGAAGACAGCATAGGTGTATTTGGAGGGCAGGTTGGATAGGATGATATCTATGAGGGTGCTCGTGTTTACGGATTTGGGTTTGTACCTGGTAGGTTCATTGATCATTTGTGTGAGATTGAGGGCATCAAGCTTAGATTGTAGGATGGCCGGAGTGTTAAGCATGTCCCAGTTTACCTAACAGCATGAGTTCTGAAGATCGATGGGGGGGCAATCAATTCACATATGGTGTCCAGGACACAGCTGGGGGCAGAAGGTGGTCTATAGCAAGCGGCAACGGTGAGAGACTTGTTTCTGGAAAGGTGGATTTTTAAAAGTAGAAGCTCAAATTGTTTGTGCACAGACCTGGATATTAAGACAGAACTCTGCAGGCTTTCTCTGCAGTAGTTTGCAACTCTGCCCCCTTTGGCAGTTCTATCTTGGCGGAAAATGTTATAGTTAGGGATGGAAGTTTCAGGGTTTTTGGTGGTCTTCCTAAACCAGGATTCAGACACGGCTAGGACATCCGGGTTGGCAGAGTGTGCTAAAGCAGTGAATAAAACAAACTTAGGGAGGAGGCTTCTAATGTTAACATGCATGAAACCAAGGCTTTTACGGTTACAGAAGTCAACAAATGAGAGCACCTGGGGAATGGGAGTGGAGCTAGGCACTGCAGGGGCTGGATTAACCTCTACATCACCAGAGGAACAGAGTGGGATATGGGTATGGCTAAAGGCTATAAGAACTGGTCGTCTAGTATGTTCGGAACAGAGAATAAAATGAGCAGGTTTCTGGGCACGGTAGAATAGACTTGTATATGCATAATGTACAGACAAAGGTATGGTAGGATGTGAATACAGTGGAGGTAAACTATGCATTGAGTGACGAGAGAGATATTGTCTCTAGAAACATCATTCAAACCAGGTGAGGTCACCGCTTGTGTGGGAGGTGGAACTAAAGGGTTAACTAAGGCATATTGAGCAGGGTTAGAAGCTCTACAGTGAAATACGGCAATAATTACTAACCAAAACGGCAATGGACAAGGCATATTGACATTACGGAGAGGCATGCGTAGCCGAGTGATCATAGGGGTCCAGTGTGTAGCTCGGCTGGCCGGAGGCACGGCGATTCAGACAGCTAGCGGGCCGGGGCTAGTAGAAAGGCCTTAGAGGGACGTCTCGAGGGAAGATGTTTGTTGTAGCCCCCTTGTGCTGTTACGTCGGCAGACCAGTTGTCATGGATCAGCAGGGCTCCGTGTGGGAAAAGGTTCCAGGCCAATTGGCAAAACCGGTATAGTGCCCAAAGAATTTGTCCGATGGGCCTCTTCAGCCATGTCTGATATGCTTTAGACAGCTAGTGGGCCGCGGCTAGCAGATGTGCATTCTGGGGACTTAGTGATGGAGGAGCCAGTTGAAATTAGTCAGAGGGGGTTTTATCAGTGGCGTGCCTGGGCCTTCAGTGAGGTCCTACCATCATTATGATGCCATGGCTCTAGACACTATACATTTAGACAGAAACGCAGTATAACTAGGCGTTGGGTCACCTTGAAATTGACATTTTTATTCAGATAATTGCAGGGGAAGAGTACAATGAAAGTACTTTTCATTGTGCAGCTCCGTTGCCCTGCGCGCTTGTTCGTTGAGCTGTAGATCCACTCGGGTGTCTCCAAAAGTTTTCAAAAGCACCATTGCTTGTAAGTTCCCAGCCGTGTCTCATTGCTGCCTTGGTTAGACAACTCAAGTTTGCAAAGCTCTAGTGTGCCTCCAAACACCAAATCGATCACTTGCAAATAATAGGCATTCCCAGCAGTACAGTTTGCAGTGCTTCTCGGAGCCTGTGAGCCATTGATAGCGCTCGTAGTTGGAACTTTGAAAGTGGCGAACGAACCCCTTTCCTGCCTGTGACAGGCTTTGTAGCGTCGGGCGACCTCTCCTGACAATGTCTAACTTTTCTTGAAAAGTTTATCTTGAGAATGGCGTTATAATTATATCCTCGACCAAATCGATATCTTCTCCTCCTTCCGCCATTGTGGGTTGAAAAAACAGCTTAGTAGTACGCAAATTAATTTGTTTATCAAATTCAGTTTCCTAGTTCTGAGGTTCTGCATAGACCTGCCCATATAGGACCTGCCTCTCAATATTGGTAGTCCAATCAAAAGACGTGCACGCACTATGCCTGCTAGCTGGCTCCTGTGTAACACTGGAGCCAGCCAGCAGGCGTACAATAGCCAACTCTAAAGCTGATTGGTTGACACTGAATTTTAATTTCCATTCACTTTAAGCTACAAGCGGACGCACTGTTGATTCTGAAGGCCTGGGGGCAGATTTTAGACCCCTGGCAACACATGATGGCTGAATATGATTGGATAAAAGATCTAACATAAAGACCAGCCCTCCAAATCTCAATCTGGGGCTGGAAGCAGTGCAACCAAGAGGAAAGCTATGAAATGAAGAGTATAACTCTTACTCTGGGGAATAATTTAATACATATTTGTGGGAAAATATATTTAAAAATAAATTATATTCTGATGTTTAGGCCAGCAGATAAGGCCTTGCTGGCCCTGACGGCCCACCACAGGGTTTTATGTCAGTAGTCCAGTCGTGTTGGGTCGGCGGGGTTCCGTGTCGGCATTAAAAGGGGTCCAGGCCAATTGGAAAAGTAGGCATTGAAGCCCAAGGAGTGGCTGATGGACCTCTTCGGCTAGCCGGGAGATGGGCCTAGCAAAGGCTTGCTCCAGGCTAATTGGTTCTTGCTTCGGGACAGAGACGTTAGGCAGGAGTGGCCACTCGGATAGCAGCTAGCTAGCTGCGATGATCCATGTGAAAAGGTTCAGAGCTTGCGGTAGGAATCCGGAGATATGGATAAAAATACAAACCAGAGCAAATCAGACGTATCGCGCTGTGCAGACTGGTGAGATTTGTCCGGGCTAAAGGTAGCTGATGACCGCTAGCAGTGGTTCCAGTTCAAAAGTAAAGAAATAGCAGATCCATACCCCATTGGGTGAGGCAGATTGCAGGAGAGTGTTGAGGCTAATATTTTTTTATTAAAAAAGAATTGTGTGTATGACAAGACGAGGACAAAAGATGTCTGACTGCTACGCCATCTTGGATACGAACTTAATCTGTCTCGCTGAATTTCCATGTTCTGATGTCTGCAGAGGATTATGAAACTGGCATTGTGTGTTTTTCGTACAGTAGAATTTGTCTAAGGAACAAATTATGATTTTGAAAAAAATATAATAATTGGACTATTACAAAATTAACCTTGTTTTGTCAGAATTTATTTAACCTTATATGGAAGAAATAATTGCTCAAATTTGAAAGTGCAAAAACATGAAGAAAAATGTCTCTCAAAGACTAATAAAGTTAGCAGGATAATAGTTATCAGGATTAGTTGATGAGTCTGTTGGAGATGAGTCATGTTCTTACCAAAGAGATTTTCTTCACATTCAAATCCAAACTGCTCAATCTGTTGTCTTCCTCTCTATTCCTCATACAGTATATACAAGTTGATTGGCACCATTTTTCACCACTAAAATCAGCCGCTGGTGTTGTCCTTGACTTGACATCTGTAGCGTTGCCTGCTGATTTGAAGAACAACAGAAAATTAGCACTAGGGTGTTAGATGAAATCGATGACTGGACTGGACTGGCCATGAAATGAATGAATAGTGAGCACTGTGTTGGATAACACGCTAATTGTCTGATATGATGGTAGCAACAGGACAGCTGTAGGGCCTGTCCCAAATGGCAACCATTGTTAGGCACCATTTGGGACTCCGATATTGTGTTGTATGACCATCGTATCACCTTGGCAACCGCCCCTCCTAGTACTTGGACCATCGCAGTCTATCCATCCCATAATTGGCTTCCTGGACTGATCTTATCCTTTCACAGCTGGCTATGATTATCTGTAACCCCCCCCCCAGTACAAGCCAACAGCGTCTGATAAGTGCCCGGCCTCCGTCTGTGGATGCGTTCCCAATGACACCCTATTCCTATATGTAGTCACTACTTTTTAATAGGGCCCATAAATCTCTGGTCAAAAGTAGTGCACTTTATAGCGCATCTGGTACAATTTGGGATGTGGCCTCTGTTTGCCTACCCACTGTGTTTCCAGAGTTCCTAACTCTTTATTTCAGAGTGGGAAATGCTCTCCTGCTGTGGTTACATAAGGTCTGTTGGGTGTTTCATTGTTTTGGGGGCTGGGGAGAGGGTTCACAGGGTTAGGGGCTCAGAGTTGGGGGGCCTCACCCTCCTACTCTGTCACCCTCCTACCCCCCCCCCCCCCCCCCAACCCCTGAGGTTGGTGTTTTGCTCTGCTCTGTCTCCCTGTTGTGAAGAAAGTGTCCATGTTTGTGGTAAAGCGGGGTTCCACCTGTGTGTAATGCACCAGATACAGAGCTGGATGATGCCTGTGTGCATCCCAAATGGCACCTTGGTCAAAAGTAGTGCACTACATGGAATAGGGTGCCATTTGATTCTCTCTTTGTGCTGTGGCCCCTCTGGGCCCCCTCACTATTAGGTTCTGATGATGGTGTGATGCGATGGACTGGAGCATAATGTTTTGGGTTGGCTTTGTTGCCATGGAGACATGAGTAAAATGTCTCTCAAACACTGTTGATTGATACAGATGTAATGCAATCCCTCAGAGAGAATAGAGTAGATGTCACGGGTCAAAATTTTGATTGATGACCCTATGTGAACTCTATGTGAACCCTATGTAGTGATGACGTGTGCATGTCTTCTGGTCAGGCAAGCCTGGTTAGGTGGGGGCTATGGGGTGAGTAAGGGTCCCTTTGACAGGCCGTTAATGATTGATGACCCAAGCCTGATAGACAAGCCTGGTTAGGTGGGGGCTATGGGGTGAGTAAGGGTCCCTTTGACAGGCCGTTAATGATTGATGACCCAAGCCTGATTTATGACCCTATGTAATGATTTATGACCCTATGTCATGTAGAAGGGTGCATGCCCTGGGTTGAGTAAGTGACCATGTGTCAGGTCAACCTGTTACTGTTTCTCACGGTTTGGGTTGGTTAAGGCCCCTTATAAAGCCGCTGAACAATACCTGTTTAAGAGTGCACAAGATCTTAAGAATAACCATGGAATTTGGGATCGGTACCAAAGCAGTGATGACTGTAACAACTGAAACAGGCCTTCGGGTTGCCCATAGAGAAAGGGCAAAGTATCAACCAGCAATATATGATGCGCCAAAAAAACGTTTTTTAAATGTGTATAGAACCCAAATACCGCCAGCACATGCTCTGACAGATCAAGTGCTGATGTCTAATGGCCAGCAGTGGGGGTATCGGTTTGATTACCTGGCCTGTAGAGTGACCCTCTATACGGTAGATGAAGGAGAAGAATATACAGACCAGACTGTAGGCTTGGAATATGGTGTTGAAGACTGGTCGGTTTTTCGCAAGGTTGTGTGTCCTGAACTGAGCCTTATCACCAAGGGGTATAGTGTGTTCACGGGCCACGAGACCCGTTGGGAAGGTACCCCGGACTCCTCAGGACAAATATTTCACAGGGTGAAAATACAAAGAAAGAATGGCCGACCGTGCGGCAGCGTGGAGTTCTATATCGGCACCGAGGCAATCCGAAACCACAAACTTAGGGGTGGTGGCCTGACTGGGGATACCCGACTGCGTCTGCTTATTCCTTTTAACAGTTGGGATGTACTGGAATTGAAAATGTTGCAACCGTTGGATGCTCTCTTTGTACAGAGCCAACAGCGTCAGAGCCTTGTTCATTTAAAGAAGTGCATAATATATACGAATCGTAAAGATTACGATGCAAAAGAGCCTCAAGAAGATAACTAAGTAAGCGGATGCTTTAACCCCGCCCCCCCAGATACCCAAGGGCCTTGTTCTACAATAAAAAGAAAAAAAGCAGACAGTTCTTCATTTCAGCATACACCATGGATCTCCAGACCATCTACGAGGAAGCCACTACGTCATGGGGGCCCGACACTAAAGACTCTATGCCACGAAGCCCTACACTCTACGCACCCCTGGCAAGACCCGTGACACCCCCGACATTTACCCAGCCTGAGGATGTGTTTGATGGGGTGGCCAGTACTGTTTTTGTGGATACAATCAAGGCCTCTGTAGCTACACTTTTAAACGTGGTGATTGGCGAATATATACGAGAAAAATGCATCGGCTGTGAGATCAATCATCCCAGCCAGCGTCGTCATCCTTGCCTCTACGACCCTCCTAGATACTACTTTTTCAATCATTTTGAGGAGCTGGTGAAAAGACTGTGGTCCTGCCGTTTTATACCAGCGCTGGTCATCGCCCTGGAGTCTATGGGTATTGCGCCGTCTATCCCTAGAGTTTACGGGGTAACCGAAGCCTTCCTACATGAACTGAAGGAGGCCCTCTTCATCCATGAGAAACTCAAAGAAATCCGACACACCCTGGTGGACGACAACAAATACAGGGAAGCTGTGATGGCTGATGTGATGCTTTTCTGGCTCAATAAATCCCAAGAGACCGAGTGACATTTTGTTTATTTAGAGCTATGGGTAACTATGTGTCTACGATGTTTGAGCGAATAAATACATTTTTTCTTTTGAGAGACCTTACAAATGTTATGCATCAGATTATTGAAAATAAAGTGAACAATGTAAAGTTCTACACAACCCACAATACAGGGGTTATTGTAGAGCGTGTGTTAAAAATGGAGCAAATCATGAAACATGTCCGACATACGGGCGAGAGTTTACAATGGTCACATATGGTATCAAGGCTTGTTGAGGATTCTGAAGAACTAGAAATAACTTTGGCTAAGATTTTACATTATTTGTTTGAACCACCCTTTAATGTGAATGTGTATCATATTTGTTGTTTATATACTTATATATCAGACGTGTGTGTTTTAAAAATTCAGCGAAACAAACCTGTAAATCTAAACAATATATACAGGGTGTTGCATGCTGTGATTGTTGAGAAAACGGGGACTTGTATCTTGCAACAAATCCTGAATTGTCTGTATACGTAATAATTGTTGCATTCTTAAAATAAAAATTCACAAACTGAAATGTTGTCGTTATATGAAAGTGGCTCATTACAGTTATTGTACCTCAGAGAGGCAAGAAGGATGGCTGAGCAGCTGTTGAAAAACATATATTATAATCCCTCTAACCCCGGGTCTTATGGGGGTAAAGAGCGTTTACAGAGAGCTATAGTCGAAGAAACAGGGAGTCTGTTAAGCGATGCTAAAGTGAATGAATGGTTATCAGAGCAAGATGCCTACACTCTACATAAACCTGTAAGAAAACATTTTCCAAGAAATAGAGTTTTTTCTACGCATCCATTATCCCAATTTCAGGCGGATCTATGTGACATGCAGTCCCTTGCCGATAAAAATGATGGAAATCGCTACATGCTAACGGTTATAGATATTTTCTCTAAATTAGCCTATGTAAGGGTGTTAAAAAATAAGAGCGGGGCAGAGGTGACCAGGGCCTTTGAATCGATCTTGAAGGCAGGAGGCGCCCCCAAGAAAGTGCAGACGGATGGCGGAAAAGAATTTTTTAATCAAACATTTCAGAAGCTAATGAATAAGTATAATATAGTACATTTTGCTACAGGCTCTGATTTGAAAGCTTCGGTTGTGGAACGCTTTAATAGGACTTTGAAAGAGCGGATGTGGCGCTATTTTACAGCTCACAACACCAACCGATATACAGACATAGTTCAGGATTTAGTAAACGGTTACAACCACAGCTACCATAAGACTATACGTATGAAGCCCTCGGAGGTCTCTTCGGAAAACTCTTTTCAAGTCTTTAAAAATATGTATGGTTTGTTCCCACTTCGCCGTAAGAAAAAAATGACTTTTAAATTCCTAGTGGGTGACTTGGTGCGTATATCAAAGTTGAGGGGTGTTTTCGACAAAAAATACGAACAAGGCTTTAGCTCGGAGTTGTTTACCGTTACCGAATGTCTGCCACGCATTCCGCCGGTCTACAAATTAAAAGATTATGACGGGGATCTTATAGAGGGATCTTTTTATGAGAAGGAATTACAGAAGGTCCAGTTGGGTAAAGACAAAGTCTTTCACGTGGAGGAGATTCTAGATCAGAAGAGAGAAAAGGGTAAAAAATGGTTGCTGGTCCGCTGGAAAAACTGGCCTCAAAAGTTCAACAGTTGGGTATTGGAGCAGGATGTGGTGGAGGCAACGGGGGTTAATTTAAACCCCTAGTCATGATAACTAGCGCATCATTCGCGTGTACACAGTTGGGCATCATGGAACACAGCGGCTTCTACCTGACTCTCCCCAGTAATGCGTCGGCACAGATATATCGTAATAATCAGAGTTCGAAGTATACAACCAATTTTCCAAAGCCTATAGAGTTATCAGAGGCTTGGGAAGTAGGTCTCAGCGAGATTACATACCCCCATAGTTGGTATAATATCAAAGCTAAGGACCGTGATTTTTATTGCAAAAGGTTCTCGGAACCTGCGAAACTTATTAAGCTTAAAAAAGGTTTCTATAGAACCGTCGACAGGATCGTCTCAGAGTTGAATGAACACCTAACCCTGAACAAGATGGAAATATTCCTATTCTACAATCCAATCCATAAAAGGATACAAATCTCAGGGCCTGCTAACGGAGGTATAAAGACCAGCGGTAATTTATCCTACATGTTGGGGATGGGTCCCAATAAATGGACGTATGTGAACGATAAATTATTCCCATTCCCTGCGGATATACATGCAGGCTTTTACAACATATTTGTCTATACCGACATCATAACCTATCAAAGGGTCGGAGACAGCTGTGTCCCCCTCCTGCGAACAGTTCATATAGACGGCAAGGATGGGGACATCGTCACTGTCAATTATGACAAGCCGCACTACGTACATGTCAGCAAGAACTATATTGAAAACATTCTGGTTGAGCTTAAAACGGATCAGAACGAAAACATTGAATTTACTTATGGTAAAACGATTGTAAAACTCCACTTTAGACCCACCAAAACCTCTCTACATATATAATAGCTGTATTATATTTATAAACATAATACAAATAAAAGGGTTATGGAGCTCCATCAGCTCGACCCTAACCGTTATGTTTCATACTATGTGGATCAAGTGGGTAATGGACTACCAGGATATCATGGAGCGCCGACAATGTATGGTTCGGGGATAGGAGGTATATTCCGTAACCTCTTCAGGATGGTTTTACCGTTTATGAAGAGAGGCTTCAGCATAGCCAAACCACATTTAAAATCAGCGGCTAAAAATATAGTAAGTGAGGTTGTAGCCAATGCTATGACCCGAAGGGCGTCACCAGAGGTGGAGCATCAAGAAGGCTCGGGGCTTATGATATTGTCACGAAGGCCAAAAAAGAGACCTCCTGGTTTAAGGCGTAGACCTGCACCTAAAAAGCGGCGGTTAACTGTTAAAAGAACCTCAGTAAGTCAAAGACGGGGTAAAGTGAGGAGGTCTGTACCAAAACAGGCTAAAAGAATACTAGGAAGTATTTTCTAAAAGAATAAGTGACATGGCTCTTTTACATCGAATGTCCTCTGAAGCTATAAAGACAGAACTTGATCTTTTCACGGCACCGTTAACGCAGCATTCAATAGATAGATCCAGTTATGTGGAGATAGCCCCTCTCTCTGCTATTACCGATAACGGGCCTATCGAATTTTTCATACCAGGCCATGGTGACAACTATCTGGACCTCAACAACACCTTGGTGCATTTACGTCTAAAAGTGACCAAAAGAGATGGGTCTAATATTGCAGACGATGCCAAAGTGAGTCTCATTAATTACCCCTTGGCCACCATTTTCTCCCAAGTTGATGTGACTTTGGGTGAACGCCTAATCAGTCAAAGCAGCGCTACATACCCTTATAGAGCCATCATGGAGTGTTTACTAAACTACTCCGAAGACACTCTCAAAACCCAATTTAGCGCCGGGCTGTTTAGCAAGGATACTGCAGGAGCCTCTATGGAATCGACAGACCCTTCCACCGGTGCAAACAAAGGACTAGCGGCACGAGCTCGCTACTGCGCCGAATCTCGAGAGTTTCATTTGCTAGGCCCTATACACTCTGACATTTTCTTTCAAGAACGGTTACTCTTAAATTCGGTTGATTTAAGATTAAAATTAACCAGGGCCAAGGATGATTTTTGCCTGATGTCTCCCCAAGACGGGGATTTTAGTTTGAAAGTGTTGGGGGCAACCCTTTTTATTAAAAAAGTATCTGTATCTCCGGCCGTGCGCCTGGGTCACTCACATGCTTTGATGAAAGGAAATGCCCTTTACCCTCTCCAAAGAATTACCATGAAAACCTTTAGCATACCTGTGGGCAGTAGAATCTGCAGTCAAGAAAACCTATTTCTAGGCCCTTTACCTAGATATGTGGTTATAGGTCTGGTTGATCACGCCTCTAATACGGGCAGTTTAGATAAAAACCCCTTTAATTTTCAGCACTTCAATGCAGAGTATGTAGCGCTCTGTCAGGACGGACGTCAGGTTCCGGCGAAGGCTTTCCAACCACAATTTAATAACAACATATCTGTGCGAGAATTTTACAATCTATTCCTGGCTACAGGGCGACATCTAAAAGATCTCTCTTTACCTATTGACAGAAATGATTTTGCAGAGGGTTACACATTGTATGCTTTCAATTTATCACCTGATGATGACACCTCAGGAAATCTGTCTGTGGTGTCCCAAGGTAACCTCAGGCTGGAAATGCGTTTCCGTACACCTTTAACCTGTACAGTTAGCATGATTGTTTACGCATGCTCTGATTCAATCTTGGAAGTGAATGCCCGAAGACAGGTCTTAGTGGATTATTATTAAGGACCTTTGAACAAAGACATGAATACCCAAGAGTTGGACGGGCTCATGAGCCGCTTGATTGGAAAACAATTTTGTGGAGTGTTGGCTTGTGATGAATTACCTATGGAGATATGGTCTGAGAGGCCTGCAATGTTTATTGTCAATACCCATCCTAAACACATGCCTGGTGAACATTGGCTAGCTATGACATTAGAACAGGAAGGTGGACGAAAAATCTCAACTTTTTTTGATTCCTATGGCTTTCCCCCCGGTTTTTCACATTTCCCTAAATCTATTAAAGATTTTTTGACCCTAAACGGTACAAAGATCTACTACAACATCAAACAAGTGCAAGATAACCTTTCCACTACATGCGGTCACCACTGTGTATTTTACCTGTGCCAAAGAGCCCGGGGAGTTTCTTTTGAAGATGTTATGTCTCTTTATAAGGATGATTTAAGAAGTAATGATAACCTTGTATCTTGTTTTGTTAGAAAATATCAAAAGTGTTCAAATGTGTGTCCTTTAAGAACGCGTAATCAAGGCGTATGCTCACGTCATATGTTTCAAGAATGCCACAAATGTTAACTTGCTTATTTTTCAAATAAAAAATTTATTGAATTTAATCATAGTCATTCAAAAGTCATTTTCAAAAGTCTAACCACGCCGAGAGATCGGGTTTAGGAAAAGGTCCTGAGACGTTCATGGGAGTAAATGAGTTAGCATCATCGCTTTCATATGGGGCCGGTGTCGTTGGGGCATCTTTAGGGGTGCTGTATCTCGTTGAAGGCTTTTGTTTTAAAGCTTGAATCTGTTGACGAAGCTTATGGTTGGGTACACCGGAGAGGGGGATGTTGAGGATTGCCAGGGCCTTAAGAAACTGACGCCAGCCGGGAGGCCTTCGGTCATCAGCAACCTTGTGGGCAGCCGTGGTACTTTTAAGCAAGTCCTGCATATGGGACCCCCTAACCACAGAGCCCTGAAGGATAAACTCTCCAGAGTCGTTCCAAGCAGCTATCCCCTTTGAGTCTTTTATCTTGTTCATAATGTATTTAACATTCTTCCTGTTACGTAAAGGCACATGTGTCAGTAGGTCATGCATAACTTTATCTTCAAATGGCATTTGAGCTTCACCCGACATATTATCGCCACTAGGTAAGATCGACGGTACAGGCCTTACAGGGGCATGGCTATCGTTAGGTTCGACATCTGTTAAAGGGTCCGGTAGGGAAAGGGTTAAATGGTTAGTCTCTCTCTCCCCTTGCTTTACCCGAGTCAAATACCTTTGCATTAGGTTTGTGTATTTTTGAATCTTATCATAGGGGTTCAATCCTTTTCGGTTCAAAACATCCTTCATGGCCGTATCCAAATCATTTTCCGCTGTTTGTCTGATATCTTCAGGACCCTGCATTTGTTTTTTAAGTCTATCCAACTCTTGTTGAGGCACCAAGTACATTTTAGTGGCCATCACACCCACGTGTTCAACCACCACGTCTGGCCGCAATAAGGCTGGTGATGAAGGGCACGGCTATACTGAGTAAAGGTAGAAGAAAACCCCCAGACTGTTGTATACTATGTCTTTTCTTTTGAAGACTGGCCCTTTTATTGGCAAAGAGTTTGATCGCTGTCTTTTGTCTCCTTAATTTTTTCAATTGGTTCAGGGTGAGTGGAATGCGTCCTTTGAGAAGATTCAAAGCAATCTCACATAGGGCTAATATGAGATCTGAAGAACAGCGACCCAAGATGGCCTTCCGTTCTTTAGCTGTAGAACCTACTAGCCTTCTCAAGAGGGGGAGGTTTCTTTTTAAACGCAGAGACATAGCGTTTACTTTTTAGGAAGGTATGCAGCAGGCCTCTCCCCCGGAAACAGCCCTGTACGTAGCCTAAGGTGTTCTGGAGTATTTGCTTTTAAATCCACGATTAAATAAGAAAATGGCTCTTTGGTAGCGTCCTCATAGCTCTCCATAAAGTATGATTTCCGTCCAGGGTACATCTGCTGAGCTAGAGTGCTAATTTGCAGTTTATCTCTAGGATTTTTAAACAATACCATGTAGTTGGCATTCAAGCTAATGGTCCGACTATTTTTACCTTGGTGAAACACATTCTGGACCAAGTAAAGCACGGACAGGTTTCTATGATGAGTATATTGGGTAAAAGCTCGTGCAATTTCAGGGTGTTCGCTACCAGCAAATAGCATATCGTCCAAAACCAGCAGATTATTTACATGTGGGGGGAGAAGTTCATCATCAGACAGAGAATCGGGTATTCCTTCAACAAACTTGATTTTTATTGTCTTCAATAATTCATCATACAGAGGTTGGTAACATGAATAACACCATACAATATTGTCAGGCTTTTGAGATAACACATGTTCAGAATTCTCTAAAATACTTTTTACAAAAAAAGTTTTGCCACTGTTTGAAGGGCCGGCAATTAATGCTGAAAAAGGCAATTGTAGCCGGGGGTCAAAACCCTCGACAGCAGTCATAATATCTTAAGCTTTAAGACACACTGGGGCTTGTAGCATAAGTCAGTAGCCAAAGGGCAATGTGGTACCGTCAGGCAATAGCTGTCTCTTGTCATAGACTACCCTGAATCTTTTAGTGAGTGGTGCGTTTCTTAGATGGAACCCCTTTTTATCCCTCACTATTTTGTTGTAGGAGCTCAAAATCTCCAAGTCACTATTCTTGTCCTTTACGAACCCCTCGACCAAGCGCGTGATTGATTCCAAGTTTACACGCGGTGCATTTTCATAGTTTTGAGTCACGCCTTTGGCTTTCAACACCACGTGATTGGCTTTAGTCCTAAAAGCATAGCTTTTTGGACCACATGAGGACCATTCTGTAATATGGTCACCCTCTTCGAGTTCACTCGTTAAACCCCCAAGATAGTTGCTAAGTGGGGGGGTCCAATCCCCCGGTTTGCTTACATAGACCACAGAGTCTGTGTCGTGGTAAAGAACCCGCCTCTGAAGCTGTTCCATGAGGGTGTACAGTTCAAGGCGGCCATAGGCTGTGGTAAATGCTGCAAGAAACACATTTACATTACCCGGGGGTAGAACCCACTTTTGGTGGCGCCTCCATTGCACCAAGGCAATGTCTTGACTCAAGAAGGAAAAATGTGAAATTTCGTATTGGTCCGAAAAAACAAATTCCAAAAATTCTTCGGGGTCTTTAATGATCGAAGTTGTTAGCATATTGCATCTCTGCGCTAATTTCCCCCAAAGGGAGTTCAAGTACAATTTCGACACATTTCTTTTGGTTTTGTTGACCTCTATTCTGTCAGGGTCAAGAAGTATGCCTTCTCTGTCATGGTAGTCTTGAATGTACTGGTCTTTACTTTCTTGATCTGTGACCGATGCAGGATAGCCTGAAGCCATCTGCTTGCATCTCAAGAAGGTTTTGATGTACTCTTTAAAAAGTGTGTCTGATTTCCTGGAAAAGTTCCACACTTCAAAGATTTTGGCCACACGATACCCCTTCTCTAAAGCCTTAGAGAATTCTACAGTGACCCATACACCGGTCAGGGCTCTTTCTTGATCTGTGTGATCACAGGGGTTTTCCTGGTTGTGGTTTTCACAGCATGTGCGACAAAGGGGAAAGAAAAGTTTTCCTTTAGGACCCTTGTAAGGCAACACAGGTATAAACAGCCCCCTAGGAGGGTAGACAGTCGCTTTGATTAAACCAAAATAATTTTGGGGTTCGTCAAAGTCGCTGTGAATAATTTCAGGATGCCCTATAGGATAGAATGAGGAACTCATTACATGAGGATATAGGGATGTAAAATCTACATAGCCTATTGTCTCGTCGGGTTGAGCTACATAACGCAATGTCAAAGCATTGGTCCGGCCTCCAAACAAGGCCTGTCGCGGTTCCAGGGGCTCTGGAGGGTCATAATGGGTAAGGAAGGCCTTAACACTAGGATCTGCCTTTTTGAGGGCTGTCCATTCGTGCTCCCACAAAACCACAACTTTTAACCCGTAAGTAGCCTTTAAAGAATTCAGTTTGTCTTGAAACTCTTGGTACATTTCCCCAAAAGTCTTTTGGGTTAGGACACACAAGGTGTGGGGGACAAAGCATAATTTACAACCGTGGAAGAAACAACCGTTGTACTCATACACTGTCTCAACCCCGTCAATCTGTGTGTATCCATCTACATGGTAAGGCCCAAAAGCCTTCTCCCCCCGATTCAAAGCATGTTGGATAAAAATATCTTTATCCTGGGCCAAGTACTCCAACCATTGAATGGAACCACTAGAGTAGGCCTTGAATTGGCGTCGGTAGTTGTCTGGCGATGGGATAGCTATAGATTCAGGAGTTAGATAGTGTGTACGATAGGTTTTCATGCACGCTGATGCAATAGTTGTACAGCTCCAGGGGTCAATGCCCGCATCTTTGATTACCTCTTCTCTGAATCTGAGGCATCCTTCACGAAGTATAACAACGTCATTGTCACAGTATGATTCCATCTCTTTATGGAAATCAAAAGTGCCATGTCTTACGGTCTCGTACCATGTCATGAATCTCTCACGCTCTTTGGGAGACATTTGATCACACCCGTACATTTCGGGGGCTGGATAAGATCCTATATAATGTAGATTCTCCTCAGATGTGAAGAAATGAGGGAAATAGCCTTTGACAGAGTTTTCAAAACCCAAGGCCTCTGGCATTTGAGCCAATCTCATGGGTAAGAAGCTTAAGCTGTCAATGTATCTCTGTTTGAAGGCGGGGTCAACAAAGCATAATATTTTACTCCCTTGAGCTATGACACTGGGTGCCACGCCTTGCTGTATCAAAGGGTTCAGAAGCAGATAGGAGTCATAGGCCCTAGCATTGTGAGCTATAAACGTGAAGTTTCTGTACTGGGCTTTCTAAAATGTTTTAGAAAGAGTTGGGCACAATCGGGTCCCTCGGCCGACCATTTTTCACCCCTTGAAAGTCATGGTTGACACAAAAATAGGCAAATGAACCCCTGATTGCTGAGTTGTCTCAAAATCATAAAACACATATTTCTCTGTATGTTCATCTTCAGCCAAGGGCTGAATGTAACACTCATGTGTTACTTCTTGAACTGCTTCCGCGTCTCTGCTTTTCAAAGGACCTTTACAGATTGGGCAGTGTATAATTCCACAAACATGAGGTTTAGGGCTATCTATTTTAAGGTTGTAATTGCAATGACATTTTGGACATTTCTTGTTAATGTCACAACTGCTTACAGATTTACATGCCTTGGGATGCCATGTTTTCAGTTTGTGTTTTTCGTAACAGTAGGCCGAACGACATGTGCGGTGACAATCCGCACAGGGGGTCAAGTTTAGCGGCTGCATAGGGCAATGTTTATCCAGACATACTGAACAGTTGTAACGGCACGAGTGCCCCCCCATGCGTGTGTAGCCGGTATGACAGGCTGGACAGACATATGGCGCGCCTAAAAAGGCTGTGATGTTAGTTACGGCATAGTAATGCTCATTTTGCACATAAAAGTACATAGTCTTAGGATGTGGTTCGCGGTATATTTTGGAACTTGAGGAGAGCGTCATTAGCCCTACTGTGGTACAAAACCACAATCTTGATGTTCAGAAAGTTTTCAAATTTGACTATGTCTGAGAAAGCCACAGCAATCCTGTATACCGAGACCCACCGCAGTTTGTAGCTCGAGAGCTTTATGTAACGCGGCTTGATCAGTACATCCTGGGCTGAGTAGTGGGCCAAACCTATGGCAAACATAGCTTATTACCTGGATTGTGAACGTTTATGAGATAGGCCCTTTTATTGCTTATGATTCGGACTGCATTAAACTCTCGAGCTTTCGTCTCTGACAACTGAAATGTTTGTCGTTATATGAAAGTGGCTCATTACAGTTATTGATCCTCAGAGAGGCAAGAAGGATGGCTGAGCAGCTGTTGAAAACATATATATATAATCCCTCTAACCCCGGGTCTTATGGGGGTAAAGAGCGTTTAACAGAGAGCTATAGTCGAGAAAACAGGTGGAGTCTGTTAAGCGATGCTAAAGTGAGATGATGGTTATCAGAGCAAGATGCCTACACTCTACATAAACCTGTAAGAAAACATTTTCCAAGAAATAGAGTTTTTTCTACGCATCCATTACCAATTTCAGGCGGATCTATGTGACATGCAGTCCCTTGCCGATAAAAATGATGAAATCGCTACATGCTAACGGTTATAGATATTTTCTCTAAATTAGCCTATGTAAGGGTGTAAAAAATAAGAGCGGGGCAGAGGTGACACCAGGGCCTTTGAATCGATCTTGAAGGCAGGAGGCGCCCCAAGAAAGTGGCAGACGGATGGCGGAAAAGAATTTTTAATCAAACATTTCAGAAGCTAATGAATAAGTATAATATAGTACATTTTGCTACAGGCTCTGATTTGAAAGCTCGGTTGTGGAACGCTTTAATAGGACTTTGAAAGAGCGGATGTGGCGCTATTTTACAGCTCACAACACCAACCGAATATACAGACATAGTTCAGGATTTAGAAAAGGTTACAACCACAGCTACCATAGATGATACGTATGAAGCCCTCGGAGGTCTCTTCGGAAAACTCTTTCAAGTCTTTAAAATATGTATGGTTTGTTCCCACTTCGCCGTAAGAAAAAAATGACTTTTTTAATTCCTAGTGGGTGACTTGGTGCGTAATCAAAAGTTGAGGGGTGTTTTCGACAAAAATACGAACAAGGCTTTAGCTCGGAGTTGTTTACCGTTACCGAATGTCTGCCACGCATTCCGCCGGTCTACAAATTAAAAGATTATGACGGGGACTTATAGAGGGATGTTTTATGAGAAGGAATTACCGAAGGGTCAGTTGGGTAAAGACAAATCTTTCACGTGGAGGAGATTCTAGATCAGAAGAGAGAAAAGGTTAAAAAATGGTTGTGGTCCGCTGGAAAAACTGGCCTCAAAAGACAGTTGGGTATTGGAGCAGGATGTGGTGGAGGCAACGGGGGTTAATTTAAACCCCTAGTCATGATAACTAGCGCATCATTCGCGTGTACACAGTTGGGCATCATGGAACACAGCGGCTTCTACCTGACTCTCCCCAGTAATGCGTCGCACAGATATATCGTAATAATCAGAGTTCGAAGTATACAACCAATTTTCCAAAGCCTATAGAGTTATCAGAAGGCTTGGGAAGTAGGTCTCAGCGAGATTACATACCCCCATAGTTGGTATAATATCAAAGCTAAGGACCGTGATTTTATTGCAAAAGGTTCTCGGAACCTGCGAAACTTATTAAGCTTAAAAAAGGTTTCTATAGAACCGTCGACAGGATCGTCTCAGAGTTGAATGAAACACCTACCCTGAACAAGATGGAAATATTCCTATTCTACAATCCAATCCATAAAAGGATACAAAATCTCAGGGCCTGCTAACGGAGGTATAAGACCAGCGGTAATTTATCCTACATGTTGGGGATGGGTCCAATAAATGGACGTATGTGAACGATAAATTATTCCCATTCCCTGCGGATATACATGCAGGCTTTTACACAATATTTGTCTATACCGACATCATAACCTATCAAAGGGTCGGAGACAGCTGTGTCCCCCCTCCTGCGAACAGTTCATATAGACGGCAAGGATGGGGACATCGTCACTGTCATTATGACAAGCCGCACTACGTACATGTCAGCAAGAAACTATATTGAAAACATTCTTGGTTGAGCTTAAAACGGATCAGAACGAAAACATTGAATTTACTTATGGTTAAAACGATTGTAAAACTCCACTTTAGACCCACCCAAACCTCTCTACATATATAATAGCTGTATTATATTTATAAACATAATACAAATAAAAGGGTTATGGAGCTCCATCAGCTCGACCCTAACCGTTATGTTTCATACTATGTGGATCAAGTGGGTAATGGACTACCAGGATATTCATGGAGCGCGACAATGTATGGTTCGGGGATAGGAGGTATATTCCGTAACCTCTTCAGGATGGTTTTTACCGTTTATGAAGAGAGGCTTCAGCATAGCCAAACCACATTTAAAATCAGCGGCTAAAAATATAGTAAGTGAGGTTGTAGCCAATGCTATGACCCGAAGGGCGTCACCAGAGGTGGAGCATCAAGAAGGCTCGGGGCTTATGATATTGTCACGAAGGCCAAAAAAGAGACCTCCTGGTTTAAGGCGTAGACCTGCACCTAAAAAGCGGCGGTTAACTGTTAAAAGAACCTCAGTAAGTCAAAGACGGGGTAAAGTGAGGAGGTCTGTACCAAAACAGGCTAAAAGAATACTAGGAAGTATTTTCTAAAAGAATAAGTGACATGGCTCTTTTACATCGAATGTCCTCTGAAGCTATAAAGACAGAACTTGATCTTTTCACGGCACCGTTAACGCAGCATTCAATAGATAGATCCAGTTATGTGGAGATAGCCCCTCTCTCTGCTATTACCGATAACGGGCCTATCGAATTTTTCATACCAGGCCATGGTGACAACTATCTGGACCTCAACAACACCTTGGTGCATTTACGTCTAAAAGTGACCAAAAGAGATGGGTCTAATATTGCAGACGATGCCAAAGTGAGTCTCATTAATTACCCCTTGGCCACCATTTTCTCCCAAGTTGATGTGACTTTGGGTGAACGCCTAATCAGTCAAAGCAGCGCTACATACCCTTATAGAGCCATCATGGAGTGTTTACTAAACTACTCCGAAGACACTCTCAAAACCCAATTTAGCGCCGGGCTGTTTAGCAAGGATACTGCAGGAGCCTCTATGGAATCGACAGACCCTTCCACCGGTGCAAACAAAGGACTAGCGGCACGAGCTCGCTACTGCGCCGAATCTCGAGAGTTTCATTTGCTAGGCCCTATACACTCTGACATTTTCTTTCAAGAACGGTTACTCTTAAATTCGGTTGATTTAAGATTAAAATTAACCAGGGCCAAGGATGATTTTGCCTGATGTCTCCCCAAGACGGGGATTTTAGTTTGAAAGTGTTGGGGGCAACCCTTTTATTAAAAAAGTATCTGTATCTCCGGCCGTGCGCCTGGGTCACTCACATGCTTTGATGAAAGGAAATGCCCTTTACCCTCTCCAAAGAATTACCATGAAAACCTTTAGCATACCTGTGGGCAGTAGAATCTGCAGTCAAGAAAACCTATTTCTAGGCCCTTTACCTAGATATGTGGTTATAGGTCTGGTTGATCACGCCTCTAATACGGGCAGTTTAGATAAAAACCCCTTTAATTTTCAGCACTTCAATGCAGAGTATGTAGCGCTCTGTCAGGACGGACGTCAGGTTCCGGCGAAGGCTTTCCAACCACAATTTAATAACAACATATCTGTGCGAGAATTTTACAATCTATTCCTGGCTACAGGGCGACATCTAAAAGATCTCTCTTTACCTATTGACAGAAATGATTTTGCAGAGGGTTACACATTGTATGCTTTCAATTTATCACCTGATGATGACACCTCAGGAAATCTGTCTGTGGTGTCCCAAGGTAACCTCAGGCTGGAAATGCGTTTCCGTACACCTTTAACCTGTACAGTTAGCATGATTGTTTACGCATGCTCTGATTCAATCTTGGAAGTGAATGCCCGAAGACAGGTCTTAGTGGATTATTATTAAGGACCTTTGAACAAAGACATGAATACCCAAGAGTTGGACGGGCTCATGAGCCGCTTGATTGGAAAACAATTTTGTGGAGTGTTGGCTTGTGATGAATTACCTATGGAGATATGGTCTGAGAGGCCTGCAATGTTTATTGTCAATACCCATCCTAAACACATGCCTGGTGAACATTGGCTAGCTATGACATTAGAACAGGAAGGTGGACGAAAAATCTCAACTTTTTTTGATTCCTATGGCTTTCCCCCCGGTTTTTCACATTTCCCTAAATCTATTAAAGATTTTTTGACCCTAAACGGTACAAAGATCTACTACAACATCAAACAAGTGCAAGATAACCTTTCCACTACATGCGGTCACCACTGTGTATTTTACCTGTGCCAAAGAGCCCGGGGAGTTTCTTTTGAAGATGTTATGTCTCTTTATAAGGATGATTTAAGAAGTAATGATAACCTTGTATCTTGTTTTGTTAGAAAATATCAAAAGTGTTCAAATGTGTGTCCTTTAAGAACGCGTAATCAAGGCGTATGCTCACGTCATATGTTTCAAGAATGCCACAAATGTTAACTTGCTTATTTTTCAAATAAAAATTTATTGAATTTAATCATAGTCATTCAAAAGTCATTTTCAAAAGTCTAACCACGCCGAGAGATCGGGTTTAGGAAAAGGTCCTGAGACGTTCATGGGAGTAAATGAGTTAGCATCATCGCTTTCATATGGGGCCGGTGTCGTTGGGGCATCTTTAGGGGTGCTGTATCTCGTTGAAGGCTTTTGTTTTAAAGCTTGAATCTGTTGACGAAGCTTATGGTTGGGTACACCGGAGAGGGGGATGTTGAGGATTGCCAGGGCCTTAAGAAACTGACGCCAGCCGGGAGGCCTTCGGTCATCAGCAACCTTGTGGGCAGCCGTGGTACTTTTAAGCAAGTCCTGCATATGGGACCCCCTAACCACAGAGCCCTGAAGGATAAACTCTCCAGAGTCGTTCCAAGCAGCTATCCCCTTTGAGTCTTTTATCTTGTTCATAATGTATTTAACATTCTTCCTGTTACGTAAAGGCACATGTGTCAGTAGGTCATGCATAACTTTATCTTCAAATGGCATTTGAGCTTCACCCGACATATTATCGCCACTAGGTAAGATCGACGGTACAGGCCTTACAGGGGCATGGCTATCGTTAGGTTCGACATCTGTTAAAGGGTCCGGTAGGGAAAGGGTTAAATGGTTAGTCTCTCTCTCCCCTTGCTTTACCCGAGTCAAATACCTTTGCATTAGGTTTGTGTATTTTTGAATCTTATCATAGGGGTTCAATCCTTTTCGGTTCAAAACATCCTTCATGGCCGTATCCAAATCATTTTCCGCTGTTTGTCTGATATCTTCAGGACCCTGCATTTGTTTTTTAAGTCTATCCAACTCTTGTTGAGGCACCAAGTACATTTTAGTGGCCATCACACCCACGTGTTCAACCACCACGTCTGGCCGCAATAAGGCTGGTGATGAAGGGCACGGCTATACTGAGTAAAGGTAGAAGAAAACCCCCAGACTGTTGTATACTATGTCTTTTCTTTTGAAGACTGGCCCTTTTATTGGCAAAGAGTTTGATCGCTGTCTTTTGTCTCCTTAATTTTTTCAATTGGTTCAGGGTGAGTGGAATGCGTCCTTTGAGAAGATTCAAAGCAATCTCACATAGGGCTAATATGAGATCTGAAGAACAGCGACCCAAGATGGCCTTCCGTTCTTTAGCTGTAGAACCTACTAGCCTTCTCAAGAGGGGGAGGTTTCTTTTTAAACGCAGAGACATAGCGTTTACTTTTTAGGAAGGTATGCAGCAGGCCTCTCCCCCGGAAACAGCCCTGTACGTAGCCTAAGGTGTTCTGGAGTATTTGCTTTTAAATCCACGATTAAATAAGAAAATGGCTCTTTGGTAGCGTCCTCATAGCTCTCCATAAAGTATGATTTCCGTCCAGGGTACATCTGCTGAGCTAGAGTGCTAATTTGCAGTTTATCTCTAGGATTTTTAAACAATACCATGTAGTTGGCATTCAAGCTAATGGTCCGACTATTTTTACCTTGGTGAAACACATTCTGGACCAAGTAAAGCACGGACAGGTTTCTATGATGAGTATATTGGGTAAAAGCTCGTGCAATTTCAGGGTGTTCGCTACCAGCAAATAGCATATCGTCCAAAACCAGCAGATTATTTACATGTGGGGGGAGAAGTTCATCATCAGACAGAGAATCGGGTATTCCTTCAACAAACTTGATTTTTATTGTCTTCAATAATTCATCATACAGAGGTTGGTAACATGAATAACACCATACAATATTGTCAGGCTTTTGAGATAACACATGTTCAGAATTCTCTAAAATACTTTTTACAAAAAAAGTTTTGCCACTGTTTGAAGGGCCGGCAATTAATGCTGAAAAAGGCAATTGTAGCCGGGGGTCAAAACCCTCGACAGCAGTCATAATATCTTAAGCTTTAAGACACACTGGGGCTTGTAGCATAAGTCAGTAGCCAAAGGGCAATGTGGTACCGTCAGGCAATAGCTGTCTCTTGTCATAGACTACCCTGAATCTTTTAGTGAGTGGTGCGTTTCTTAGATGGAACCCCTTTTTATCCCTCACTATTTTGTTGTAGGAGCTCAAAATCTCCAAGTCACTATTCTTGTCCTTTACGAACCCCTCGACCAAGCGCGTGATTGATTCCAAGTTTACACGCGGTGCATTTTCATAGTTTTGAGTCACGCCTTTGGCTTTCAACACCACGTGATTGGCTTTAGTCCTAAAAGCATAGCTTTTTGGACCACATGAGGACCATTCTGTAATATGGTCACCCTCTTCGAGTTCACTCGTTAAACCCCCAAGATAGTTGCTAAGTGGGGGGGTCCAATCCCCCGGTTTGCTTACATAGACCACAGAGTCTGTGTCGTGGTAAAGAACCCGCCTCTGAAGCTGTTCCATGAGGGTGTACAGTTCAAGGCGGCCATAGGCTGTGGTAAATGCTGCAAGAAACACATTTACATTACCCGGGGGTAGAACCCACTTTTGGTGGCGCCTCCATTGCACCAAGGCAATGTCTTGACTCAAGAAGGAAAAATGTGAAATTTCGTATTGGTCCGAAAAAACAAATTCCAAAAATTCTTCGGGGTCTTTAATGATCGAAGTTGTTAGCATATTGCATCTCTGCGCTAATTTCCCCCAAAGGGAGTTCAAGTACAATTTCGACACATTTCTTTTGGTTTTGTTGACCTCTATTCTGTCAGGGTCAAGAAGTATGCCTTCTCTGTCATGGTAGTCTTGAATGTACTGGTCTTTACTTTCTTGATCTGTGACCGATGCAGGATAGCCTGAAGCCATCTGCTTGCATCTCAAGAAGGTTTTGATGTACTCTTTAAAAAGTGTGTCTGATTTCCTGGAAAAGTTCCACACTTCAAAGATTTTGGCCACACGATACCCCTTCTCTAAAGCCTTAGAGAATTCTACAGTGACCCATACACCGGTCAGGGCTCTTTCTTGATCTGTGTGATCACAGGGGTTTTCCTGGTTGTGGTTTTCACAGCATGTGCGACAAAGGGGAAAGAAAAGTTTTCCTTTAGGACCCTTGTAAGGCAACACAGGTATAAACAGCCCCCTAGGAGGGTAGACAGTCGCTTTGATTAAACCAAAATAATTTTGGGGTTCGTCAAAGTCGCTGTGAATAATTTCAGGATGCCCTATAGGATAGAATGAGGAACTCATTACATGAGGATATAGGGATGTAAAATCTACATAGCCTATTGTCTCGTCGGGTTGAGCTACATAACGCAATGTCAAAGCATTGGTCCGGCCTCCAAACAAGGCCTGTCGCGGTTCCAGGGGCTCTGGAGGGTCATAATGGGTAAGGAAGGCCTTAACACTAGGATCTGCCTTTTTGAGGGCTGTCCATTCGTGCTCCCACAAAACCACAACTTTTAACCCGTAAGTAGCCTTTAAAGAATTCAGTTTGTCTTGAAACTCTTGGTACATTTCCCCAAAAGTCTTTTGGGTTAGGACACACAAGGTGTGGGGGACAAAGCATAATTTACAACCGTGGAAGAAACAACCGTTGTACTCATACACTGTCTCAACCCCGTCAATCTGTGTGTATCCATCTACATGGTAAGGCCCAAAAGCCTTCTCCCCCCGATTCAAAGCATGTTGGATAAAAATATCTTTATCCTGGGCCAAGTACTCCAACCATTGAATGGAACCACTAGAGTAGGCCTTGAATTGGCGTCGGTAGTTGTCTGGCGATGGGATAGCTATAGATTCAGGAGTTAGATAGTGTGTACGATAGGTTTTCATGCACGCTGATGCAATAGTTGTACAGCTCCAGGGGTCAATGCCCGCATCTTTGATTACCTCTTCTCTGAATCTGAGGCATCCTTCACGAAGTATAACAACGTCATTGTCACAGTATGATTCCATCTCTTTATGGAAATCAAAAGTGCCATGTCTTACGGTCTCGTACCATGTCATGAATCTCTCACGCTCTTTGGGAGACATTTGATCACACCCGTACATTTCGGGGGCTGGATAAGATCCTATATAATGTAGATTCTCCTCAGATGTGAAGAAATGAGGGAAATAGCCTTTGACAGAGTTTTCAAAACCCAAGGCCTCTGGCATTTGAGCCAATCTCATGGGTAAGAAGCTTAAGCTGTCAATGTATCTCTGTTTGAAGGCGGGGTCAACAAAGCATAATATTTTACTCCCTTGAGCTATGACACTGGGTGCCACGCCTTGCTGTATCAAAGGGTTCAGAAGCAGATAGGAGTCATAGGCCCTAGCATTGTGAGCTATAAACGTGAAGTTTCTGTACTGGGCTTTTCTAAAATGTTTTAGAAAGAGTTGGGCACAATCGGGTCCCTCGGCCGACCATTTTTCACCCTTGAAAGTCATGGTTGACACAAAAATAGGCAAATGAACCCCTGATTGCTGAGTTGTCTCAAAATCATAAAACACATATTTCTCTGTATGTTCATCTTCAGCCAAGGGCTGAATGTAACACTCATGTGTTACTTCTTGAACTGCTTCCGCGTCTCTGCTTTTCAAAGGACCTTTACAGATTGGGCAGTGTATAATTCCACAAACATGAGGTTTAGGGCTATCTATTTTAAGGTTGTAATTGCAATGACATTTTGGACATTTCTTGTTAATGTCACAACTGCTTACAGATTTACATGCCTTGGGATGCCATGTTTCAGTTTTGTGTTTTTCGTAACAGTAGGCCGAACGACATGTGCGGTGACAATCCGCACAGGGGGTCAAGTTTAGCGGCTGCATAGGGCAATGTTTATCCAGACATACTGAACAGTTGTAACGGCACGAGTGCCCCCCCATGCGTGTGTAGCCGGTATGACAGGCTGGACAGACATATGGCGCGCCTAAAAAGGCTGTGATGTTAGTTACGGCATAGTAATGCTCATTTTGCACATAAAAGTACATAGTCTTAGGATGTGGTTCGGGTATATTTTGGAACTTGAGGAGAGCGTCATTAGCCCTACTGTGGTACAAAACCACAATCTTGATGTTCAGAAAGTTTTCAAATTTGACTATGTCTGAGAAAGCCACAGCATCCTGTATACCGAGACCCACCGCAGTTTGTAGCTCGAGAGCTTTATGTAACGCGGCTTGATCAGTACATCCGGGGCTGAGTAAGTGGGCCAAACCTATGGCAAAACATAGCTTATTACCTGGATTGTGAACGTTTATGAGATAGGCCCTTTTATTGCTTATGATTTCGGACTGCATTAAACTCTCGAGCTTTCGTCTCTGACCCCCGCCCCCTTGTGGTTGGCGTACTAATTGTACTACAAGTTCGAGGGTCCTATCTGCTAGCACGTTTAAATTTGACTGTACAAGGCGTTCTAGCAGTTTAACAAATTGTTCAAGCTCTGCTTCACCATTCTGTAAAATAAGCGATACCTTGCTCTGTAGACTGTCTCCACAAATTTCCAACTGTAAGAGATCCCTAGGTTCGCTATAATCTCTGATCCTCGCTAACAGTTCATTCAAAGTGTCCATAAGCATTACGTAAAACACAGCATATTCCCGAATCTGACCCCCCCATGCGAAATTGAAAAACTGGCGAACCTCAATATTGTTGAATTTATTTCGACGCAAAACATGTACACTTCGATCAAGACCTCCCCCCTCCAGATTTACTAGGCAATTGTCCAACTGTTCAAAAACATCGTATTGGGTTTCAGACTCTTCGGACATTGGTGTTAAAGGCTGATTTATAGGTGTCTGGGGTGCCGAATTAAACCTAGCGCTCTCGTTCTGTACACTGATCTCAAGACCGCCCCCCTCCAGATTTGCTAGACATTTGTCCAACTGTTCAAAAACATCATATTGACTTTCAGACTCTTCGGACAATGTTGTTAAAGGCTGTCTTAGAGGTGTCTGTGGGGCCGTATTAAACCTAGGGCTCGCGTTAAGCTGGGTAATTAGAGATATGATGGTTTCGGGAATCTGTGTTAACATGTTTTCCTCGGAAGGCCCTGACTCATTCATACGTGTAATAATGTCTATGAGTTCGGAGGGAATCTGGGATAATAGATTTTCATCTATTGTCATTATGTCAATTACCCCCGAATCATTCATATGGTTAACTATATCTTGGAGCTCTGTAGGGATCCTGGCTAAGAGTGTTTCAATTGTCTCACTTTGGTCTATAGGGGGCGCCATCTGTCTAATTAAGGATGTGTGTGTGTGTGTGTTTACATGTGTGTTTTTTAACGGCGGTATTTGCTTGTTTTAGCCCTAATGTTTTTTAACATACGGGGTAGCTCGCTACGCCAGAATGACACATCCTGATTGTATTGATGCTCGAGTAGAATACACATGCGCCTCTGGAGTAGAGCCTTTCGTGATTTTAAACCCAGGGTAAACGCTTTGAAAAAACGTTCTTGGTCTATTTCAGAATCTGCTGTTTCCCCCACAGAATTGGCCGATTCAAGAAGGTTGGCAGCTTCACAGAACATCAAATCGTCTACCTCAGAAATGTCATTTAAATCTTTGACATCATCAGGTTTCGCTGGTGTCTTTGGAGCCTCCTCGGGGATGCTTGTCTGGGCATCCTCCGATGTTTGTGCGTTGTGTTCATAAGCCGGTGAGGAGTCTGAAATAAAAATAATACATACACAAATAGGTTATTAACCCTAAAATATGTTAAAAATGCCAAATACATTTCAGATATAAGCCTATATATTAACAATACATTAATTAAATACCTCTGCTTTTTTGACGAGGGCTGTTCTGAAGAAGCTCTGAAACCAAGGGCTGTTGTGTTTGTTCAACCTGTATTACAACATCTGCAGGTCCGGTAGATGGGGAGCCTGAAAAAAACAAAAAAACAGCATTAGGCCTTGTTTTAACATATTCCGGCATAAAAAAAAAATATATAAATATTAAAATAATAATATATATAAATAATAATATATAATTGATTCATACCTAGTCCTTGGAACGACGTCTCGTGAATATCGGCCAAGTAGAATTGTTCGGGTGAAGCGGAACTGTGGATCTGAGCACTAATTATCCTTTGGTGTTTAGAAATATGGGGGACAACGTTGTCCTGGCCAAGGGGAGTTGACCTGCCGTTTAAAGTCTCTGTTCGCTGCTTTTGGGTAAATACATCCTGGGAGTAGGGCAGAATTGTCTCGTAGTCATATGCTTCGCAGAAACCGTTCAGGCTCCATAGGGCATCGTTTAACCTTCTAGGCTTTAGGTCCTCTGTAAACATATAAAATAACTTTTAATATAAGATGCCCACACTTTTTGTTTTTAAGGTATAAATATTTTTATGTATGGAATTCTTGGAGCTTACTTACGTTGACAATTCAGGGCAGGCGTTTGTTTCGGAGACCCATGGGATGATTCGAGCTCAGTTATACCTCGGAGTATCTGCGTGAATGCTTCAGAATCTATAAAACATTCGACAATATTAAAGCTATAATCACTTTAGCTAATATTGCCTTGTTATACGGTAAGCATACTGATCCTAATGATTGTTTAATATTTCTATAACATCCCACGCTTTTCAAACAATTCCCCAACAACAACCAAATCTAATAAAGATTTATTTCAAGAACTCACCTTGTGATAGATCCATTAGACTTTTTTCCCCGATTATCTTTTTTAACGCTTCAGTCCGATAACGATTCTTGGAGTTTCTGGAGGTGCTGTTTGCATCGGAACTAAAACGCTGCTAACATTGCCCATGGTTTCTAGCGCTTTTGTACCCTACGACCTAGAGAAAAACCCCTGAATGATTTTTTTACATAGCATTTGGGGTTTGTCGTTTTTTTCGGGCTATACCCCCGCCCATGGTATATTTGACACATTTCAAACACATGGTATTGGGTGTGTCTAAACATTAGGATCCTTTTGGAGCTTCTAAAATCTCCGGGGTGCTAGCACCTAGATGCATGGGGTGTGTTGTTCTCGACATCGCTGGGATGAATGACTTTTTAGCCCCCCTAAAAAAATAGTTTTATGAAAGGCCTTTAAGATTAGGAGTCGTAAGACACAATATTATTGTTGGGGGGTAGGCATCTGTTTTGCAGGCTAGTGTAAACCTTGGTTTCAAACGACCCACCAGGCATGCAGGGGTATTTTTTTAACAAACAACCCGCCCCCCTTTTTCTGTTTTTGAAACACACACACACACACACACACACACAGCCACTACAGAAAACTCCCTCACGCACATGCGCGCGCACATGGCTTTTTCCGCAAGATTTTTCTCAGGGACAGACTGCGCTAAGAGTGAACAAACGCGAGAGTTCATAACGTGGTGAGATTCTGATTTTAAAACCATTTATTTCATTCAAAATATTTAGTACATACATTTTATATCGTTACATTCTTAAGGTATTTTACGATGCCTTTCTTACAGATCCTGGGAGCTTATGCAACCAACCGCAATTGTCCGTGTCGAGTTCACCCTCAAAAGGCAAGGCTCTCTTGCTATGTCCATCAACACATGGTAAGTTTTCACTCCAGGGGTAGATCCGCCGTCGGGCCTTTTGGTCTTGACTCTGTCTCAAGGAAAGCCTCGCCCAGCGCTTTAACTGTTCCCCATTTTGGAAGAGAATGTCCAGCTTATTCATAAGTGTTATGAAAATTGGATAATCCACCCATTTAAAACTAAACACAGGAATAAAAAAGTTTACATGTTTGCGGGCTCTGGAAGCTACCGGAGAATTGACAGACTTTGTAGCATTAGCCTTATCATAAAGGTCACAGGCTAAAATTGTCACTTTGTTGTCAGGGCTATAGTCCATTGAAGCAATTCTTAGAGCCTTGAGATCACTGCGGCCGCAGACCTGTTCTTCCAACGCATATCCTGGCACATTTGTAACACTTAGGACCTGTTCAATTTTACAAAGAGCCAGCCTGATGTTTAGCCATTCTCTCATCCCCAGAGCCGGGGGAAAACTCCCAGGTTTTGCAGGATAAAGGGGTTTGGGTCCACGGTCTGTGAATATCTTTACCGTAGAATCCTCCGGGTGGAATATGTAAGACATGTGGCCCTCACTCGTACCCAAAAATCCTTTAAAACATTCTGGAGCTTCACACAGAACTTCTTCAAGGCTTTGGTCACTGGGTTCATGACAAGCCGAGCATAACATCCCTAAAATTGGCATCGGTGTCATTTTTGTTTAATATTCAGGGGGGTTATCATGTACAGTCTTAAACAGGTATTGTTCAGCGGCTTTATAAGGGGCCTTAACCAACCCAAACCGTGAGAAACAGTAACATGTTGACCTGACACATGGTCACTTACTCAACCCAGGGCATGCACCCTTCTACATGACATAGGGTCATAAATCATTACATAGGGTCATAAATCAGGCTTGGGTCATCAATCATTAACGGCCTGTCAAAGGGACCCTTACTCACCCCATAGCCCCCACCTAACCAGGCTTGTCTATCAGGCTTGGGTCATCAATCATTAACGGCCTGTCAAATGGACCCTTACTCACCCCATAGCCCCCACCTAACCAGGCTTGCCTGACCAGAAGACATGCACACGTCATCACTACATAGGGTTCACATAGAGTTCACATAGGGTCATCAATCAAAATTTTGACCCGTGACATCTACTCTATTCTCTCTTCCCTCAAACAATCGCACCTCTGTGTTCTCCAAAAGTCCAACGATATCCCAAATACTTAATTTATGATCAATGCTAAAGCAGGTCTGAAGTTGATGCTGAAATCAATCCTGCGGTTTCGTGATTAAACAAGTATAATGCATGGAAACTAAATCGCCCCCAACCGATTTACAAGCATGTACAGAAGCTACCACATAAAACCAACCCCGTGAACTCGGTTTACAGTGAGATTACTATACGTTGAGGGACTGCATGGAGTAGAGTAGATTACATGTTAGAGCGATAACTGAGGGATTTCCTGATCTGCTGAAACTACTGAACAAACAGCGGCATTGACAGGGATGTGCAGTAGAGTGCCAAGTGCAACATTTAATTTTTTACATTACTATTCAAAGGAAAAATGTAAATGTTTATCTCATTGGAGACTTTCTTAAATCCAGGAAATTCCTGAGTGCCCTAATTCCAGGCCAATCCATTTGTGCAGTATTCACATCATTGGATAAAATGCCATTGATTTCCCTCACAAACCCAAACAATCTGGAGTTTGCACTAAGATAGAGTGGACTAAGTGTTCACTAATGCGATGGACAAAGGCAATTAAACAGTTCTTTGGCTCAGGCTGGCAGGCACTTCTCAGATGTTTGGGTTGTAAATGCCTAATGCCCACTGCATAAATGGGTGGTAGTGTCTGCCTCTGTTTCCATAAATCTGATTTAAGTGCTTACATCAGAATTTAAACATCAAAACATTGTTAGTGATTTGAGGCCTATAGCCTGCAGGCTTCAGTGTTTAAAGTTTTCATATTTTATTCACCAGGGGCACAGGATGCAAATGGAGTGAAACAATACATTGAAATTCTTACCTTGAGAGCTCTTTCCCAACAATGCAGTGATATTGTTTAATATAGATGATAATAATATATATATTGTTAAAACGATGTGTTTTTTTTTTTAAACACGAGAATACAGGTCTGTGCCAGTACCTAGGGCTGGGCGATATGGCCAAAATATCATCATGGTATTTTTTACATTGATGACGACAGTATTTTATGTTTTTGATTAATCAACTTCTGAATTTGTTTTGAGTAGTGTGTGACCCTAGGGTGGAATCACATATATATTATAAGTGATTTCAATGGGTCTTTCCCCATTCAGATTGCTTTACACTGTTCAACTTCAACCTAAAATTTCCTGCATTTTCATACATTTCTACATCTCCTGCACTCGTTTGAGATCAATTCCACACTGCCACAATATGGGCAAAAAATACTAGGCCTTATTTTTTACCAAATGTTGCAATTGCGATTTAGATCGAAACACTTGGGTGAACTTTTGGAAATAGAATGTTTATTATAATTCCATAGTTAGAATATAAATAATAGTGGGCACTTTGAATGACATGACAACTAATGAAAATGCCATGGACGAGTTATTGTGACAGATGGAACCAAAGTGATGTTCAGTGTTTCCTAAGGGAGCCTATAGTCTTTGGCTACATTAAAGCTTTATTCATATAGCCAACATATTTCTCCTTGATTTAGAAGACACTGTTGCGCAAACAACATGCTGATTTAAGCACCCACCAGTACAGGTATCCGGATTTATTAGCTAGCTACGTTTGCGCTAACTCACTACTTTTATTAGCTAGTTAGCTAACTAGCGATTAGCGTTAGTGGCTAACACGAGTTAGCTTAACTTGCTAAGAAAATACAAACTAGCTGTTTGCAGATGTAAGAAACACAAACATATTGTAATTGTAGAACGCTTGTGGATTTATGTTAAGATGAAAGTAGAAACATCGTTGTCATCAACATTGTTGCATGTGCTGCATTGACTATGCAGACTGAACGAAAGTCTGGTGGTGAATCAGCAACCAATGCGCTCCTTGAGTGACAGGAGGTGGGACTAGGGCAAGCTAGACTGTTACCCGTATACATCATCATGTATGATTGACGTGTCACCCTGAGACAGGTGTTTTCTCCATCTCTTTAGCTATCATACTCTAATTCCACTGATTTTCAATACTCAAACCTCCAGAAAGTGGAGATCAACATTTATGCAGCTCCGCTACACACACTTTTTTTTTAAAGCCGCGTTCGACAGGATTACCAACACAGACTGGCCAAGTCAAATAGACAGAAGCCTTCTATATGGCAGACCAATCCGAACTCCCCTCTCGGCATGTCCAGCCCACTTATTATCTCAGACAATCATGGCTAGTGGGAAGGTTGCTGTCTTTCTGTAGCTTAACCAACTAGGCTCGTAATTTACAGATGGCATACAAGCACATGAAAGTTCACATGTTCCAGAAGGCATTTTCTTATTTAAAAAAAAATATAATAATTAACATTCAAATGGCTCTCCTGAAACGAGTCACGGATGAGTTGGACCATAGAGTGAAGGAAAAGCAGCCAACAAGTGCTCAGCATTTGTGGGAACTCTGTTGAAAAGCATTCCAGGTGAAGCTGGTTGAGAGAATACCAGGAGTGTGCAAAGCTGTCGAGGGTGGCTACTTTCTAAAATATATTTTGACTGAACTTTTTGGGGGTTACCACATGATTCCATGTGTTATTTCATAGTTTTGATGTCTTCACTATTATTCTACAATGTATAAAAATAATATAATGAAGAAACCCTTGAATGAGTAGGTGTCCAAACTGTTGACTGGTACTGATAGATTTATTTATAGAGGGATGTTTCTATGGGCTACAACTGTCCACGGATGGCAAGGAGAACACCAGTACTCACGCGCGCGCACACACCTGCGAAGCAAAACAATGATACATCGACAGAAATATTATTCAGAAAGGGAACACCACGTGTACGTTTATCCATTTATTCAAGATAATGTACCTTTTGGCGTTAGGGCTGTGCTCCTTCAGGGTAGCTCACTGCCAGAGCGACGTGCATATGAAGATGATAATCTAACTACAGGCAGTGAGCACAATATGCTATATCAAATCCCCTGGAGAAAGAAACCGAACCCAGACAGGTGTAGGCTGTGGTGGTGGGAAACCGTAAATATGGCAAATAACAACTAGTTTCGGCAGCAAGACACCAGCACATGCTAGTGAGTGACATTCGGCATTGAGGAAGCATGTATGAAACTGGGCAATTTAAATAGACTGCATGTAATTGGCGCAATATCAGCTGACGCAATCAACTGATGCCGCCACACTCTGGTTTCCCTTCTGAACTGGCTACGCTTAATTTCAGAACACGTACGGTGAACCATTTTTATTAGAAAATTCATTTTTGGCATTAGGGTTCTGCTCCTTCAGGGTAGCTCACTGCTAAAGCGACGCATCATGTGAAGATGATGATAACTACAGGCAGTGAGCATGACATGGATAGTGAGCACGATTTATGGATAGTGCCCACAAATCTCTTTACTAAGCTAAGGACCCTGGGACTAAACACCTCCCTCTGCAACTGGATCCTGGACTTTCTGACGGGCTGCCCCAGGTGGTAAGGGTAGGCAGCAACCATCTGCCACGCTGATCCTCTACACTGGGGGCCCCTCAGGGGTGTGTGCTTAGTCCCCTCCTGTACTCCTGTTCAGGAGGGGACCAAACACGACGCCGTGGCCAAACACGACACCAACACCATTAAGTTTGCTGATGACAGTACAGTGGTAGGCCTGATCACCGCCAAAGACAAGACAGCCTATAGGGAGAAGGTCAGTGACTCGGCAGTGTGGTGCCAGGAAAACAACCTCTCCCTCAATATGAACAAGACAAAGGAGCTGATCGTGGACTACAGGAAAAAAAGGGCTGAACACGCCCCCATTCTCATCGACGGGGCAACAGTGGAGCAGGTTGAGAGCTTCAAGTTCCTTGGTGTCCACATCACCAACAAACTAACATGGTCCAAGCACACCAAGACAGTTGTGAAGAGGGCACGACACCACCATTTCCCCCTCTGGACTGAAAAGATTTGGCATGGGTCCCTAGATACTCAAAGTTCTACAGCTGCACCATCGAGCGCATCCGGACCGGTTGCATCACCACCTAGTATGGTAAGGCACTGCAGAGGGTGGTGTGTACGGCCCAGTACATCACTAGGGCCAAGCTTCCTGCCATCCCAGACCTATGTACTAGGTGGTGTCAGAGTAAGTCCCCAAAAATTGTCAGAGGCCAGTCACCCAAGTCATAGACTGTTCTCTCTGCAACCACAGGGCAAGCGGTACTGGAGTGCCAAATCTAGAACCAAAAGACTCCTTAACAGCTTCTACCCTCAAGCCATAAGACTGCTGAACAATTCATCAAATAGCCACCCGGACTATTTACATTGACCTGCAATATAGATGCACCACCGGGTGGCCTTGCTGAGCAAGATGAGTTGTCCTCTTGGTACATGAGAATTTTCTATCTATGAGCCCAGTCAACCACCTGCACAATAGATGCACTGCCAGCCAACCACCTGCAGCTAACAGCGTTCTATACTGTATCAGATGCGATACAGAACAGAAACCACACAGTTACTGGATCATAGTGCTGACAATTATGATCATATTAGCAAGACTGCTGAGCTAATGTAGACTCCACACTCAGAATCCCAATCAAGTGTAACATCATAGGCAGTAGAGGATTATGGCCCATAATCTTGAAGGTCAAGCCATGACCAATTTTTGAAAATAAGTGCCGATGCAGGAGTGGGCGGCCCATAGCTCAGAGCTGGCCCGCAGCGCTGACGAAGGAACCAGAACCGTGAGGAGTTCCAGGATCTTGTCATTGGTTGCCAGCATCAGTGTTGAACAGAGTTTAGCCAGGTGTTGCCCGTGCTCATTATGAGAGGACAAGGCAGTGTTAATTATTGTTATGACTGATGTTCCATTGCTAATTGTTCATTACTGAGTGCATAAATACTGATAACATGCAAGTGTCCATAATACAATAGAATGGCTATAATGCAAGATTAAAGGATGGAACATTTTAGTGCTTTTAAAACTGAAGAAGCCATCAAACAGACAACCTCTAGCTAAGGTTAATGTAAACCTGACATCACCTTTAACTGAACTCAAGCGAACAGATGGATTCCTGAGCGGACTACACTCCGAAGATCTTGACAGCCGAGATGAACTGAATCCCTGCTATTGGACCATAAGGAAGGATGCCCTTTTCTATTACATATTTCAGGAAGGCAAATGCAACATGGTTATTAAGAGCCATCCTACAGAGAAAAGAGCAGACAATGACTGCTCTAGCTCACCACTGCCCAGCTATGACATCATGTACCATCACATAGCATAAGCGTATACGAACAAGCGCAACTAAAACAGTAGCTACATTTAACCACTTGTGCTATCCCAAGCCTAATGTCACTACTAATACAGCTCAGCAATAGCTGAACATCTGCAGCATGCCAGCGTGCTGGTGGGAGTGGCATGATAATCTAAAACCTAGGCCTAAAATCTAGTCTACCTGAGCTGGAGCTATATGCTGGTAAACCATGAGAGAAGATGGATGACCTGAGTCAAGTCATAGACGGTTCTCTCTGCAACCGCATGGCAAGTGGTACCGGAGCGCCAAGTCTAGAACCAAAAGACTCCTTAATTAACAACGAGAAGTAGACCCCATAGATTACTAGAATAAGCATGTGTGTCTGCAATAAGTTCCCTAACAGAACGTTCAAATGGAGGTAATGAATGCTTGATCGCCAACAGCTGATGTCCATTTGGGTGTTTTAGCAAGCCCACCCAGCATGCTAAGGAAAAGACGAACACAGCAGATTTCTTCATGCTAGTAGTGTGTCCTAGTGTTGACAATGACACAAAAAAAATCTGTCTTCGTAAAAATTTTTTCCTTTGTAATAGGGTAGAGCATTTTCTTATATTGTTGTGATTCAGAAACGACTCTTTTAATGTTGACATTTTTAATACCATTCCGTTTCTACAAATATGCTGAACTATAAAAGGTGCTGAGTCGTATTATTAATAGTCCAGATTGTACGTTTCAGACTTGCTACTCCTGTTCTCTGATGGTAGCCAAAACGGGTCCAGCCACCACATACCGAGATGGAAGGAAAATAAATATCCTAGAGGGCAAACTCTAACCTTGTGATGGTCTAATTGTTGCTGTTTACCAAAGTTTCTAGTCTATCTCTCTGAAATGTTGCCTTACTCTACTTTTGGAATAGCAAACCTCTATTGAAATGGTGTAGTCAGAACATTTATATGCAATTTTGTTAATTTTATTGGTCAGATTTTTCATATCTTCTCAAGCCAGCGGCAGGTAGCCTAGTGGTTAGAGCGTTGGACTAGTAACCGAAAGGTTACAAGATTGAATCCCCAAGCCGACAAGGTGTAAAAATCTGTCGTTCTGCCCTTGAACAAGGCAGTTAACCCCTAGGCCGTCATGGAAAGTAAGAACTTGTTCTTAACTGACTTGCCTAGTTGAAATAAAGTTTAAATTATTACACATTGAATGGATGCATATTTCTTGAGCTACTGCAGTTGATCTTTTAGTTTACTAATCATGTTGGTTTATTTAAATTAATTTGTTTGACTTTTTAAACCCGTTTAATACGTGTTTTTAGGCAGAAATACGATATCTGTATATTTTTCTTTTCAATTGACCATTTAACCAAAATGTGTAAATGTGATCATAATTTTGTGTATTTTTGACTATTGTTAAATGCGAGTGCGCTGCATCAGCGTATAAAATGCCTTGCATATAATTTGAATGAAGTTTTTTATTCTTAATTTTTTCTATCTTTAATCACCACAAACTCGTGGGGAAAAGAAAAAGGTGACCCTAATCTATGCCTGTTCTGATAAAAATCTTAGGGCATTTAGCCTCGGATGCCTTGCTTGACCACACCCTCCTTCCTTGCTCCTGGCCTGCCCTGCCTCTTCCACCAATCCATTTGTTTTTTTATGGACAGAAAAGAGCTGAAGCTCTGAACTGTCCGATCAGGTCTATTGTTTACTGAGGTCAAGCATGATCATGCACTACTATCGTAGTATAATATACTCCTTAAATATGCCTTATCTGACGTTTCGTGATCACTACGGCAAGAATTAACCAATTAATATACTGTAAGAATGCACGTTTCATCCTTAAAGGGAAATCTTGCATAGGCGGCTATGGATGACCAGTAACCCAATAATGCATTGTAAATAAGATGGTAGTATAAATCCCATGGAGGAAATTGATTGCACCAGCCAATACATTACAATATAAACTCAAAACACCAAGACACTAAAGCAGCACATCGCCATAAAGTAAAATAGATGTTCGTGTAAAGCCTAATGTATGTGGGTAAGAACTGTGAAACCTCCTGTTTGCACCTGGGTAGAATTTATCGTAGGGTGATGCTCCAGTAGATGCTGAGCAAGAGATGGCTGGTGTGCCCCATGTCACCACGACCTCACTGTGCTCTTGGCAATGGCAATAATGCCAAAATGCCATAACGACTATGTGCAGATGATACAGGACATAAAAGCATGAATTGCACGAGCCCTCGGCAAGGCGATGAATAGTCTAAACAGGCACGTGCTCCCATAAAAGCAATATCAGCATCCAAGCCATAATGCAAAACTGTGTGCAGATAATGAAGCAAAGATATCAGCTAACACCTGAATGTGTAGGTATTCACCACACGTAAAAATAAATTGCAGCGTGAAACACAAACTATAATATAAGATATGAGGATGACAAAATGCAAGCTGAAGATGAATAATAAGAGCAAAAACATGACTAGGATGAAGTGACCATGACAATAGCCTATGACTAGAATAATACTACGCATGTCAAATGCATGACGCATGATATAACCATGGCTAATAATCAGCCTAACCTACTGCTGCAGATAAGATGAAATAAAACTGACTGAATGATACATTTTAAAAAGGTATGAAAATAGGGTGAGTCATTGCACAGTATGCACTAATGAGTTTGCAAATACTCTGGTTGCTCAGAGCAGAAAGCATCAAGGTGTATCTAGACAAGTACACAAATCCAGACCAGTATGCACGTAAAGTGAAAGCATTTCTAGCTAAAACGGTAAGTAGTGGCGTTCAGGCATGACTATAAGGCAGATAATTGAAAGGGTGACTCCCTCGCAAGTCACAAACTAATGTGACTGAGATGACGCAATAAAATGTATGCTAATAGTGAACCTTGCATCTTTCTCGTGGGCTGCGCAACACGCAGTGATGGCTACTATCGATAGTTTGCTGGATTGACAAATTATCGGCCGCATAGAGACCGAAATAGGATAGAAACACCATCTCCTTGCTCATGTCTTGATAAGTATAGAGTAGCAATGATTCTGGACGCATAGTCTATCGCTGGCCGAAGCTGGCATTAGGAACAACAAATACAATAGACTACTCCCGAGACGAATGTACTGAGCAAGCTAGCTAGTTGCTGGCTATTGACTGACGACAGTAATCGGTAGAGCAGCAACCAGCAACATGGTTGATCCTCACAATCAATGACATCCCCGAAGCAGCCAAACATGGCAACATAATTTATTTTTTTATTTATTTTTTAAAAATTTTATTTCACCTTTATTTAACCAGGTAGGCTAGTTGAGAACAAGTTCTCATTTGCAACTGCGACCTGGCCAAGATAAAGCATAGCAGTGTGAGCATACAACAAAGAGTTACACATGGAGTAAACAATTAACAAGTCAATAACACAGTAGAAAACAAAGGGGGGGTCTATATACAATGTGTGCAAAAGGCATGAGGAGGTAGGCAAATAATTACAATTTTGCAGATTAACACTGGAGTGATAAATGATCAGATGGTCATGTACAGGTAGAGATATTGGTGTGCAGAAGAGCAGAAAAGTAAATAAATAAAAACAGTATGGGGATGAGGTAGGTGAAAAGGGTGGGCTATTTACCAATAGACTATGTACAGCTGCAGCGATCGGTTAGCTGCTCAGATAGCTGATGTTTGAAGTTGGTGAGGGAGATAAGTCTCCAACTTCGTTCCAGTCACAGGCAGCAGAGTACTGGAACGAAAGGCGGCCAAATGAGGTGTTGGCTTTAGGGATGATCAGTGAGATACACCTGCTGGAGCGCGTGCTACGGATGGGTGTTGCCATCGTGACCAGTGAGCTGAGATAAGGCGGAGCTTTACCTAGCATAGACTTGTAGATGACCTGGAGCCAGTGGGTCTGGCGACGAATATGTAGCGAGGGCCAGCCGACTAGAGCATACAAGTCGCAGTGGTGGGTGGTATAAGGTGCTTTAGTGACAAAACGGATGGCACTGTGATAGACTGCATCCAGTTTGCTGAGTAGAGTGTTGGAAGCCATTTTGTAGATGACATCGCCGAAGTCGAGGATCGGTAGGATAGTCAGTTTTACTAGGGTAAGCTTGGCGGCGTGAGTGAAGGAGGCTTTGTTGCGGAATAGAAAGCCGACTCTTGATTTGATTTTCGATTGGAGATGTTTGATATGAGTCTGGAAGGAGAGTTTGCAGTCTAGCCAGACACCTAGGTACTTATAGACGTCCACATATTCTAGGTCGGAACCATCCAGGGTGGTGATGCTAGTCGGGCATGCAGGTGCAGGCAGCGACCGGTTGAAAAGCATGCATTTGGTTTTACTAGCGTTTAAGAGCAGTTGGAGGCCACGGAAGGAGTGTTGTATGGCATTGAAGCTTGTTTGGAGGTTAGATAGCACAGTGTCCAAAGACGGGCCGAAAGTATATAGAATGGTGTCGTCTGCGTAGAGGTGGATCAGGGAATCGCCCGCAGCAAGAGCAACATCATTGATATACACAGAGAAAAGAGTCGGCCCGAGAATTGAACCCTGTGGCACCCCCATAGACTGCCAGAGGACCGGACAGCATGCCCTCCGATTTGACACACTGAACTCTGTCTGCAAAGTAATTGGTGAACCAGGCAAGGCAGTCATCCGAAAAACCGAGGCTACTGAGTCTGCCGATAAGAATATGGTGATTGACAGAGTCGAAAGCCTTGGCAAGGTCGATGAAGACGGCTGCACAGTACTGTCTTTTATCGATGGCGGTTATGATATCGTTTAGTACCTTGAGTGTGGCTGAGGTGCACCCATGACCGGCTCGGAAACCAGATTGCACAGCGGAGAAGGTACGGTGGGATTCGAGATGGTCAGTGACCTGTTTGTTTACTTGGCTTTCGAAGACCTTAGATAGGCAGGGCAGGATGGATATAGGTCTGTAACAGTTTGGGTCCAGGGTGTCTCCCCCTTTGAAGAGGGGGATGACTGCGGCAGCTTTCCAATCCTTGGGGATCTGACCAGATGAAATAGAGGTTGAACAGGCTGGTAATAGGGGTTGCGACAATGGTGGCAGATAGTTTCAGAAATAGAGGGTCCAGATTGTCAAGCCCAGCTGATTTGTACGGGTCCAGGTTTTGCAGCTCTTTCAGAACATCTGCTATCTGGATTTGGGTAAAGGAGAACCTGGAGAGGCTTGGGCGAGGAGCTGCGGGGGGGGCGTAGCTGTTGGCCGAGGTTGAAGTAGCCAGGCGGAAGGCATGGCCAGCCGTTGAGAAATGCTTATTGAAGTTTTCGATAATCATGGATTTATCAGTGGTGACCGTGTTACCTAGCCTCAGTGCAGTGGGCAGCTGGGAGGAGGTGCTCTTGTTCTCCATGGACTTCAGTGTCCCAGAACTTTTTGGAGTTGGAGCTACAGGATGCAAACTTCTGCCTGAAGAAGCTGGCCTTAGCTTTCCTGACTGACTGCGTGTATTGGTTCCGGACTTCCCTGAACAGTTGCATATCACGGGGACTATTCGATGCTATTGCAGTCCGCCACAGGATGTTTTTGTGCTGGTCGAGGGCAGTCAGGTCTGGGGTGAACCAAGGGCTGTATCTGTTCTTAGTTCTGCATTTTTTGAACGGAGCATGCTTATCTAAAATGGTGAGGAAGTTACTTTTAAAGAATGACCAGGCATCCTCAACTGACGGGATGAGGTCAATGTCCTTCCAGGATACCCGGGCCAGGTCGATTAGAAAGGCCTGCTCACAGAAGTGTTTTAGGGAGCGTTTGACAGTGATGAGGGGTGGTCGTTTGACTGCGGCTCCGTAGCGGATACAGGCAATGAGGCAGTGATCGCTGAGATCCTGGTTGAAGACAGCGGAGGTGTATTTGGAGGGCCAGTTGGTCAGGATGACGTCTATGAGGGTGCCCTTGTTTACAGAGTTAGGGTTGTACCTGGTGGGTTCCTTGATGATTTGTGTGAGATTGAGGGCATCTAGCTTAGATTGTAGGACTGGCGGGGTGTTAAGCATATCCCAGTTTAGGTCAGCATATGTGACCGAGCGGCTGGATTCGGTCTTATGCAGCAACATTTGATATATATATATATTTTTTTACAATGAATTAAAGTAGGGACTCAGAGCTATAACATGTTGTATCATAGGGTACAGTTGAGGAACAATGGGAAAGTAATTCTGCTTTGAAAGTAAATAAACTTGTAGCCCCACTTTTGAGAAAATGGCCCTTGAATCGTGTGGTACACCTACTGGAGAGCAAACCTCTGAGGCTATTTATCTACACCCATTCAGCATCGGTCACACCCTCTTAAGCCCACCCATCTCTTTAAGGATTCACTTAAAGGAGGCCATGTGCTAAACAGGCCATGTGAGGCCATGTGCTAAACAGTGCGTATGCTAGTGTACTAAACAACCAAAGATTTCAAGACTAAAGGCTGTTTTATACTACATATATCATGTCTGTATACAGTTGTCGCAGTGACATGAACCTTCTGTTGTTGTCTGACATCAAACATGTCGTTATGAAAAAGTATAGCATGACATCAGCAGCCTGGTGGTACAAAATAGCATAACTGGTATATTTTAACACCAACAAACCCATCCGTTTTAAAATGAATGTATATGTCAATCTAGCAAACCAGGTAACTAAAAGCAACTTTCTAAACAATGTTTTGGTTCGTTTCTAGCTTGTTACAGTAGATGGCTTGCCAGTTCAAATAATGACCATATCATATAGCTGACAAGGTCTCAACTTTAGTTCATTTGTATTCATTATTATAGGAACATAAACTCACAACAAGATCATTATTTACAAGTTTTATGGCAATCTACAATAAACATATCTACAAATATAAACGCAACATCTAAAGTGTAGGTTCTATGTTTCTTGAGCTGAAATAAAATATCCCAGAAATGTTCCATATGCACAAAAAGCTTATTTCTCTCATGTTGTGCACACATTTGTTTACATCCCTGGTAGTGAGCAGTTCTCCTTTGCCAAGATAATCCATCCACCTGACAGGTGTGGCATATCAAGAAGCTGATTAAACAGCATTATCATTACACAGGTGCACCTTGTGATGGGGACAGTGAAAGGCCACTCGAAAATGTGCATTTTTTTGTCACACAATACAATGCCACAGATGTCTCAAGTTGAGGGAGCATGCAATTGGCATGCTGACTGCAGGAATGTCCACCAGAGCTGTTGCCAGTTAATTGAATGTTAATTTTTCTATCATAAGCTGCCTCAGTGTTATTTTTAGAGAATTTAGCAGTGCATCCAACCGCCCTCACAACCGCAGACCACGTGTATGGCGTCATTTGGGGGAGAGGCTTGCTCATGTCAATGTTGTGAACGGAGTGCCTCATGGTGGCGGTGGGGTTATGGTATGAGCAGGCATAAGCTACGGACAACGAACACTACTGCATTTTATAAATAGACATTTGAATGCACAGATACCGTGACGAGGCCATTGAGGTCCACCTTTTTAAAGGTATCTGTGACCATCGGATGCATATCTGTATTCCCAATCATGTGATTAGATTTGGGCCTAATGAATTTATTTAAATGGACTAATTTCCTTATTAACTGTAACTCCGTAACATTTTTGAAATGGTTGCGTTTATATTCTTGTGCAGTATAATTATAGAAAATAGCTTACTGATGTGTGAGTGAGATAGAAGCAGGGGTTTCTACCGAAGAATTTTAGAACTTGGACACTGTCTCGTTGGCCTAAAGTTATATCCTAATTTGACTTTGATGCAGGTCATTTTTTTCCTTCACATTAGTCTCTGGTAAACGCACAGTATATTAAATAAAATCAGTTTGTCACATGCACAGGATACAGAAGGTGTAAACGGTACAGTGAAATGGCTACTTGCATAGTGGAGTCTTTTTGTTTAGACATAGCTAGCTAAACAATGAACCATAATCCCAACTCATAACGTTACTACACTGCATGAATCTACAGGTAGCTAGAGCTAACCAACTAGTTTCAATGTAGGCTAACAGTAAGCTTTAACTTGCAATGAAAACAACTTTCTGACAAAATTAGAAGCTTATATCTGAATGTAGCTAGCTAGACTCTCTTGCCCGTATACATGGGTGAACGCTTCTCCCAATCTGTCATGGATGACATGGTTACCTTTTTAGTTTGAAAATATAATCCGGAGATATGTTTTATTCAACTGCTTTCTATGTTTTCTTTTCAACTTCCTCCGTGTTGGCAATCAAATGCCTGAATTGTCTCTGTCTCCTGAGCTGTCATACTCTGCTTCTACTGGGCATTCAACGGATTTCAAATCTCGGGCCTCCAGAAAGTGGAGAGCCTTAGCAACACTTTTGCAGTTGTTCGTGTTATCTTTCAAAAAAAGCTATCTAACGCTGTATGTGTACGATTACTTACACATACTAAGCAGCTCCTGTTACAGAAGCATGCTACATGGTAGACCTATCCAAACTCCTCTCTCGGCATGTCCAGCCCATCCATTATCTCAGCCAGTAATAGCTAGCTGGAAGGTCCTTGTCTTTTCCCGTGGCTATACCAACAAGTCTCGTAATTTTTTAAAATGTATTTGTATTTACAGATGGCATACAAGTTCCTTATTAAAGCTCATGAAAGTTCACATGTTCCAGAAGTGCCTCTCCTGTGAAGTTGTGACGTGCGACATACGCCTAGTTTCCTGAAACGAGTCACACATATTGAACGACAGGAGCAAGGTTCAAACGATACTAGCGAGAATTATCAGAAACCACAGGCATGACGAGTAACAGCAGGTTACAGCAGCAAGAGACACCAGCGCATGCGAGCGCGTGACATTCGGTGTTGTAGAAGCATGTATGAAACTGGTCAACATAAATAGACTGCATGGAATTAGTGTGAATACAATTGGTGTGATATCAGCTGATGCAAACAGATGATGCCTCCACACTCTGGTTTCCCTTCTGAACTGGCTATGCTTAATTGCAAGGCTATTTTTATCAAGTACAAAGGAACTCAACTGAGATTCTGCACTACTGAGTGGACAGTGCTGCCACATAAATAAATGGTTTAAACCATGAGAGTTGGGGTTTTGTTTCATTTGGAAGCTTATATTTTCCACTGTAAAGCATATTTAAACAAGGAGATTGGTTAAATTGGTCAGAATTGGACTTTTGCTGCATTTAGAGGAGCTAACGTCTCATTCAAGGGAGCTAACGGTGCTAACTTTGAACATCAACTGACAAACTAACTAGTGGCTGCAGGTTCGTGAGTGAAAACATGGGCTTTTTCTAATTGAAATCATCTGAATACCAAACTAAATAGGGACTATATGTATATTTATTATAAAGCTTAGCATATTGTCTTTGCAGAGGGTGGATATTGAATTTCAATCTGTTCCTGTTTTCATTGTCTTTCCCTTTAAATCGCCATAGAAATGGCCCCGCTCAACGTAGATTGATCTCCATTTATAGGCAATGAAAGCTAAGGTTCTGGAGGTGAAAATGAAGGAATCAAACTGATTTTGAATAGTCCAACCAGTGGAAACACAACACCAAATATGAACGATTCAACCAAGAGCGCTGCGGTCTAAACTAGCGACACTCCCAGCAAATGAACGTTCGCATTTCATCAACACTGTCAAGTACAGGTATATTAAGTTTATAATATTGTAGAGAACAATCAAATGAATCATTCTATGTCATTTATGACATAGGGTAAAGAACGTTTTGACATTTAATTTTGTATCTTCCTCTTGAATTGCCCTCTTTCTCTACATTGCACAGCAGTGAGTGAACACCCTACACAGTAGGAATTGGTTAAATCATGTTATGGTCACGGCTGGGTTGAACTCTAGAAAGCCTCTCTGTGTAGCTCCGTTGCCCAGTTTCGCGGTTTCATGTCTGTCAGTCACTACATTCGTCAATGACATCATGGCATGTCTTCGTGGTATTGCGGTCAGTGGATCAACAACAGACTTCAGCCATGTGGATCAGGGTTCTAAACATTACCCCTGCGCCATGGCAACCACCGCTGCTGTATATCAGGGGTGGGTGGAGGTGGACTCTGTTCAGAAGGGTTGTACGAGCCGTGCGTGTCAGCCTCCGCCTAGAGCCCAGCCCAGAACCTCCACATGATTTTTCAATTACTGTGTCCTCCCAAGTCTGACGGCGCTCTTTTTGGTTCATGACCAAACCTACATGCGCCCCACAAACACAAAGCCTAACTCACTAACCCCCTTCTTAATTTAACCTTTTTCTCCTGCAGATTTAACTGGATCTGGTCATGTTGTATGTTTATGTATAGGATGCAGTGGGGAATGGGATATCATATTCTATGTATGGGGAATGTGGTGGGGATATCCTGTTGAATCTTTACTTGATGGATCTGGACTCAGTTTGAACCCCTATCCTATAGTCAGATGTGACCCATCCTTTGTATGACTAGACGATCTGACCTGCAACAGCTAGAGAACTTGGGATGCAACCTAAACCTATCCACTGGACTGCAGCTTAAGGCTTGGACAGAACCGATGCCTCAAATGACTCTTGCATACCCACACCCTCTTAGACCTTGGAGGAATGAGTTGGCTTAGAGATTTGTGATTGATGGGGATATAAATATGTCTAGTTTGTGTTATTGAAGGTTGTTTCATTCTGGACTGGTCTGTCATAATGACTAATACAAGTGGAAGAAGAGTGAGTTGGATGTAGGCTGTGTCCAAAATGGCAACCTATTCCCTATGTAGTGCATTACTTTTGACCAGAGCCCCATTGGCTCTGGACAAAATTAGTGCACTATATAGGGAATAAGATGCCATTCCGGACACATCATAATCGGATTTGGAACAAGGAGGGGAAGGGGTTTAGGGAATTCCCTGTTTTCTCTCCATCTATGTTCCTGTTTTGTACGTTCTCTCCTAGGAACAGGGGATCATTGCTTTAGCAGGAAACTATGCATGCATTCCTCTTCGCCTTGACTGTTTCACTATTTCCCTTCTTCTGTTCATCACCCTCCTTCCCTAGATTGTCAGTTCTTGTTCTTGTGCTCCCTCTTTCTCTCGGTCTCTCTCTCACACCATTAACTGTGTAGTAGTAACCGGCAGCACTGTGTGGACGGTGTACTGTTTGTGTTTGAAGGGCCGCTCCTCTCCTCGAAGGAAGGTAGAGCGAGGCAGGACTACATGACAAAGACACGGGTTACGTCCCAAATTACCCCTATTCAGTTAGCTACTTTAGATCAAGGTCCATAAAGGCTCTGGTCAAAAGTATATTGCAGTACATGGGGTGTCATTTGGGACACAGCCATGAGGTGGGCTGCCAAAGACTTCCATCCATATTTCACTCTCTCACTCCCTCTGCTGAGTGAATGTCTGTTAGTTTTAACAACATGAAGGGAACTGGAAATGGCTGCATGCTTGTTTTTACTGGTGGTAATTGGCAGTCCTCTCCATCCTCGCTCTCTCTTCCTTACTCTCTCTTGCTCTTTTTCTCTCTACCTCTCCTGGACTGAAGGGATCTTGGCAAACCCGTCCCCCCCCCCCGGTCCTCAGTGAGACCCCCAAGGTTGAAAAATTGGCCCCTTATTTCTTCAGTGACAACACAAATACTCAGGAGACTTAACTGACCAAATTGATTGTTATGGTGCAATATCTCAGCCATCTGACTGATTCTATTTAACCCTGAAGGCACAGTGATGCTGAAACATTGGGGTTTTACCCAATACGTTTCTGAGGGTTTATATATGGAGTTCGACTTAATTTTTTATTTTTTTATCATATGTTGACTGGGGCCTAGCGCTATTGCCCAGTCCACACTATTCTATTGCAGTCCTGAACACATACACACTAGTTTGTACTTTGTACACAGCTACTTGGTCGTCTGTGACTGTCCTAATTGTGTCGGGTCAATGAGAGACTACAGAGAGGAGTGTACAGGATCTGAGAGAAGACACTAATGCACTCAACTCTGTGTCTCTCTCTCTCTGTCAATGGCTGAATGGTTCAGCCATATTTATCCACTGCTGACAGCATCACTTTCAAATAGTGGGCTTGATTTACAGTGCCTTCAAAGTATTCACACTCCTTGACTTTTTCCACATTTTGTTTTTACAAAGTGGAATAAAAATGTAATTAATTGTATTTTTGTCAACGATCTACACAAAATACTCTGACATTTGTACGAAAAATAAAACACTACCTTGATTAAATAAGTAGTCAACCCCCTGAGTGTTAGAATCACCGTAGGCACCGATAACCGAGTCTCTCTAAGAGCTTTCCATACCTGGGTTGTGCAACATTTACCCATTTGGATTTTCATCTTAAATTCTTCAAGCTCTGTCAATTGGTTGTTAATCATTACTAGACAACTATTTTCAGGTCTTGCCATAGATTTTCAAGTCAAAACTATAACTTGGCCAGTCTGGAACGTTCACGGTCTTCTTGGTGACCAACTCCAGTGTGGATTTGACCTCGTTTTAGGTTGTCTTGCTGAAAGGTGAATTTATCTCCCAGTGTCTGGTGGAAAGTAGACTAAACTAGGTTTTCCTCAAGGATTTCGCCTACACTTAGGCACTGAAGTAATACTGCAAAAAAATGCAGTGTAATGTACATAAGTAAAAATACATTAACACAGTTTTTTGGGGTATTTTTACCTTTTTTATATTTTTGACAACTTTTTTACTTCACTACATTCCTAAAGAAAATAATGGACTTTTTACTCCATACATTTTACCTGCATTTTGAATGCTTAGCAGGACAGGAAAATGGTCCAATTCACACACTTATCAAGACAACACATGGTCATCCTTTCTGCCTTTGATCTGGTGGACTCCGTAAACACGCATCTTTTGTAAATTATGTCTTGAGTGTTGGAGTGTGCCCTTGGCTATCCACACTCCAACATGATTTATACTTTTTACTTTTGATACTTAAGTATATTTTAGCATTTACATTTTAGACTTTTCTGCAGTATTTTACGTAAGTATTTTACTGGGTTACTTTTACTTGAGAAACTTTCTATTAAAGTATCTGCTATTACTCAAGTATGACAATTGTTTTTTCCAACACTGAAAAATGTGGGAAAACAATTACCTTTTTGTCCTGAGTACAAAGTGTTACGTTTGGGGCAAATCCAATACATTACTGAGTACCACTCCTCATATTTTCAAGCATAGTGGTGGCTGCATCATGTTATGGGTATGCTTGTAATTGAGCTAAGCACAGGCAAAATGCTAGGGGGAAATTTTTCTATGGACCAAATAGACCTATCTTCTGTATACCACCCCTACCTTGTCACAACACAACTGATTGGCTCAAACGCATTAAGAAGGAAAGAAATTCACAGATTAACTTCTAACCAGGCACACCTATTTATTGAAATGCATTCCAGGTGACTACCTCCATGAAGCTGGTTGAGAGAATGCCAAGAGTGTGCAAAGCTGTCACCAAGGCAAAGGGAGGCTACTTTTAAAGAATCTCAAATATAAAATATTTGATTAACACTTTGTCACAATCAAATCAAATGTTTGTCACATGAGCAGAATACAACGGGTGTAGACCTTACAGTGAAATTGTCACGCCCTGACCTGAGACATCTGTTTTCTTTATATTTTGGTTAGGTCAGGGTGTGACTAGGGTCGGTACGCTAGTTTAGTATTGTCTAGTTTTTTTGTTTGTTTGTATGTCTAGGGGATTTGTATGTCTATGGTGGCCTGATATGGTTCCCAATCAGAGGCAGCTGTTTATTGTGGTCTCTGATTGGGGATCATATTTAGGTAGCCATTGCCCCTTGGTGTTTGTGGGATCTTGTCTGTGTCGTTGCCTGTCGGCACTCGTTTGTATAGCGTCACGTTTTGTTTGGTTATTTTGTTCGTTTGTTCAGTGTTTCATTCTTTTAATAAATAAGAATGTACGCATACGACGCTGCGCCTTGGTCAGATCCTTATAACGAACGTGACAGAAATGCTTACTTACAAGCCCTTAACCAACAATGCTTTAACACTTATTTTTTCTTAACTTCTTAAGTAAAAAAATAGAAAATAAAAGTAACAAATAATTAAACGGCAGCAGTAATTTAACAGTAGCGAGGCTGTATATGGGGGTGGTACCGGTGCGGGGGCACTGGTTAGTCGAGGTAATCTGTAGGTAGAGTTAAAGTGACTATGCATAGATAATAAACAGAGTAGCAGCAGTGTAAGAGAGGGGTCTGGGTAGCCCTTTGATTAGCTGTTCAGGAGGCTTGGGGATAGAAGCTGTTAAGAAGCCTTTTGGACCCAGACTTTGTGCTCCGGTACCACTTGCCGTGCGGTAGCAGAGAGAACAGTCTGACTAGGATGGCTGGAGTCTTTGACAATTTTTAGGGCCTTCCTCTGACACTGCCTGGTATAGAGGTCCTGGATGGCAGGAAGCTTGGCCCAACTGATGTACTGGGGACCCATGCCAAATATTTTCAGTCTCCTGAACGGGAATAGGATTCGTTGTGCCCTCTTCACGACTGTCTTAGTGTGTTTGAACCATGATAGTTTGCTGGTGATATGGACACCAAGGAACATGAAGCTGAGCACACACCCTCTGGCCCTCCTGTTGAGGATCAGTTTGGAGGATGTTGTTACCTACCCTTACCACCTGGGGGCTGCCCGTCAGGAAGTCCAGGATCCAGTTGCAGAGGGAGGTGTTTAGTCCCAGGGTCCTTAACTTAGTGATGAGATTTGAGGGCACTATGGTTTTGAACACTGAGCTGTAGTCAATGAATGGCCTTCTCACATAGGTGTTCCTTCTGACCAGGTGGGAAAGGCCAGTGTGGAGTGCAATACAGATTGCATCATCTGTGGATCTGTTGGGGCGGTATGCAAATTGGAGTGGGTCTAGGGTTTCTGGGATAATGGTGTTGTGAGCCATGACTAGCCTTTCAAAGCACTTCATGGCTACAGACGTGAGTGCTATTGGTCGGTAGTCATTTAGGCAGGTTACCTTAGTGTTCTTGTGCTCAGGGACTAGGGTGGTCTGCTTGAAATATGTTGGTATTACAGGGACAGGTTGAACATGTCAGTGAAGACACATGCCACTTGGTCAGCCCATGCGCTGAGTACAGGTCCTGGCAAGCCGTCTGGCACAGAGGCCCTGCTTAAAGGTCTCACAGCGGTTACAGAGAGCATTTGCACAGTCGTCCGGAACAGCTTATGCTCTCATGCATGTTTCAGTGTTACTTGCCTTGACGTGAGCATATAAGTAGTTTAGCTCATCTGGTAGGCTTGTGTCACTGTGCAGCTCGCCACTGTGCTTCCCTTTTGTAGTCTGTAATAGTTTGCAAGCCCTGCCACATCCGACAAGTGTCGGAGATAGTTTTAAGATTGAATCATACTACACTATGTTGATGCTTTGCCTATTTATTGTTTCTTCGGAGGGCATAGGGAGATTTCGTTTAAGTTAGTCTCGCTCCTTGAAAGCGGCAGCTCTACCTTTTTAGCGGAGTGTGTATGTTACCTGTAATCAATGGCTTCTGGTTGGGGTATGTACGTACGGTCACTGTGGGGACGACGCCATTGACTGATGTGGTGTACTCCTCAATGCCATCGGAAGATTCACAGAACATATTCCAGTTTGTGCTAGCAAAACAGTCCTGCAGCTTAGCATCTGCTTCATCTGACCAGTTTCTTATTGACCGAGTCACGGGTGCTTCCTGCTTTAGTTTTTGCTTGTAAGCAGGAAATAGGAGAATAGAATTATGGTCAGATTTTCCAAATGGAAGGAGAGCTTTGTACGTGTCTCTGTGTGTTGAGTAAAGATGGTCTAGAGTTATTATTTATATTTTTGCCCTCTGGTTGCACATTTAACTTACTGGTACGAATTATGTAAAACTGATTTAAGTTCGCCTGCATTAAACTCCCCGGCCACTAGGAGCGCCACCTGGGTAAGCATTTTCCTGTTTGCTTACGCCCGTATACAGCTCATTGAGTGCGGTCTTAGTGGCAGCATCGGTTTGTGGTGGTAGATAAACAGCTAAGAAGAATATAGAAAACTCTCTTGGTAAATAGTGTGGTCTACAGCTTATCAAATTAATTGCATTGGTCACATACACATGGTTAGCAGATGTTAATGCTAGTGTAGCGAAATGCTTATACTTCTAGTTCCGACAGTGCAGTAATATCTAACAAGTAATCTAACAATTCCCCAACAACTACCTAATACACACAAATCTAAAGGGATGGAATAAGAATATGTACATATAAATATATGGATGACCGAGCGGTATAGGCAGGGTGCAATAGATGGTATAAAATACAGTATATACATGTGATATGAGTAATGTAAGATATATGTAAACATTATTAAAGTGGCATTATTTAGTGGCATTGTATAAAGTGACTAGTGATCCATTTTTTAAAGTTGTCAGTGATTGGGTAGGCAGCAGCCTCTGAATTAGTGATTGCTGTTTAGCAGTCTGATGGAGATAGAAGCTGTTTTTCAGTCTCTCGGTCCCAACTTTGATGCACCTGTACTGACCTCGCCTTCTGGATGGTAGCGGGGTGAACAGGCTGTGGCTCTGTTGGTTGATGTCCTTGATGATCTTTTTGGCCTTCCTGTGACATCGGGTGCTGTAGGTGTCTTGGAAGGCAGGTAGTTTGCCCCCGGTGATGCGTTGTGCAGACCGGACCACCCTCTGGAGAGCGTTGCGGTTGTGGCCGGTGCAGTTGCCGTACCAGGCAGTGATACAGCCAGACAGGAAGCTCTCAATTGTGCATCATGTGATACTCTAACTCAGGCGAGCAAAACCTTGAGACTTCCAGTAGATTACTTGCATCAGCGGTTTACAAATATACACAGACAGCCACCCCTTACCAGAGGCCGCTGTTCTATCCTGCCGAAAAAAAATTGAATACCCACCAGCTGTATGTTATTAATGTCGTCGTTCAGCCACGACTCGGTGAAACAACATAAGATATTAGTTACTGTCCCGTTGGTAGGATGCACATGCTTGTAGCTCGTCTATTTCATTATCCAATGATTTTACGCTGACTAATACGACCGACGGTCAAGGCGCATCACCCACTCGTCATCGAATCCTTACAAGGCACCCAGATCTCTGTCCCCGATATCTCTCTTTTTCCTGCGTATGATGGGGATGAGGACCTTGTTGGGCGTCTGAAGTCAATCCTTCCCGTCCGACTCGTTAAAGAAAAGGTTTTTCTCCAGTACGCAGTGAGTAATCGCTGTCCTGATAGCTAGAAGCTCTTTTCGGTGGCAGAAACATTTATGTACAAAATATGTTACAAATTACGCGGAAACACACACAATAGCACAATTGGTTAGGAGATCGTAAGACGGCAGCCATCTCCTCTGGTGCCATTATCATTACATGATTCCATGTGTTATTTCATAGGTTTGATATCTTCGTTATTATTCTACACTATAGTAAATACAAAAAACGTGAATGAGTGTGTGTTAAACTTTTGACCGGTATTGTGTGTAGATGGTTGAGAAATCTATTTAATCCATTTTGAATTCAGGCTGTAATAAAACCATGTGGAATATGTCAAGGGGTATGAATACTCTCTGAAGGCACTGTCTTGACCATTTAAAGTTGTGCACATGGATTCCCTTTGTCTCTATGCACTCAAGTCGCAATCCCAAGTTTCAGTGGAGTTTTGTAGCCTATTTATATTTTAGAGTTAGCCAATTTCAATGACAACATTATTGGAACACTTTTGCTGTCCTACACTCTCAACACTGCCAAAACCATTGGATCAAGCTGACAAATGAGAGGAGAGAGACAGCGGGCAGACCCACACAGCTTTGAGAGATGTCTGCTGACAAGATTCTCACAGGCACCCGCTGCTCAGCTAGCCGCAAGTCTGCCTGCCCAAATCATAACATCAAGTTCCCCAAACCACCCGTTCCATCATCAGGACTATTCAAGCCTGCTTACATCCTGGATAGATAAATAAACATTTCTCCTCCCATCCATCTCAGCTAAATGAGGAGCAGATTGGGGCCATGTCATTTTGTGGTATTAGTGATTTGTGGCCCTTGGAAGTGTTTTGAACTTGAGGAGATTTTGAAATGCGGTGTTTCCCTACTAAAACCAAAGGCATGTTTGTGTTTTTAGCCATCAGTGTGGCATGGGGAATGGATCTAGTCCTCCTTCATGACCAGTGCTCTGAGAGTCCAAGGCAAATTTTCAGTTTAATTTTCACTTGGTCTCCTATTGACATCAATGCTTGACTAAATAGAAATTTGACTTAAAGTTAATTGAACGATGACAAAGCAGACGACGCCTCTGTTTTGGTAAAAAGCTGAGGGATGGGCCTGGAGAAATGTAACCACTCTCAAATTCATAGAGCTATGGATGCAAGGACAGGCCATCATGATATCAAAATGATAGGTTTAACCATTTTCTTTACGGCTATACATTATTTTGGTGTTCTCTGCAGTGCGCATCGCATAAAGAGTCATTTAATATTTAAAAAAAAATCAAGATAATGGTAAAGTTATCCAAACAATTCTATCCTTAGAGCAGTAAAAAAACAAAGATGAATAAATACAGAAAAGAGGCCTCCCGGGTGGTGCAGTAGCCGTAACCGGGAGACCCACGATGCGGCGTACAATTTGGCTCCGCGTCGTATGGGTTAGGGGAGGGTTTGGCCGGCTGGGATTTCTTTGTCCCTTTGCGCTCTAGCGACTCCTTGTGACTTCGGTCGCCAGCTGGACGGTGTTTCCTCCGACTGGCATCCGGGTTAAGCTGGCAGTGTGTCAAGAAGTAGTGCGATTTTGTCAGGGTTGTGTTTCAGAGGATGCGTAACTCTCGACCTTCGCTTCTCTCGAGTCCGTAGGGGAGTTGCAGCGATGGGACAAGACTGTAACTACCAGTTGGATACCACGAAAAAGGGGTGGAAGTACAACCAATAAATACAGAAGGCCTTTGAACCCAGTCTGGCAAAAATACAATTGTGTGTAGGCCTATCCCCCACATTAATCTATATACACACGTGCCATTGGCCACATAGAAGCTAAATATTTGTATAATTATAGGTGGCCCTTTTTATTTTATTCCAGGCGTCATCTAAATATTCTGCAAACGGAAATACACAATGGACAAAAACATTTTTTCAGTTTTTCCTCATAGCTCAGCCACATAATGAATAGGTATATCTGGTGGGCTTTCTGGAATAAGAGCATATATCGTGGCAATAGAGGATGAAATGAGTTTCATTCTGTATTTCTTCGAGGTCATAGTAATTACATTTCACCACAGTACTGACCTGTTTCAATATGCAGGGGCAATATCCCTGATCTTAATGTGCACATAGGGATCTCTTGCTTGTAGGAAGGTTGTACAGATACATCTCTCATACATGAATTTATGATTCATCTCCAACCATTTTTAAAAATGTTTATATAGCATCAGTTTAAATATCAATGTCTCCATTAATTCGTTTTCTGTACAGATGTTCAGTCACACTGTTTAAAAAGGTCAGTCATTTCAGTTGCCCAGACTCCTATGGATAGATACCATTGTAAAACTTTACTGGCTATCCTGGTAATTGGCATACCCAACAGTCTATTCCATCTCACCTCACAGGGTTCCCAGCCCATGTCCCAGCAAGTGTAGGTGCAAACTTGTGGACACCTAAAAAGTAACGTACTGCTCTGTTATGAACATGTTTGTTTTTGAGACACCTCTTAGCACCTCACACTCCTGCTGGATAGTCCAGAACAGGGCACACGTGAGTTAATTTACAATTGCTAGTAAACTCAAGAATGTCTTCAACAAAACGGGGAAAACACTTTTCCTAGTACCTGTTTTTTTTTCTTTTTCTGGTTGATCATGAGTCACCATCTTTTGCACCAATTGACTGTACACTGGTCTTGTTCAGTTTCTGCCATCAAAAGGATACTTTGTGTTTCATATCTTACTCCAGTATTTAGCTGTTTAATTTCAAACAAAGTCGGTGGTAAGGCGTCTTGTTTTACACACGAGGGTGTCGGAAACATTAACACGCACACAAGCGATTGGTACTTTGTAAAGAGACTGGATTGCGTGATTACATTTCCCATCAACCCAGTCTTTGACAAACTACAGGCTAAAAGCTTCCACTTTCCAAAATCAAAAGCTTTCTGCAAATCAATGAAACATGCAAAAGTAGGCTTGTCTTTGTGTGATCTATTTCTGACTATTGTACAGACGGGGAGGATATGATCCATTACAGGCTCTGGATTTATGAAAAACATGAATGTTATTAGCCTACTGTTGAGGATGGATGAATATAATTTATAGACCGTAGGTGGTTGAAAGGTGGATACAAATCTGATTCCTGGCCATGTGATTTTGTCTGAACTGTCAAATCGGTTTTATTTGGCCTTAATTGGCTTTTAGACTATTTTGCGTATCTTATTGCTTGCTAGCTAGCTACTCTGACAGGTAGACAAGAGCATGTGGTAGCAACTCGCTTGTTTACAAACAAATTGGTGAATGTGCTAGAAAGCTGAACAGCCAGCTAGTTGACTGCTGCGGCTAGCCGAAAAGGACTTGTTTTGTAAGTTGGATCTTTTTATCCTTTTAGGCTTTAAGCGTTCTTACCCTATGATTTTGAACATTCAAAGCAACTGGGAAACGTCCATGGCAGGCATTGTCACCTTAGCTTGCTACACAACTTCTGTGTGATGGGAAGCACGAGCGCCACCACCAATCATCCGACACCACTGCACACACACCTGTCGTTACTATGACAACTAGCATAGCCAAATGACTGCTGTCTGAACAACACACACACATATCTGATTTGGTCACTTGTAACTTGCTCTTTGTTCAGTCATTATTCCATAGCTGATTTGAAAAACAAAACCAATTTTGAGCATTAAGGCCTGCAGTGTGAACAAGGCTTTAGTGACTAAGGTCTGACTGACCTGACACACCGAATACCTGTTTGATTGAGTAGCTGCATACTGCAGTGACTCATGCTGAGACACACATGCACACACCCCCACCTGGCCCTGCTCATCATTATCCTTGGTTCCCTGCCACCGTTGAGCTAACAGTTTGCCTTTTAAAGAAAAGCATTCACACACAAAATAATCGGGATACCAGATGTGTGTTTATGTGTGCGTGAGTGAGTGTTTTGATACATGCCTCCTGCTCACATGGGAATGATGTGTTGCTGTAGGACATAGTCCTATCCAAGCTTCATTAACACAACAAATCCAAACTCTTGAACTTTTAATCCATTTTACAGAACCATACATAGTAATGTTTGTATGTTTTGGTCTGCTACTTAGACTTTGTCCTTGACAAACTGTTGCCTGAAGATTAGGACGAAGTCCTGTGCAGTGTCAGATGCTTATGCAGTTTTCGTGTTTGTTTATCCACACTGTTACTTACTGCTCGAGAGGGCTGTTTAAATCTTTTGTACATTTTTTTTTTACAGATAGGGCTGTGTCCCAAAAGTTGTGCACTATAAAGGGGAAAAAGGATGTCATTTGGGACAAACACTGCTTGTGAGACAGCAAGAGGGCTGGTATTCCTAATGTGACTTAAGTAGACTTCTTACTCCATCCTTAATGATTATGGAAAGTCCTGACTGAATCGAACAATGAGGGAGAAAGTTAGAGGCACAAATACCATTACCCCCAAGACAACCTCTCACCATTACAACTGTCGTGTGCGGAACAGCGTAGAGCAAAAAAATTCTGTCTATTGCAACACTCACTATTGAGTTCCAAACTACCTCTGGAAGCAACGTCGGCACACAAACTGTTGATCGGGAGCTTCACAAAATAGGTTTCCGTGGCAGAGCAGCTGCATACAAGCCTAAGATCACCATGCACAATGCTAAACGTCGGCTCGGGTGGTGTAACGTTTACATACACTTAGGTTGGAGTCATTAACTCGTCTTTCAACCACTCCACAAATTTCTTGTTAACAAACTATAGTTTTGGCGGTTAGGCCATCTACTTCGTCTATGACACAAGTAGTTTTTCCAACAATTGTTTACAGACAGATTATTTCACTTTTATAATTCACTGTATCACAATTCCAGTGGGTCAGAAGTTTACATAAACGAAGTTGACTGTGCCTTTTAAACGGCTTGGAAAATTACGTTATTGCTTTAGAAGCTTCTGATAGGCTAATTGACATAATTTGAGTCAATTGGAGGTATACCTGTGGATGTATACCTCCAATTGATGTATTCAGTGCCTCTTTGCTTGACATCATGGGAAAATCAGCCAAGACCTCAGACAAAAAAATTGTAGACATCCACAAGTCTGGTTCATCCTTGGGAGCAATTTCCAAATGCCTGACGGTACCACATTCAACAGTACAAACAATAGCACGCAAGTATAAACACCATGGGACCACGCAGCCATCATAACGCTCAGGAAGGAGATGTGTTCTGTCTCCTAGTTATGAATGTACTTTGGTGTGAAAAGTGCAAATCAATCCCAGAACAAGGGCAAAGGACCTTGTGAAGATGCTGGAGGAAACAGATACAAAAGTATCTATATCCACAGTAAATTGAGTCCTATATCGACATACCCTGAAAGGCCGCTCAGCAAGGAAGAAGCCACTGCTCTAAAATCGCCATTATAAATAAGCCAGACTACGGTTTGCAACTGCACATGGGGACAATGATTGTCACTTTTTGGAGAAATGTCCTCTGGTCTGATGAAAGAAAAGTAGAACTGTTTGGCCATAATGACCATTTTTATGTTTAGTGGAAAAAGGGGAAGGCTTGCAAGCCAAAGAACACCATCTCAACCGTGAAGCACGGGTGGCAGCATCATGTTGTGGGGGTGCTTTGCTGTAGGAGGGACTGGTGCACTTCACAAAATAGATGGCATCATGGGGGGGGGGGGAATTAGGTGGATATATTGAAGCAACATCTCAAGACCTCAGTCAGGAAGTTAAAGCTTGGTCGCAAATGGGTTTTCCAAGTGGACAATGACCCCAAGCATACTTCCAAAGTTGTGGCAAAATGGCTTTAAGGACAACAGTCAAGGTATTGGAGTGGCCATCACAAAGCCCTGACCTCAATCCTATAGAAAATCTGTGGGCAGAACTGAAAAAGCGTGTGCGAGCAAGGAGGCCTACAAGCTGGACTCGGTTACACCAGCTCTGTCAGGAGGAATGGGCCAAAATTTACCCAATTTATTTTGGGAAGCTTGTGGAAGGCTACCTGAAACGTTTGACCCAAGTTAAACAATTTTACGGCAATGCTGCCAAATACTAATTGAGTGTATGTAAACTTCTGCCCCACTGGGAATGTGATGAAAGAAATAAAAGCTGAAATAAAGCATTCTCTCTACTATTATTCTGACTTTTCATGTTCTTAAAATAAAGTGGCGGTCTTAACTGACCTAAAACAGGGAATTTTTACTCTGATTAAATGTCAGGAATTGTGAAAACTGAGTTTAAATGTATTTGGCTAAGTTTTATGTAAATTTCTGACTTCAACTGTACGTGTTTGTTATTTTGCCCATCTGAGATATGGCTTTGTCTTTGCAACTCTACCTAGAAGGCCAGCATCCAGGAGTTGCCTTTTCACTGTTATCGTTGAGACTGGTGTTTTTTGCGGGAACTATTTAATGAAGCTGCCAGTTGAGGACTTGTGAGAAAGGTCTTTGTTTCTGGCCATTTTGAGCCTTTAATCAAACCCACAAATGCTGATGCTCCAGATACTCAACTAGTCTAAAGAAGGCCAGTTCTATTGCTTCTTTAATCAGAACAACAGTTTTCAGCTGTGCTAACATAATTGCAAAAGGTTTTCTAATGATCAATTAGCCTTTTTAAAATCCTAAACTTGGATTAGCTAACACAATGTGCCATTGGAACACACGAGTGATGGTTGCTGATAATAGGCCTCTGTAAGTCCATGTAGATATTACATTTTTTTTTTCTTCTGCCGTTTCCAGCTACAATAGTACTTTACGTTAACAATGTCTACACTGTGTTTCTGATCAATTTGATGTTATTTTAATGGACAAAAAAATTGCTTTTCTTTTAAAAACAAGGACATTTCTAAGTGACCTCAACTTTTGTCTGAGAGAACGCTGGTACGGTAAACCAAATATTATCAACACCGACCATACTAATCACCTATTGCAGGCATTTTGCTTATCGTTCATTTAGGATAAGTAGCCAATACTAGAGAAATGTGAAGTTTGAAATAATATAAGTTTGCTTATGGGTGATTTGATAATTTGACAATCGATGGCTACAACCATCAAACTAGTTGTTTAAAGGATAATAAACTGCTGCATATTGTTATAAAATTATCATTCTATTTATCTCATCAATTCAGGCAAAAAAATGTTTTTAAACATAGACCCCACTTAACCTCTGACCTTTAACCTGAAAGAAAAGCTTTGTTCACATCTGACTGTCTACTGCAGGATAGTGAGTGTTGACTATTTGTGTTTGTCAGTTAGGTGTTGGCATCATTCCATGTGGGAACATTGTTTTCCTCTTTTTACTGTCCCTCTGCTTGGCTCTTCTCTTACAGTTGACCCATATTCCTCCTTTCACAGAGATCATTCTAGCCAATGACTCCTTTTGATTTGTCAACTGAATCATGCATGCTCCTGGTATCAGTCTGAGTCCCTTTGTTGATTCTTCTTAGGCCAGGGTCTTATTGGGCCAGGGACATGCGGACTTGGTCAGTGTCCCAAATGGCACTCTATTCCCTATATAGTACATCACCCTTATTGGCCGGGGTCAAAAGTAGTGCACTATATAGGGAATATGGTGCTATAAGGGACTCCGACTTGCTGTTGTCCAAACGGGTGACCATAGGCCAACCTTTTCCTGTCACCGCCAAACCCAGTCTCCGCCCCGTGGCTTTGTGGGTCATGGTGGCTGTGGTTACTGGTGGGGAGCCCTGGCTGCCACGGGTTGTCCCAAACGGTACCCTATTCCCTTTATGGGCCCTGGTCAAGAGTAGTGCACTGTAAGTAGTGCGATATACAGGGAATAGGGTGCCACTTGGGACGCAATCAGGAACTGAGAACCGGCAGTTACTGTCTCCCCCAGTCTGGTAGTCATGTGACTGGTTCCACTCCAACCCTGCCTGTCTCTCTCTCTCTTGCCCCACTCTGGTCCCATATGGCTGTGGAGCCTGTTTGTCAGAGGAACTAGATCTACAGCGCAGACACGGGCTCACTCAGAAGGAGGGCATCATGAAAGGTAGGCTTCAGTGGCTCCGGATTGCCAGGCACAGAAGTCTCTTTGGGCCTCCTTCCTCTTTCTCTGTGTTTTGTCATATCCTCCACTGACATATCTGCTTGGTAATGCAGTGTAAATCCTCATTTATTTGCTGTGGTGATTCCGGGTGGGATGGAAAGGGGATCTGGTTTGTGTAACTAGGTCAGAGAGGGGTAGGGGTGGTGGGTGATAGAGGGGTACAGGGATGAGGGGGGGGGGGTGAGAGATGGCTAGGGAAATTAGAGCGCTTAGAGAGGGGAAAGAGCGCATTGAAACTTGTTAGCATTGAAACTTGTTCAGATAAGGGGCTCTGACAGGCATGGCTCCCGAAAACTCTCTCCCTTTCTCTGTCCCCCTTTGTAAGCACCAGACTCTTTGAAGCCTTCTCTTCAGTGTCTGTTTTTGGGGGGTTGATGTAGGTTTGGGCTATTTTATAGAATTCATTTGTTTTTGTGTGATATTCCTAATGCAGAATCAATTTTCGTTTTCATGAGCGTTTATGGCCGCGTGTTCTCATGCAGGTAGTGTTGGGCCAGTAACCGGAAGGTTGCTCTGTCGAATCCCCAAACTGACTAGGTGAAAAATCTGCAGATGTACCCTTGAGCAAGGCACTTAACCCTAATTGCTCCTGTAAGTCACTCTGTAAGAGCGCCTGCCAAATAACTCAAATGTAAATGTCTTGTTCACTACTTCTGTGCTGTGCACCTTTCCATTTACACCAGAGATCTGTAGGAGCAGCTCGTCATTCTATGTCTCCACCCTAACAATGGGAGTCGTTGTCCCAAAGGCGGGAAGGAAATCGACAAGCTTATGTTAAAAATAAGCACATAGAAACACTTTGGGCTTATTTTTGGACTGATTTTGTGAGAATGCAACCTTCTTTCACCCAAGCACCTACCACTCACAAAAACGGATGAGGTCACTTCTTCCTCTTGCTATTTGCATTTGAGGTTTGGTCCAACAGAATCGGTCATATGGACACCGAAACACATGGGTACATTATTGTAATTTAATAGAGGAGAAGTTAACCTTTCGAACCATACCCTGTTTGTTTCAACTCCTCAAGTTTCGTGCAGACACTACTAAAATGGATGTAGCAATGGACATTTCATTCTGTTTGTTACGTGCGCATTACGGTACTATGTATAGCTAGCGCTATTCAAAGATTGTTATACTAGCTGTTTTAGTCTTTTAAATTTTTTAAATTTTTATACATTTGCAATAAGCATACAACTATTTATATAAGGAAATGGCAACTTGTTCCCATTCTGAGAAATAAGGTAGGCCACTTGATTTCATCCTCTGAACAAAGTGGACAGGCTAGCATGCTGGTCAAACAGTTGGAGATGGACAGAAGGTGGTGTGAATAACAATTCAACTGTTTTGCCTTAACTGAATTCAGAGCTTGTGAAATTATACCTCGATCCAAGTTGGATAAACTTGAAATTATAAATATTAGCTGGCTACTCACTAGCACGTGGGTTTGTGCTTGAGAGATTGTTCGTGCGACCGGTGTTCATTTTCTATAATCCCTGCTGCATTATTAGTGAATGTGCATGGTTCTGGTTAAATTTGTAACAAACTTATAATTTTTATAGACAAACCTGAAACCCAGATCAGTGAGGTAATACAAAAAAAGCTGGTAAAACAATTTATTAGTGGGTCTTATGGTTAATTTCACAAGCTCTGAATTCATTTAGATCATTGCGAACTGGTTTAAATAAAGCATATTTTACATTTTAATTGCACAACAAAGCTTTAGAGAAACATTTAAAAATGTAGCGTGACTCGCCCAAAAGTTGTAGATAAAAAAAAAATGTAGATATGAGTTTTAGGCCATATTGCCCAGTCCTGTTGGTTAATTTACACAGTCAGACTGACATGTGAAGAGTTACTGTGGTTGAGATGGGAGTTTCAGTATAGTGTTTATAAAAGTGGACTCTGGCCTCCCAAATGGCACAGTGGTCTAAGGCCCTGCATCACAGTGCTAGCTGTGCCACTAGAGATTCTGGGTTCGAGTCCAGGCTCTGTTGCAACCGGGACACCCATGAGGCGGCGCAAAATTGTACGGTGTTTCCTCTGACACGTTGGTGCGGCTGGCTTCCGGGTTAAGTGGGCATTATGTCAAGAAGCAGTGCGGCTTGGTTGGGTTGTGTTTCGGAGGATGCACGGCTCGCGACCTTCACCTCTCCCGAGTCCGTACGGGAGTTGCAGAGACGAGACAAGACTAAGTTGGATACCACGAAATTGGGGAGAAAAAGGGGTAAAAAATACAAATAAAAGTGGACTAATCATGGTGTGGAGAGGGCTCTTTTTGAAATTTGAAAGGAGTTGCAGAAACCTGAGCCAAGCTGGCGTCAATGTGTAATTGACACAATCGTACTGAATGAAAATTAAATTAAAAACTGAAGCTACAGATTCACTGAACATGAGATGAACACTAAGTTAGTTACAGTAACTTTAGCCAGCAAGGCTAGATAAGTATTCTCCAACAATCCCTAAAGTTGAATTGATATTTGGCATGATGCCATGTTCATCTGCGTTGTGCAGGGTTTGCACAAGGTGCTTAAAGTACTTGAATTAGGCACTATGGAATTCAAGTAGCGAGAGGTGAATCGAACTACCGGCTCAGCCCAGACCTACAGTGGCAAGTAGCAGAGAGAGACCGCTGACAGTGGAAATTATTTTAACATCCCTCAACTCCTGCTGTGTCAACAGACATCCCTCAAACGAACCCCCCACTGAGTCTTGGAGAATGAGTGTACAACTGGAAAATAGTCGCTGATATTTCAGTCAGATAGCTAGCTAGGTAGCTCAAGGGCTCTGGCTATTAGCCAGGTAGCTAGCTAGAACTACCTAGCTAGAAGGGTGAAGCTAGAAGCTAATGTTGAAAGGGGGCCTGACCTCAGCATGAGCAGTTGACTGAAATTAACCTAGCTATAATAAAAAGACTGGCTACAATAAATTCTCATAAAATAATACCTTTCCTTTTTATAGAGAGGCAATCAATTCACATACAGTTCAAACAGGTGCCATTAATACAGGTAACGAGTGGAGGACAGAGGAGCCTGTTAAAGAAGTTGTTACAGGTCTGTGAGAGCCAGAAATCTTGCTTGTTTGTAGGTGACCAAATACTTACTTATTAAAAATCCTACAATGTGATTTTCTGGATTTTCTTTTCTCATTTTGTCTGTCATAGTTGAAGTGTATCTATGATGAAAATTACAGGCCTCATCTTTTTAAGTGGGAGAACTTGCACAATTGGTGGCTGACTAAATACTGTTTTGCCCCACTATGTGAATTGATTGCCCCCCATCTATCGTCAGAGTTCGCACTGCTAGGTGACCTAAATTGGGATATGCTTAACCCCCCCCGGCCGTCCTACAATGTAAGCTAGATGCCCTGAATCTCACACAAATTATCAAGGAACCTACCAATACAAATCCGTAAACATGGGCACCCTCATCATCGTGACCAACCTGCCCTCTAAATACACCTATTCATGTTTTCAACCAGGATCTCGGCGATCACTGCCACATTGCCTGCGTCCATTATGGGTCTGCGGTCAAACGACCACCCCTCATCACTGTAAAGCGCTTGCTAAAACACTTCTGCAAGCAGGCCTTTATAATCGACCTGGCCCGGGTATCCTGGAAGGTTATTGACCTCATCCTGTCAGTGGAGGATGCCTGGTTATTCTTTAAAAGTGCTTTCCTCACCATCTTAAATAGCATGCCCCTTTCAAATAAAGTAGAACTAAGAACAGATAGCCCTTGGTTCACTCCAGACTTGACTGCCCTTGACCAGCACAAAAACACTCTGGCGTATTGCACTAGCTTCGAATAGTCCCCGCGATATGCAACTTTTCAGGGAAGCCAGGAACCAATACACACAGTCAGTTAGGAAAGCGAAGGCTAACTTTTTCATACAGAATGCTTCCATCCTGCAGCACTCATTCCAAAATGTTTTGGGACACTGTAAAGTCTATGGAGAATAAGAGTACCTCCTCCCAGCTGCCCACTGCACTGAGACTAGGAAACACTCTCACCACTGATAAATCCATGATAATCGAGAATTTCAATAAGCATTTCTCTACGGCTGGCCATGCTTCCCACCACCTGGCTACCCGGCCAACAGCTCTGCACCCCCTGCAGCAACTGGCCCAAGCCCCCACCCATGTTTCTCCTTCACCCAAATCCAGACATCTGATGTTCTGAAAGCGCTGCAAAATCTGGACCCCTACAAATCAGCAGGACTAGACAACCTGGACCCTCTCTTCCTAAAATGATCCGCCGCTATTGTTGCAACCCCTATTACCAGTCTGTTTAATCTCTTTCGTATCGTCTGAGATTCCTAAAGATTGGAAAGCGGCCGCGGTCATCCCCCTATTAAAAGGCGGAGACACTCTTGACCCAAACTGTTACAGACCTATATCCATCCTGCCCTGCCTTTCTAAAGTCTTCAAAAGCCAAGTGAACAAATCTGCAATTTGGTTTCCGAGCTGGTCACGGGTGCACCTCAGCCACGCTCAAGGTACTAAACGATATCATAACCGATAAAAGACAGTACTGTGCAGCCGTCTTCATCGACCTGGCCAAGGCTTTCGACTCTGTCAATCACCACATTCTTATAGGCAGACTCAACAGCCTTGGTTTCTCTAATGACTGCCTCGCCTGGTTCAGCAACCACTTCTCTGACAGAGTTCAGTGTGTCAAATCGGAGGGCCTGTTGTCCAGACTTCTGGCAGTCTCTATGGGGGTGCCACATGGTTCAACCCTCGGGCCGACTCGTTTCTCTATTATATCAATGATGTCGCTCTTGCTATGGGTGATTCTTTGATCCACCTCGTATGCAGAATGGTGTCGTCTGCATAATCTGGCCCTTTGGACACTGTTAACCAACCTCCAAACGAACTTCAACGCCATACAACACTCCTTCCGTGGTCTCCAGCTGCTCTTAAATGCTAGTAAAACTAAATGCATGCTCTTCAACCGATCGCTGCCCGCGCCCGCCCGACTAGCATCACTACTCTGGACGGTTCTGACTTAGAATATGTGGACAACTATAAATACCTAGGTGTCTGACTAGACTGTAAACTCTCCTTCCAGATGCACTTTAAGCATCTCAAATCCAAAGTTGAATCTAGAATTGACTTTCTATTTTGCAACAGCCTCGTTCCCTCATGCTGCCAAACATACCCTCGTAAAACTGACCATCCTACCTATCCTTGACTTCGGCGATGTCATTTACAAAATAGCCTCCAACACTCTACTCAGCAAATTGGATGTAGTCTATCACAGTGCCATCCGTTTTGTCACCAAAGCCCCATATACTTCCCACCACTGCAACCTGTATGCTCTCGTTGGCTGGTCCTCGCTACATATTCGTCGCCAAACCCACTGGCTCCAGGTCATTACTAGGTCTTTACTCAGCTCACTGGTCACCATAGCAACTCCCACCCATAGCATGCGCTCCAGCAGGTGTGTTTCACTGGTCATCCCTAACGCCAAAACCTATTTATTGCCTTACCTCCTTACTTCATTTGCATACACTGAATACACATTTTTCTATTGTGTTATTGACCACACGTTTGTTTATCCCATGTGTAACTCTGTTGCTTTTGTTGCACTGCTTTGCTTTATCTTGGCCTGGTCGCAGTTGTAAATCTGAACTTGTTCTCAGCCGGCTTGTTAAAGTAGTGAGACAGTGGTGAGTCAGGCTGCAAAGGAGATGCAGGGAGAGGGCTGCAAAGGAGATGCAGGGAGAGGGCTGCAAAGGAGATGCAGGGAGAGGGCTGCAAAGGAGATGCAGGGAGAGGGCTGCAAAGGAGATGCAGGGAGAGGGCTGCAAAGGAGATGCAGGGAGAGGGCTGCAAAGGAGATGCAGGGAGAGGGCTGCAAAGGAGATGCAGGGAGAGGGCTGCAAAGGAGATGCAGGGAGAGGGCTGCAAAGGAGATGCAGGGAGAGGGCTGCAAAGGAGATGCAGGGAGAGGGCTGCAAAGGAGATGCAGGGAGAGGGCTGCAAAGGAGATGCAGGGAGAGGGCTGCAAAGGAGATGCAGGGAGAGGGCTGCAAAGGAGATGCAGGGAGAGGGCTGCAAAGGAGATGCAGGGAGAGGGCTGCAAAGGAGATGCAGGGAGAGGGCTGCAAAGGAGATGCAGGGAGAGGGCTGCAAAGGAGATGCAGGGAGAGGGCTGCAAAGGAGATGCAGGGAGAGGGCTGCAAAGGAGATGCAGGGAGAGGGCTGCAAAGGAGATGCAGGGAGAGGGCTGCAAAGGAGATGCAGGGAGAGGGCTGCAAAGGAGATGCAGGGAGAGGGAGCATTGAAGCAAGCAGGGCGAGGGGTTAGTAGTACAGTGGTTCCCAAACTTGGGGTCCACTAAAATCTAAATAGTCTCTAATCTTATCAAAGACATGAATAACTTGTTTCTCTTCAAATGGGTATAGAATACAACTAAGGGCGTTTTACAGTCAGAATTCACTTACATGTCATGTTGGGACAGTCGGTGGGACCTAAAATTGAGTGAAATATAAAGCCAATGTAATATAATGTACACTGAACAAAAATATAAACTTTTACTGAGTTACAGTTCAAATAAGGAAATCATCATTATCAGTACTGATTTACCACTCATGTATGTAGTGAAACCTGTATTATTGAGTAGAACATGTAAAGTACAGTAGTGATAGTGTTTTTTTGCGCTTGGTGAGGCTGAGGGAGGTGAGGATCCAGCTTGCTTGGTCCTGTGCTCCAAGAGGCCAGGGACAATGGAACAACCAGAAGGGTGTGAATAAGATGCAGGTCCTGCAAAGAGGGATATTTTAATTGAGGGCTTTTGTGTTAATGCTATAGAGTTATGTCTCACAAGCGTGGGAGAGTGCACACTGGTGGGTTTTGCATGGGGAGTGATGCAGTGTTTTTATAAGTGCAAATATTTCCACTTTTCCTCCATCGTCTCTGGCATTGTGGTGTGTTTGCTGGTGTTTATGGAAAAACAGAAACATAGTTAGCTAGCTAGTTGCTTTGTCTTCAGTTTGTCTGTTGTGCTGACTGTTTCCATGTGGTCGACTCGGTATGTTTGTAATAAACATTCTGCCTTGCCACACAACAAAGCTAAATTGAAATCACATTTGCTCCTCTCTCCACCATGTTGTCATAGTTTTGGTTGGCTGATAAAGTGGTAATGTTTCCCCTCAGCTAATTAGCCTGTGAGTCACCAGGTCGTCTCTTCTCCTTTCCTCTGTCTTCAAAGTTAACGGTTGCTAATCCACTGAGAGAAAGCACAAAGCGCCTCTCCGCTGAACAACCTCGAAGCTCTGGCCTCATGCCCAGTACCCCATGTCCCAACCAACTGACAAAACGTATATCAGCTTCACGGTTTACTTTTGTAACACGGGGTAAACAAATTAAATCAGTTTTGATATACAGCTTATTAATGTTATTGAGTGAGCAGTAGGCTAAGTAAATATGAGAGGTTGTGAAGTGAGTTTCTCAACTCCCATAGGGGAATTCTGTGTCAGTACCTGGTGATTAACACTAGAGGGTACTGTTTGTTGAGAAAACAGCTCTGTGTGGCAGTTAATGGGAATCAGTTCAGCTCTGTGTCCTGGTGACTTCTGTGTTGCTTGCTGATTTTTAAGACTGTCTTTTCTTGGATTTGGACCCATAGCGGTTAACCAGTCCTTCATTCACTACACTTCAATGGGTGTATTGTCCCAGAGTCCACACAAGACCGAACAGCCATCCTCATTTGAGTTTTCGTTACAGTCAGTTGCTCATCTTTCCTTTATTGCATCACCTTTATCCACTTGATTCTAATAGAGTAAATATAGACATGATGGCATTGGGATGATAATCTCCCCCCCTTCTCTGTTAGTATGAGTGACAAGGTGTTTAGCTGCTCTCTATGTGTACTGTCATGTGAATATCATGCTTAAAGCATGGAGGATGGCCCGTTGGCTGCCCTGTTGACAGGACAGAAGCTTTCGTTCTACCGGCCTACATCCAGAACATTCCTTCCCCCTGTCATCGACACAGAGGACAGATTTAACTTCCCTTCATCAACCCGATATACTACAGTGCAACCTCCTCTCCCCATCACTTCCTATATGTTACACATACTATATGTTCCTATGGGTTGTTGATATGATGAGAATCTTAGAATAGCCCAGTGGTCCATGTCAGACCTTGACTGCCATGATTTTGTCACCCCTACACCTTCTGGAGAATGTCCCTGTCAGTTTCCACTCGACATTAATACATGTATGTCAAAGGGACTCAGAAAATATGGCTGCCTTACCCTTCAACATGACCAAGTATTTAATGATGGAACCAGCAACACTGAGAGAATATTACCTAGCTACAGTTAGTTACTTTCTAGAAAACTTGGCGCAAAGTGTGTGCGTGTGTTGAGGTAGTTAGGTGTCCGAAGGGAATTTTTGCCCTGTGACAGCTGACTTGATCCATGCGAGTTGAGAGAGACTGAGTGAGTGAAGTCAATTTCTATTTCTGGGAGATTGAGTGCTATCAAAGCACCAGCCAAGAGGCCATAAATGGCTGCCAGCGTCTCCAGTTACCTCCTGCTGGTTTTGGGCTGCGGATGCTACCACCCTCCGCTGAGGTGGAATTCGGACCTCTCCTCTCCAGACCCCCACAGCCATGTTAGGACTAAGGCCAGGGCCGTATGTATCAAGCGTCTCCGAGTAGAAGGGTTGACCCCCCCCCCCCCCCTCCTTGTAATCTTATTTGTTGTGATCGAAAAGGGGAAACTGATCCTAGATTGAGCGTGGCGCTTGCAACACCACGGTTCTGAGTTCGATTTGCCCCAAAAAATGGATGCGCTCCCCATTGTAATTCCAGAGCGTCTGCTAAATGACTAAAATGTAAATGTATTGTCCCAGCCAGGTAAAACATCCAGGGATAAATAGAAATGCCGGGATACTAAGACAGACTGGCACCTCAAGTCAAGAGGTCATATTCAAACTGAATATTTCTACACGTCCTGTATCAAATTAACTTTGAATTTAGTGTGGTGTATACGCTGTGGTGTGACACTGGTACTTTTTGTACATGTGTTGTTTCAAGTGGCTTCTATCTGTAGAGTGTGACTGGTTGATGGTCTGAGTAGACATACACCTGGGACGAGAATCAAGATCGCCTCAAGGGATGTAAGGATCAACGAAGTTGTGCTATATATTCAACAGCTGAACGATGAATATGGATACATTACTACCTCAAACACTTAATCTGCAAAAATGACAAGTGAATTAGTGTGGGGGGGATACAGGCTACATTTCTCATCTGATAGTGGGGTGGTAGATGCTTAGTGTGCCCTGTATGGCTCAGTTCCCTACATAGTACATTCAACATTTACACACACCACATACCCATCAGCTCAGATGCCCCCCCCCCAGCTCAGAGGCCCCCGTCAGCAGCAGATTTGAATTTGCATAAAACACATTCATTGTCCATTGTAACAAATGTTATCGCATCGATTCTTTCTCTAATCAAACCGAATCGCACCGACTCGAATCGCACCGACTCGTTTCAAACTAAAATGCATCTTTCCCGTATCAGAGCCCATGGATCTAGATGCGTATCGAATCATCTCGAAAGGGAAACATGCACATCCCTAACAGCCTCTTCAACCACCCCTTTACCTCCTTGCCCTTACTTCAAAATGTTCTTGGTCACACTCATGATCCTGTTATGGTAACTCTGTGCATTCAAATTGCCATCTCAATTCTGTTTGTTGTCTGTAGCTTATTCCAGCCCATACCATAACCCCACCGCCACAATAGGGTACTCTGTTCACAACGTTGACATCGGCAAACCGCTCGCCCACACTGTCTGCCATCTGCTCTGTACAACTCAAACTGGTATTCATCCAGTGTGCCAGTGGCCATCGAAGGTAAGCATTTGCCCACTGAAGTTTGTTACGATGCTAAACTGCAGTCAGGTCAAGACCCTTGTGAGGTGGCTGGTGGCTGGTGGCTGGTCTCAGACGATACCGCAGACGAAGAAGCCGGATGTGGAGTTCCTGGGCTTGCGCGGTTACACATGGTCTGCGGTTGTGAGATCGGTTGGAAGTACTGCCATATTCTCTAAAACCACGTTGGAGATGCCCCCCCCCCCCCCCCGTCCTATCCTATCCTCTCTTCTGTGTTTTGATTGATCTAGCCTGAGTGGGAAAGCACCGTTCTAAATTTGTCAGCTCCCTGAATCATGCCTGCTGCAGATATAACTGCCACACATGGGGGAGGGGAAGCAAGAGGGGGAGCGAGAGGGGGGGGGGGGTGACCGTCGTTCTAACTGTGCTGGCAACTCGTGCATCATGTCAGTCGTGTCCTACTAGCCCTCCAGTGCTTAGCTTTGATCTTCTCCCAGACCCACTGTGGAACTATCCGGCCCCCCAAGACCCAACCCACTAGAGACCTACCCCCACGGACTTGCCCCCAGAAGACCTACCCTAACCTAGGAACTACTACCAACAGACCTACCCCAGAAGACCTACCCCAGCCCAGGCACTACACTGTCACATCTAATCTGAGAGGAAAACTGAAGTAAGGAGTTGAGTTGGGGAAATGTTGGGAAGGTTTGTGAGGAGAAGATACCCTTTTTAGTAACCACATTGAAATACTGACTGGCTTCTAAAAGCCTTTATACGGTTTGAATGGAATGCTTGCTGGGCTGTCGTTGGGTATTTTATATTATACATGTTCAGTGAAGAGGTGGTCTGATTTGATATGATCGCAGGCTGGATGACCCCTATCTATTGAAAGTGAACTGGTTTGATGGACCATGAGGAAGGGCGAGCTTGCAGCGAAACGGGGTGTTGCTGAACCCAATGTTATTCTGGAACAGTCCGTATCCTCATTCTGGTTGATTGGAACAGCCCTTGTTTGAACCCATTCTCGTTCAATCCTCACATTCCCAATTTCATTCTGGTACCTGCTTGTTTGTCTTGGAGCTGCACAGCAACTGACCTAACCTAGTCCAGGACTCTTCCTCCCAGACCTGTTAGAAGTAGATGACATGCACAGATTTTCAGCTTAAATCAGAAAATGTCCATAGTCAATTTGATGCTGAACTTTTGTCCATCTTTTGTTGACCAGTATAGCGTTTTATAAAATCCTTATGAAGATTCTTAATGCTCTGAAAAGGTGACAGCCCTATGACATGTCTGATCCACTTTCTCGTGAGATGTGGATCTTTCCACGCTCGTATAATGCTTCAGATGGATTATACCACAGATGAATGTGGTGAAGTGCGAAAAGCTTTAGAATAGGTCAAATTGAGATTTGGGTAGTTGGTTTGTGTGTGTGTGTGTGTGTGTGTGAGACAGTAAAGGACTGGGACACAGCTCTGTCATGACCTGACAGTACAGCTGCACATTGTCCTGCACCTGTTCTGCTCTCTCGGTCAGGATCAGAATACACAGGACAGAAATAGAGCACAACTGCCCTGACGAGGAACGTGCGCATGCTTGCTCATAGGACTATGGCAACATAAACAAATGTAGGGTTGGGAATTGCCAGGGACCTCGTGCTACAAAGTCATCACAATACTTAGTATCAATTCTGTATGTATTGCGATTCGATACTGTAACTTTGTGATTTGATGTTCCAAACATATTACTCACTATGCTTTGTCTGCTGCCGAGAGACGGCGCATGAGAAAATGTAGTTCTCATCGGTCATGGAAATAATTGCTGAAAACATGTTGGCTCACTCTTTTAAAAAGATTGAGAACAAGCTATAAGATGAAAAATACAAGAGTTTTAGCGCAAGTACAGCCAACTAGCACTTCCGTGGCAAAAGACTATTCATTGATTTGTGTAATGTAGATTTGTATAGATCTCATCCTAGATCAGTACCATAATAGATCAGTACCACATTAAGATGGCTTTGCGTATACAAATCCAGAGTTGAAATGTGATCTTGAGGCCGATTTAACACTGGTGAGGGCACTTCATTATTTACTTAACATCTCTCAGATGGATATCACCTGTGGCCTGGACAAGACACCTTAAGTGAGTGTCGTATCCTATGTACTTAAGTGTCTATTTAGCACCTTTCCATAAACACCCAGTTTAAGCGTTATCTAATAGGCTAACTGATCTAATTTCCTGGGTGGCTTCAGACTTGGGTGTGAGAAAGAGTCCTGATGCCCCCCCCCCCCCCCCCCCCCAATAAGCCTTTCACCACTTTTTTACTTTGTTGCCATGGCATCTGTCATCAGCTGTTTGTAATAGAGTCTGAGCCCCAGGAATTCACCCTCCGTGACCATCCAATCTTTTCAGGCGTTTACTGGAAGCACTTATATACTGTAGCTGTTGTCTTGGCAGAGACTGTTACTTCGCACTCCGATCACTTCATGTGATGACCCTGGGAGAAGTCTATTTAAATGGATCCTTCTGAGATGGAGAAAGAACTAGATGTTTTGTGTGTTATACTAGTGCAATTTAAGATTGCAAATCGTCTCCCACTGCAATGAGTGCTGACATGATGACCCTCACATCTCTCTCCAATTTTAATAAAGGTGCCCATGCAATCTGAGGATAGATGCGGATGTAGACTGGATTGTAGAGCTTGTTTACCTCGGCCCTGCCAGGAACAAAAACGAATCCTATCACCATGCATCTCTCAGCCAAGTGAGGAAGTAGATGCACTGGACAGGAGAGTACTCCAACTTGACATGTCTCGTGTTGTTGACCTTCTCTTCATTTAGCTTGGTGATATCTTTGTCATCACACACTCCCAATAGGTCTGTTATTAATAAGAGGTTTGTTTTTGACGGCCTTGTTTGGTCTCTCCAGTGATGGGTGTCCATAGAGAAGGCTGGCAACGGAACAGAATGTTCAAGAGTACTGACAACAAATCGCCTGGTCTTAAGGACATGTGAGACTAACAAGAACTACTGCTATGTGCAATAGATCACCTGCTAGGCGTGTAATCGTTAGAAAACAAACCTAAAGTGAAGTTCAGAGATGACAGAGCGTCCAACCGTTGCAACCGACAACGTTTGTTTTGGTCCGTCTTGTCATTTAAGATGGGATGGGACTGGGGAGGCCTCGTGTTCAGATCAGGGTTGTGTTGAGTGTGTCACACAATAGCTAAGTGTTTTGCAATAGGACATCTGTTCTTCTTGGACCTCCCTCCCCTGTTTCACTCAGGTTCAAGCGTGGGTCTGTCTCCCTGGATCCTGGCCTACCTGACTGTAGTGTAGGCTCTAATGGCCGTCCTGAGGTTAAGGGTCAGCTTATTGAGTGACATGTCCAACATCCCAACAGCCTGATGGTCCATGACACAGAGGTGGACCTGAGCCAGAGCCAGCCATGCAGGAAGAAGCCTTAGACCAAAGCCAGAGGAGAGTCTTAACATATCTCTCTGGCTTTACCACGCAAGACGTTGGCCGTGTCAGAATACTTGCGTTCTTTAGACTGGGTGGTTAGTAATAGGTTCATCTTAAATATATCAAACTAAATCAATTGTTTTGGGACAAAACATTTGCTAAACCTCATCTAAATCTAGTAATGAATTATGTGTCGATCGAGCAAATTGAGATTAAACTGCTCGGTGTAACCCTAGATTGTAAACCGACAGTCGAAACATATTGATTTAAACGGTAGCGAAAATTTTATTTATTTATTTTTATTTTACCTTTATTTAACCAGGTAGGCAAGTTGAGAACAAGTTCTCATTTACAATTGCGACCTGGCCAAGATAAAGCAAAGCAGTTCGACAGATAAAACGACAGAGTTACACATGGAGTAAAAACAAACATACAGTCAATAATGCAGTATAAACAAGTCTATATACAATGTGAGCAAATGAGGTGAGAAGGGAGGTAAAGGCAAAAAAGGCCATGATGGCAAAGTAAATACAATATAGCAAGTAAAATACTGGAATGGTTGTTTTGCAATGGAAGAATGTGCAAAGTAGAAATAAAAAATTAATGGGGTGCAAAGGAGCAAAATAAATAAATAAATAAAAATTAAATACAGTTGGGAAAGAGGTAGTTGTTTGGGCTAAATTATAGGTGGGCTATGTACAGATGCAGTAATCTGTGAGCTGCTCTGACAGTTGGTGCTTAAAGCTAGTGAGGGAGATAAGTGTTTCCAGTTTCAGAGATTTTTGTAGTTCGTTCCAGTCATTGGCAGCAGAGAACTGGAAGGAGAGGCGGCCAAAGAAAGAATTGGTTTTGGGGGTGACTAGAGAGATATACCTGCTGGAGCGTGTGCTACAGGTGGGAGATGCTATGGTGACCAGCGAGCTGAGATAAGGGGGGACTTTACCTAGCAGGGTCTTGTAGATGACATGGAGCCAGTGGGTTTGGCGACGAGTATGAAGCGAGGGCCAGCCAACGAAAGCGTACAGGTCGCAATGGTGGGTAGTATATGGGGCTTTGGTGATAAAACGGATTGCACTGTGATAGACTGCATCCAATTTGTTGAGTAGGGTATTGGAGGCTATTTTGTAAATGACATCGCCAAAGTCGAGGATTGGTAGGATGGTCAGTTTTACAAGGGTATGTTTGGCAGCATGAGTGAAGGATGCTTTGTTGCGAAATAGGAAGCCAATTCTAGATTTAACTTTGGATTGGAGATGTTTGATATGGGTCTGGAAGGAGAGTTTACAGTCTAACCAGACACCTAAGTATTTGTAGTTGTCCACGTATTCTAAGTCAGAGCCGTCCAGAGTAGTGATGTTGGACAGGCGGGTAGGTGCAGGTAGCGATCGGTTGAAGAGCATGCATTTAGTTTTACTTGTATTTAAGAGCAATTGGAGGCCACGGAAGGAGAGTTGTATGGCATTGAAGCTTGCCTGGAGGGTTGTTAACACAGTGTCCAAAGAAGGGCCGGAAGTATACAGAATGGTGTCGTCTGCGTAGAGGTGGATCAGGGACTCACCAGCAGCAAGAGCGACCTCATTGATGTATACAGAGAAGAGAGTCGGTCCAAGAATTGAACCCTGTGGCACCCCCATAGAGACTGCCAGAGGTCCGGACAGCAGACCCTCTGATTTGACACACTGAACTCCATCAGAGAAGTAGTTGGTGAACCAGGCGAGGCAATCATTTGAGAAACCAAGGCTGTCGAGTCTGCCGATGAGGATATGGTGATTGACAGAGTCGAAAGCCTTGGCCAGATCAATGAATACGGCTGCACAGTAATGTTTCTTATCGATGGCGGTTAAGATATCGTTTAGGACCTTGAGCGTGGCTGAGGTGCACCCATGACCAGCTCTGAAACCAGATTGCATAGCAGAGAAGGTATGGTGAGATTCGAAATGGTCGGTAATCTGTTTGTGAGGAGGAGAGGTCTGTCTGTAATAAAGCTCTGCTTTCTTGACATCATCATCCACCAAACCAGTCCTACAGGCCCTAGTATTCACACCTAGATTACTGCCCTGTTATATGGTCAAGTGCTACAAATAAGGACATAGGCAAATGTATAGTGGCCCAGAACAGAGCAGCACATATGGCCCTTAAAAGTACACAGAGGGCTTACATCAAAAACATGCATGTCAACCTCTTCTGGCTCAAAGTAGAGAGATTGACTGACTGCATCACTACTGGTCTTTGAGTGGTATTGACGTATATTCAAAGTACCAAACTGTCTGTTCAAATGACTAGCACACATCTCAGACACTCATACATTACCCCTCAAGACATGCTACCAGGGGTCTCTTCACAGTCCCCAAGTCCAGGGCAGAGGCTAGGGGAAACACACAGTACTATATAGAGCCATGACTACATCGAATGCTCTCCCACCTCAGGTAACTTAAGCTAGCAATAAAATCAGATAAATAAATGAATTTGTATTACTTAATGTTTTGGACCCCAGGAAGAGTAGCTGCTGCCTTGGCAACAGCAAATGGGGAGCCTAATAAATGACTAGATACTAAATGATAGGCATCTTGAGAGTGCCAGGATGTTATACTCATTTTGGCTTTTCATCTAGTACAATTCGCTGCACACTTGAGGAAGACAACAGCTGATAATCTGATATGGTGACGCGCTGTACCAAAATGAACGAATAGCAGGAATCCATGCAATTGTGCAATAGGTGACGCGTTCTCAATGTGGATGACATTGTATATTATTTGTTGCTTACTGCATTTGATTTTACTATACAATATGTTCTAAGTAGTATGTAGTACGATTAGTACACAGTATGCAGTTTAAGTAGGCAGGACTGATTTCACATTTCTGATTTTTACACCATACATTTTCCCTGACACCCAAAAGTACTCATTACATGTTGACAGGAAAATGGTCCAATTCACACACTTATCAAGAGATCATCCCTACAGCCTCTGATCTGGCGGAGTGTATGAGTGTGCCCCTGCCTCTCCGTCAATAAATAAAAAAAGAAGATTGTGCCGCCTGGTTTGCTTAATATAAGGAATTTGAAGTGGTTTATACTTTTGATTCTTAAGTATATTTACAACCAAATATTTGTAGACCTTTTACCCAAGTAGTATTTGACTGGGTGACTTTTACTTGAGTCATTTTCTATTACGTTATCTTTACTTTTATTCAAGTATGACAGTTGAGTACTTTTTCCACCACTGCGTATATGAACTGTAACTCTGTAAAATCTTGGAAATTGTTGCATTATTTTCTGTTGTTCAGTGTGTGCGCGTGTACATACATACATACATACAGTACCAGTCAAAAGTTTAGACACCTACTCATTCAAGGTTATTTTAAAAATGTTTTTTTGCAATTTTCTACATTGTAGAATAATAGTGAAGACATAAACTATGAAATAACACCTATGGAATCATGTAGTAACCAAAAAGTGTTGAACAAATTTGAGATTCGTCAAAGTAGCCACCCTTTGCCTTGACAGCTTTGCACACCCTTGGTATTCTCTCAACCAGCTTCATGAGGCAATGCTACCAAATACACTCAAATAGTATGTAAACTTCTGACCCACTGGGAATGTGATGAAAGAAATAAAAGCTGACACCAGCTCTGTCAGGAGGAATGGGCCAAAATTCACCCAACTTATTGTGGGAAGCTTGTGGAAGGCTACCCAAAACATTTGTCCCAAGTTAAACAATTTAAAGGCAATGCTACACTCAATTAGTATTTGGTATGTAAACTTCTGACCCACTGGGTATGTGATGAAATAGATCAATCATTCTCTCTACTATTATTCTGACATTTCACAATCTTAAAATAAAGTGGTGATCTTAACTGACCTAAAACAGAGATTTTTTTTAACCAGGATTAAATATCAGGAATTGTGAAAAACGGAGTTTAAATGTATTTGGCTAAGGTGTATGTAAACTTCCAACTTCAACTGTATATATGTATGTATATAATTTATTCTAATCAATTTTGTACTTCTAGCCTCCCATAGCATGAAACCTAATTACCAGTACTTTTTATTTATGCACTTTCTGACCTACATTTACATGTTAGTAATTCAGCAGACACTATCTTATTCAGAGCGACTTAGTGCATTCATCTTAAGACCGCTAGGTGGGACAACCACATGTCACGGGCATAGTAAGTACAATTTTCCTCAAAGTAGTTATCAGCAAAGTCCTTTGCTTGTAACTTAAATGTCACGAGAGGGTAGAACACGTTTCAAATGTGCTTTGTTACACTGAGCTGGTTGTAATCTAAGATATCAATGTGAGTACGTTATGGCTTGAAACATATTGGTGACATTTTGGACTGTAAGGTTGCGTAGAATAGCAGTAGTGTCAACATTGCGCTGTGTAGAATAGCTGAGGTAAGCGGTCATACTGTATTCTTGTAGACAGCAGCGATGATGTATAGAGGGATCTATAAACAGCTGTGGCACACATGCGCATGCACAATTGTCATAGACTGATTTAAATGGCATGTAAGCCATAGCACAGACAGCTGACTCCGATAGTCACCACACACAGAGAGGGAGATTGGACAGTCTCGGCAAGCTAGGATACATTTTCCTACAGGTGTGGAGGGAGAGAGCAGAGCTCCGAGGAAGTGCCTTCCAGTGTGCGTGATCTATCTCTGTATCCAGGATCCCCTGGGGTTTAGCCTCCTGTCTGGTAGCACTTATTCCAGTTCTAACAGTAACATCAGGACTGTCAGCTCTGCTGCTTATAAATGGAACAGACCCTTACCAGATATGTGTTGATTTGGGTTCTGGCTGCACTGTTTAGAATCATTTTGGAATGTACTGTGTGATTCCATTTTTTTTTATATCAAAGTTTCACCAGCTGCACAGGGCTTTTAAAGGGGGATTCATTTGCGAAACAAACGAGGGGAGAAAGGTCTGGGAACAGACAGGGAGAGGAGGACTGGAATTTGTAACATGTCTAGGTTCCAATGGAGCTTCATTTGAGCTCCATTTAAATTGGTCCAACTTATTGTGCCCTACATCCCATTGAATTAGTATGGCCCTTTCCTTGTTTTTATGTTTTTTATGGTTATTTAACGCCATAGGAAGAGAGCTGAGCAAATAGTGTCAAAGTAACCGGTCAAAGGTTCATGGGGATATGAAATATGCCGACTTTCTGGTATATTACTGTACTATTCTGGCATCTACCCTAAAACCTTTCCTTTTGTGTATTGAGTTTCCACACAGTCATTTCTCTGGGAATAGGTACAGCTTCTCGGTCTTGGCCAGCAGAATCTTCTGGTGTTTCAGTTCATTTGTCTTCCAATGGCACAACCCCCTACCTGCTGGCTGACCTTTTGACTGTTATGGCCTTGATTCTGGCTGACCAGTGGCTGAAAAATGAAAGATACTAAATAAAGGGTTCCAAAATTGCCATCTGTCCTCGTCCCAGCTTTTCCCCATATACTAAACAAAAATGGGATGACAGTTCCTGGGAAGATTGCCGGGTGGGAATGGAATGGGAAGAACACCAGGAATGCTTTGGCAAATGGGATCGGTCGGGGCCTCCCGAGTGGCGCAGTGGTCTAAGGCACTGCGGCGCAATGCTAGAGGCGTCAGTACAGACCCAGGTTCGTTGGTGTGGTTGGCTAAGCGGGCGGGTGTTAAGAGCGTGGTTAGGCGGGTAATTTTGAAGGACGCATGACTCAACCTTCACCTTCCGAGCCCGTTGGAGAATTTCAGCGACAAGATGAGATCGAAACTGGTGGGGAAAAAATATGTAAAAATAATCATTAAAAAATGGGTTTGGTGAAGTGTGTAGGTGGTTGCGTTCCACCTTTTTCTCTCTTCTGTGGAACTATTTCTCAAGGTCTACAGTAAATTCAAATCTCATGACTGGTTTCAACTCTCGAGCTGCATGCTGTTGACCAACACTATGGGGGTAGTCGACACACATTGTTAGGGATCTCTAAAGAGCATTCAACCTTGAGCCATCGAGAGCCACTTCTTAGGGAAGCTTTTATCTGGGTTATCTTGGGTAAGTCTGTCAAGGGGTGGGGCAACAGGGCATAGCTAGCTAGTGTTTACGGATGGAGTTGGACGAAGTTATCTTGGTCCTTCTATTTGTGGCAGTTCTATCTGAGAAAAGGCTTGTGTACAGTAAGCTGAGGCCAGGATCTGTTTGGAAAGTTTTGAAGTTTGTGTGTACTGTCTTGGACATTGCCATGGTCTGGTCTTTTGGACTAATACACATTGTTCTTGGGTATTACTGGCCTTGGTCCCAATAGAGATGGTCTGGGTAAGTCCAGACCAGGCCTGGGTACCAGCCAGTGAACTGTGACGGTAAATATCCAGTCAGTGACCTCTGCTGCCCAGCCACTCAGCTAACACCTCACCTTATTAGGGTAGATTGAACCGAGTGAGCTGGCTACAAACAAGGCCAACCTATCTTCCAGTGTGTCAGAGTGCGTGCATGTTTTGAAGGGAATGTGTCTGACCTTGTGCAGTTCTCTGACTGTCCAAGGACCAATGACTGTTATGACAGCAAGCTGGGACAGTAAATTTAGACCATTGGTCCTTCTACAAGTGTCTGAGGAAATGTAGCACTCCCAAATACTTCCCCATGTGGACTGTCCCTAATGGCACCCTATTCCCAATGAAGTGCACAACTTTTGGCAATCGAGCCCTTTTTCTTCTTACCCAGAGTCCGATCAACTCACTGTTACTATTTTTATTTCTCTGTGTGGAGTTGGAAGGAACTTGAAGGTAGGCAATAACTGGAAGTCTACAAGAACCGCTAGCATGGTAATCCTAGTTAGCAATTGCGCTAACGCTAGTTAGCAACTTCCTTCAAATTGCATGCAGGGAAATAAAAAATGGAATCCGTGAAAGCGGAAAGTGGGATAATTATGTTGCGCTATCCCTTTTAAAAGCAGTCTTGGCAGAAAAAATGAGATTTTTCGCAGTGGCAGTTAAATTGAAGGGCAACACTATCTTTACCTCTTCATGCTATGCCTACCTTCTGTATTAGTTTCTGGTTCTGTTTGAGTGATGGACTCTGGGCTGAGCACTGCTATGTGTCTGTAGAGACAACATGGCCAAACGTGCTGGACCCCGCCATCGTTAATTTGCCAGAAGAGGGATATACAGCATTTCCTGTGGGAGAAACAGTAAATCTGGGCTTTATTTCTGAGGGGGAGGCCTGGGATGAGAGGTTGAGTTCTGGGCCCAGATTATGAGACAAACCTGCTAACATTTCCTGCTTTCCTTCTCCACGTCACGCACGCATACACACTATCAACGGGCTTGAGGAGAGACGCTGGGGTCATTTAAAGTGCCATTGCGGTCACTGGATGTCTAAGTGTTTGTATACAGTAATTCAATTCTTATGTTGAATTAATCTGACACCCAGGCATCTGTGTTGTGTATAATTGGTGGGGAGGTGTGGACATGCTGCTGTTAGGATGATAGAGGTCTCATCGTTGGCCTGTTTTTGTTCAACATAAAAAAAAAAAGTGATTTGCTTGGATTGCCTCAGAGCTGGCTTTTGGGTACTGATCAAATTCAAAATTTGTCAAATTGCTGGTGTTTGTTTAGTATTACAAACTCTTCCTCCTTCTCGTCTCCTTATCAGTAACTGTACTAACAAAGATCAAAATGACATGACCTTTCAGACAACAACAACAAAATATGTGCAGCATCATACGCGTCTATTTTTCAGACAGTAGAATTCTGCTTCGGCATAGAATGTTTATTGTTTCCCTGACAACAACAAACATTTTTTTATTAAAGAGTGGTTGTGCACAGGTAATTTGAGATTATTTGATTGACAGTTCTGGTTGCTTAGCGATTTGACGATGGTCCCGCTTCAAAAGCGGCATTCCTTTAGACAAAATGCCCATTCAGTGGCACTTTGAAACTATATCCAGAGACGGTTTAGTTTTGGCATTTAAAAAGCCTTCGTGTACTCTTCAGGCAAACAAACATGCCATAGCCGAGACGCTTTCAAGGCACCACATTCCATATGTCTGAAAAGGTCATAACATTCATCTCTGGTGGTTTACCTTGAAGATTTGTTTTGGGATGCAGTTGCCAGATTGGGTCACCTTTTTGAGTGTAATCCTGTCTAGTGCCGAGCGACAATGTTTGACTGTCCTCATATCAGTAGCCAGGCGTGTAATTACAAGTTAGTGCCTCTCCATTGGACAACAGGACTGGTTACCAGATACTTCTGCGTGTGTGCATAAATACTGATAAGTGTTAGCTTGTTCTGTTTTGTACAGTCTTGCCAATTCCTATGCTCATTTGTTGTCATGTTGTGACTAAACAGCACACAGATCTGGGAATGGGCTAGTTGACTGCCTCTGGTTCCAAACTACATTTGGAGTCCTAGAGCTAGTACAGCAGGGGCCTTCAACCTTCTAGCCCAGGGACCCACTCCCAGGCAAACCGGCGACCCAGAGACCCCCCCCATCACATCTTATCGTCAGGTGAATGGCAAGTAGAAGTAATCATTTTAAAATGAATATATTTTTCGTAGATTATTAATATTTTGCCCTCCACACATTATAATATTGACATATAAAGATGTTTTGTTGTTAAAAACACTGGATAGGGGCAGTGAAATGCCATAGTAGTATAGCGTCTCCCTAGAGTAAATTAGGTTTAAGTGCCTTGCTCAAGGGGACATTGACAGATTTTTACCCTTATTCGAACTAGCGACCTTTTGGTTAGTGGCCCAACACTCTAGCCACTAGGGTACCTGTCACCCTTAGTATAAACTTTAATGTAGCCTATTAGATACAAATTTTACTTGGAACTCCTTTTTGCTAATAACTAAATAAAGGTTGGTGAATTCATTCAGTCCAAGCTTACCGGCGTCACACGCGGCTGCCTTTTTTTAAAGCCTATGGCCGCATTCCTCTGCCCAGGCGTTGCTGACGCATGCCAGATCTTACAACGCATGGATAGGTATTTTATGTATCAGCTACCAGCATACGTTATAGCAATCTGGTTCCTGAAAGGCACAGTCGATGACGTTGCATGCATCAACCAATGGTTGTGTGCCTCGTCTGAGCAGGGGACCGCGACCATTGGCTCAATATGAGAAGTTGAGGAATAAAGTTGAATTACATAAACATTTTTTCTACTGTCGGTAATGTCAACATGTTTGTTCTGTTGCTAGCGATATTCATAACGTTAAAAAAAAATATATATATAGATTTTTGGTTCCAACCGAAGTGTCTTTGTGAGATGCTGAGTAGGTGCACGGACGATCTTTTCATGTTGTGTTCCCACCGTGAAGGATGGAGGTGTGGGGGTGCTTTGCTGGTGATGCTGTCTGTGATTGATTTAAATTCAAGGCACACATAACCAGCATGGCTACCACAGCATTCTGCAGCGATACGCCATCCAATCTGGTTTGGCTTAGTCCCACTATCATTTGTTTTTCAAAAGGACCATGACCCAAAACACACCTCCAGGCTGTGTAAAGGCTATTTGACCAAGAAGGAAAGTGCTGGAGTTTTGCATCAGATGACCTGGCCTCCACAATCACCTGACCTCAACCCAATTGAGTTGGACTGGGAGGAGTTGGACTGCCGAGAGAAGGAAAAGCAACCAACAAGTGTTCAGCACATGTGGGAACTCCTCCAAGACTGTTGGAAAAGCATTCCAGGTGAAGCTGGTTGAGAGAATGCCAAGCGTGTACAAAGCTATGAAGGCAAAGGGTGGCTACTTTGAAGAATATCAGATATATTTAGATTTGTTTAGCACTTTTTTGGGGGGTATCTACATGATTCCATATGTGTTATTTCATAGTTTTGTCTTCACTATTATTCTTGAATGAGTAGGCGTGTCAACTTTTTGACTGGTATATTTCCACTTTTTATATTTCCGTGGAGCCCTTGCACTCCCTCCGCAGACCCCCGGGTTGAATACCCCCGAGTTACAGTACAGGTGTTACAGCAGAGCCTGCGTTGGTTTGACTGCCGATCCTCTGGCACCGTAGGGTCGTCATAGTTTAATGACTGATGTAATAGTACTGTTAGTCTGCAGGTCTGGTATGCATCAGATGGTGATAGATTTCTGTGGTCAAGGGGGACCAAAAGGCTTTGGTGTTCTGTTAGGCTGTTAGCCCCACCAAGCCCCTCTGTGGTGACCCAACCACACCTGTGTTCATAAAGTGTTCTTTTTTTATTTGAATTTATTCCGCTGCGCTTGATTGCGATTACCTGATGGAATGGGACCAATGGTATAGTCCCTAAAGTGCAATACCTGCCCCATCTGGCACTCCGGACAGTCTCAATCAAATGCTAAAAGTTTTGGAAAGTATACCATAACATTAGAACCCAGGTCTGGACCCAGCAGGAGAGGCATGAACATCAGAGCAGAGCACAATGTCGGCTTCTCTCTAGACTCAACACTGCATTCCTCCAGTGACAGAGTCCAGTCCTCCTCCTCTATCTATATGGGGATGAATGTTAAGAGTGAGTATGGGTCTGCGGTGGTTATGGTTGTCCTGTGGCTGAGCTTGCAGGGTGTCCTGCTGCCACTAGGGACAGTAGAGAGCTAAAATGTTTCACCCGTTCAAGAAAATGCTTGTTGTTGTATTGGGTGTAGGAGACGTGTTTCTCTAAGTATTTCCACAACTAATTGTTTCAATGCTTTGTATTTCAATCTACATATTGGAATAAAACTGATCATTATCTAAAAATAAATTCCCATGTTGGGTCTCTAAGTTAGGTGGGTTTGGTGTTATTAGTGTATAGTAGACTACAGACAAACGTATAGCTGTCTCACCTGCCGTGTTACTTAGCTGTGAGTGTGTTGGTGTGCCCAGACCAGATGAGCTCACCACGGAGGGAGAGAGAAGAGTCCAAACCTGCCACCTCTAATAAACTGATCTGATGTCACACCTGGGTTCAAGTAGGATGTGTTTGGACACTGCTACTGCAGTGTTGGGTTGGTGACATCAGTTATTGGCTGAGGAATCAAAGTAATTGTCTGTCTCTCCCTGTGTGTGTACCCTTAGTGTAAATCTGCAGGTCTGAACTTGTATCCTCTCTATCCCTCTGACTACACCATCTCATTCACTTTCTGTGATCACACACTACTGCTCTTTTGGATTCTCTAGGGATGGACGGCCATAGGTTTTACCATAATGATACCGTTAGTCAGATGGACAATCCCATGACTGGAGCTCCATAATCGCCTATTTCACATTCTCTCTGCCTCTCACCTTCCGTCTCTCTCTTAGCCTCTCCATCCCTCGGTCTCCCTTTCCTTTGCTCACTCTCTCTCTCTCTCTCTCTCTCTCTCTCTCTCTCTCTCTCTCTCTCTCTCTCTCTCTCTCTCTCTCTCTCTCTCTCTCTCTGCTCCTTCGTTTGTCACCACTGAGAGATGAGTGGAATTTATCATCTAGCTGAGACTTTAATTTTGTCTTCTCATCTCTCTCTCTCTCTCTCACCCTCCCCTTGCTCTGTAGCGTCCCACTGCTGCCTTGTCACTGGGCCAAGAGAACACAGCAGCACATTCTCAGTACTTCCACTCTACAGTATATACCTTTCTCTGAGTCGTCTGTCTGCAGGAGATAGAGGGACACCCAGCCTCTCGGGTCCAATCTGTGAGCCATGGGGCCTAGCTAATTTCTTGCCTGTAATCAGATTAGCAGGCACTGAGCAGCTTGAGTTAGGCTGCACTGGAGGATGTCTGTTTAGTATTAGCCGTTAGCCAGTTTGCTATTAGCGTTACTGCTGAAGGAGACTAGAGGGGAGCTGTCAAGAGACTCTGCCTGCACAGAGAGAACCAACGCTGCACTGCAGCCCCTACCACGCGCTACTACTGCTGATCGGGGATCAGCTCCCCCACTCTACTCTTTCTCTCCCTGCCCTTCTTTCTCTAACACTACCTGACTCACTCCCTTCTCCTTCTGCCTCTCTCTCTTTCTCTCTGTGCTGAGGGCAGCTCGTCCCGGGGCACCGACTGACTGCGTTTTTTGTTTCTCTGCATCACCTTGCAGTCAGTTGCCTGCCTGCGGGTTGGACTTCAGCACTTCTCTTTCTCTATCCCTTTCTCTATCCCTTTCTCTATCCCTCTTCTTCTATCTGTCCTCTGTACCTACCTGGTCTTGCAAGAATGTATCGGAACGCAAACCCGTGGATCTCAAACTACCTGAGCCATGTCAAGTTCTGCAGACAAGGTAAGATGGAGCTGAGGATGGGGCTTTGGGTCTGAGGGGGGGCTTTGGGTCTGGGTCTGAGGGGGGGCTTTGGGTCTGGGACTGAGGGGGGGCTTTGGGTCTGGGACTGAGGGGGGGCTTTGGGTCTGGGACTGAGGGGGGGCTTTGGGTCTGGGACTGAGGGGGGGCTTTGGGTCTGGGACTGAGGGGGGGCTTTGGGTCTGGGACTGAGGGGGGGCTTTGGGTCTGGGACTGAGGGGGGGCTTTGGGTCTGGGACTGAGGGGGGGCTTTGGGTCTGGGACTGAGGGGGGGCTTTGGGTCTGGGACTGAGGGGGGGGCTTTGGGTCTGGGACTGGGGGGGGGCTTTGGGTCTGGGACTGGGGGGGGGCTTTGGGTCTGGGACTGGGGGGGGGCTTTGGGTCTGGGACTGAGGAGGGGGGCTTTGGGTCTGGGACTGAGGAAAGTGAGGCAAAATGGTCTCTTAACTGGCCCCGTTTCCAGTTGTCCTTGCGCTGTCTGCAGCTGTAGCCTCCAAGGACGTAACAGTCGATAAGGGACTCTCTCTGACTGCAGGAGGAGGGAGAGTTATTTCTGGGCTCTACTTTCTGTCTCCAGTTTATTTGGACAGTTATGCCAGAGATATTATGTTTTCCTGTGTGTGGTTAGTTGCACATGCCTGAGTGTATTCGTCAGACTGGGTGACAAGAACTCTTGAGTGCGTGTGTGTGTGGCCTATGTTTCTCATTCTCACAATTGTACACAATTCCCACTCTCAGTAATGCGTCCAGAGAGTGGAACTGGGTGTTGAGTGGTGGTTCTGCTTGGTTAACTGGCTGAGAATTCACAACAGGTGTTCCTGGTGCCCCAACACCATTGGTTCCCAGCCATTACAACCCAGTAGGTTGTCCCAAATGGCAACCCATTCCCTGCATAGTGCACTTTTGGCCTATGGTCAAAAGTAGTGCACTAGGGAATAGGGTGCATTTGGGACACAACTGGGGTCTGATGGGTTGGGGGGGGTTGATGTGTGTTATTAGCATACATTTGACACACAGCAGTGTCCAGACCAATACATAGCCATCAGTCATTAGTTCAGCATTTGACTACTAGCGCACCGCTAACGAGTCCACCATGGCAAATAAAAAAATAAGTGCAATGTTCTTGCTAATGAAATGAGACTAGGCTTGGTTAGCCATTCATTGTCTTGATTGATTGTCTATAATTGGCATACAGTATTAGGATCTACCGTAGGCTAAGGGGTTTAAGGCTTTGATTGGCTCAGTCCCACCTGATTTAGCTACCCCTCCCAGTATTTATAAATCTAAACTAAACCCTTCCCTTTATCTCTGATGCTGGGGGAGGTCAGTTTGTGTGGTAGAAGATGGGGGTAGTAAGAGTTGTGATGTAAGTGATCCCGTTGTCGTTTTAGTGACATTTCTTTTTGGGCTCTCTCTAGCTCTCTAGGGCTGCTCTGCTCAGGGTAATCCCCTCTAAACAGGGACATATGCTCTTGAATGGTCATTTCTGCACACACTTAATTGATCAGCCCCATGTGGTTTTATTGCCCTCTCCAAGTGTTAGTACTTTGTGTATAGAACCTGTAGTATTAAGTCTGGAGGAGGAAGAACTTGCTCGGAACAGTAAACGGTCATTTCTCCCTCATAGCGACATGCAGTGTGTTTATCATGAAATCAACCACTGCTAGAACATCCAGGATTAGACCCCTTCATTGATGAATGACATCACTTGATCCAAATGTTTCACTTTACGACAGGGGTATCAAACTCAATCGGCACGCTGGCCATATTGGAAAAAATACCACATATTTGTGGGCCATACATTGCCTACGTTTGTTTTTACAAAACACTTATATACAACTGGCCCAAACTGGCTGTTTTTATTAGAGGGGGAAAAAAAGATGGCCTTTTTATAATGTCCACTCATGTACATGGGATGCTCTATATAGCATTTTAACATCTTTAAAACGAGATAAATAATTTGTCCACCCTAATCAAAAAGTGTTTTAATAACTGTAAATAACATTGTAACCTTTCTTTTCTTTGCATTGCATGGATCACCAGTGTGGTTGACTGCAGCATTGTTGTATGGTGCCCTCAACATGTCTGAGGCCTAGTTGAGTAGTCAGCCCAGGCTACTGCTCTAATGTTGCTGTAAATAGGCCTAAATGTTTTATTAAAAATTATTTTTGCAGGTTTTGTTTTTTTGGTTAGTCATTGTCAAGCTTAAGAAACTGAAGCCAGACTGCAACATTTTAGTAGCCTAGCTAGGACTGTGTGGCATGTGCCTGAACACTATCCCTCTGCTGTGCGCTGTAAATGGGACACATGAAAGTAGCATACCAGCCTGCATCACGCTGCTGACTTGCCTCTGAAGCTAAGCAGCTCTGGATGGGGAGACCAGATGCTGCTGGAAGCTGTGTTGTCGGGCCAGTAGGAGGCACTCTTTCCTCTATTAAAAAGAATGTATCCCAATGCCCCAGGGCAGTGATTAGGGACATTGCCCTGTGTAGGGTGCTGTCTTTCAGATGGGATGTTAAACGGGTTTCCTGACTCTCTGTGGTCACTAAAGATCCCATGGCACTTATCGTAAGAGTAGGGGTGTTAACCCCGGCGTCCTGACTACATTCCTAATCTGGTTCTCATACCAGTCATGGCCACCTAATCATCCCCAGCTTCCTATTGGCTCATTCATCCCCTGTCCGCTGTGACTATTCCCCAGTTCGTTGCTATAAGTGCTCTGTCAACTTACCTGGTAACACGAAAGCAGTGCAATTGATGTTGAATTACCCGACACAAACGCATCAGGCTGTAACTTCATAAAGTAGATGACTCCGCTGTTGACTCATTTATACTCGCTTGTGTGTCCTATTGTCCTTTAGTAGTAATTTATACACACACATGAATCCTTTATCTTATAACTTATTGACAACCAAGCTGACATTTTCTGTAGGTTACAGCAATGACCCATTGGAACCCAAACTTTGCATGGACGTTTCGCTTACAACACGTTTAAACTTTCGGTCCCGGTAGAAGATGCCGTTAGTGATGACATGATACACAGCGCACTGGATGGGTCTTGGAGGAGGGGGGTGTGTGGCAATGTTGGCCGTGCTTACTGTGACTTGTAGTGCAGTGCATCGTGGGCGGAATGGAAGCGGGCCAAGAATGACTTTGACGAACCCAAATCGTTGTGCGGGACGGATAGAAATGTGTCATGGATTCAGCACGCGGGCCTTGTGTTTGACACATGCTTTTTAATAGCTCAGTCTACATGTGTGACGGTGTGAAGAATGTTTTTCACGTTCTTTTAACACAAGGGTTTGGGACATCTGTGATCGTTGTCGTGGTTTTATGCCTGCGTGTGAACGTGTAACGCAGGAAGCACCCTCCTTTCTTTCAGTAAGGGTTCCCCTGCTCTATTGCGTAGGGCTGCTTCTGATCTGATGGTTCTCCATTCCCACCCCCCTGTAGGGCTCGACGTGTTGACTCATCCAGCACCTTTAGCGCTCTGCCCTCAACAGCTACCTGTTGTGTTGCACTACAAGGATACTGGGTTATAAAGGCTAATCCCCGATCTGTTTGTGCCATCTTGCCCATTCCTATGGTCATTATCAAGCTTTGTCAATGACCGCAGGAGTTGGCTGTTCAGCACGAACACCAGGCTAACTGTGGTAGGCAGTAAGGACAAATATCTATATTAGTCAATTTTTAATTATCTTGTCTACATTGAGATACGAGATTAGTGGAGATGTACCTACATACATTGTTGTTTTCCTTCTCTGATATCACTCTATCCCTGTCACTTTATCAGCTGGTAAAATGACCTGTAGGCTACGATATAAGGAGGGTGAGTTAGTATGTGTTTACCGGATACTCCCCAGCTGAAATAATACTAGTCTCGTACCAAAACACATCTAGGCGTAGGGACTCTTCTTTCTCCTCCCTTCTCAAATGATGTTTTCCCAAAGCGGGGGGATTTTAAACATCATCCAAATATCCTTAATATGGACTAACAGATCTGGAATGGCGGGTGGTTTCGGGGGGTTAGGGGTGGGGGCAGGCAAAGTGGAAACACATGTGTTCTCTCTGTCCCACAGAGTGAGTGAGTCAGTCAGTCCAGCCCTAGTCCGCGGTCAGTAGGGTCATATTCATTAGGGCACAATAAAGAAAAACCTTGTGCAACGGAAACAAAACGAGTATTTCTTATTGTTCAGGTAGTGTTTGTCAGTGTTCTTCCATTTGGTACCCAGTGAATATGAAAAAGAAAAGGAGAGCCACACACTCTAGGAGCTCAGATGCAATAATTGAATAACCTAATAACGTTGATAAACCCCGATGAAGACTGCTTGTCTGTCGAAACGTTGGTTATTCAATTATTTAGTCTGCACTACATGAGTGCGAGGCTCTCATGCTCTTTTTCATGTGTTCTACTCCGCTAGCCAGCACCTCGTCTAAAACGCGTGCTTTTCTTTCACCTCCAGATTCACCCAGTGAATATGACCCAGGGCACAGTGTTGTGGGAACGCACAGATCGAGATATGTTAAGTAGAACAAACATGTCTCTCTGACATGTTAATGAACCATGTCAGGTCTATTCGTGGCGTTTTCTATCGGCGACTTTCCACAGCGTTGAACCGAGTGAACAGGACCCCACTGCTCTTATAACCAACCACACTGAGGTCGAGAACTCTACAAAGCATTGAGCATTCTTTAGAAGGGCACGGTAACATCCAGCACCCACTTTTGTATTAGGCTTTTACGTTGCTGTAATAAGGGTTGTTTTTTTCCCCTGAGGATGGTGTGCCGTTTTACTTCACAATAGCTACCTGTTTTATAATCAGCCTGCTAATAGACTGGAGATGGGCATTAACAGTCACTGTTTTATGATCAGCCTGCTAATAGACTGGAGATGGGCATTAACGGTCACTGTTTTATAATCAGCCTGCTAATAGACTGGAGATGGGCATTAACGGTCACTGTTTTATGATCAGCCTGCTAATAGACTGGAGATGGGCATTAACGGTCACTGTTTTATAATCAGCCTGCTAATAGACTGGAGATGGGCATTAACGGTCACTGTTTTATGATCAGCCTGCTAATAGACTGGAGATGGGCATTAACGGTCACTGTTTTATAATCAGCCTGCTAATAGACTGGAGATGGGCATTAACGGTCACTGTTTTATGATCAGCCTGCTAATAGACTGGAGATGGGCATTAACGGTCACTGTTTTATGATCAGCCTGCTAATAGACTGGAGATGGGCATAACGGTCACTGTTTTATAATCAGCCTGCTAATAGACTGGAGATGGGCATTAACGGTCACTGTTTTATGATCAGCCTGCTAATAGACTGGAGATGGGCATTAACGGTCACTGTTTTATAATCAGCCTGCTAATAGACTGGAGATGGGCATTAACGGTCACTGTTTTATGTCAAAGAAAATTCAAGACCGGTCTTGATGGCCTTTCTACCGCAACATTGACATTAAACAGTTTCTACTTTTTTTTCTTTTTTTTTCTATACCCAAGATTGTGTTGGACATATTCAAGGCTGCTGCTGTCATCATAGGAACTCTTGAGGGTTGTGTGTTTTTAGTAGGGCAGAGTTTGACAACGGTCTTTGCATCGCTGGTAGCGGAGCATAACGTGTTGTGTTGACAAGTTAGAAAAGGCTCATCGGTCACCTGTGTGTGAGGGTTAGTCACCATGTTTATTTATTTTTATTTTTAGAGTTGCTTATATAGCTCCTCTGTATTCTGCCTCTCCGAGAGAGGCTTCTACTGGGTAGAATTGGTAGGCCTCACTGGCACTGCCACACACTTGCGCAGCCACACACACTACATGCACACAGACAACCTTGACGTGTGATCAGACTTTAAAGTGTCCATCCATCTCAATGAAATGCAATCATGCCTCTATTGCCTTGAGCTGTGACCTCCATAGCTACAAGCCACTTTAGATGGAGCCATAGTGCAATTTACAGTGTAGTGTGTGTGTCCTGTGAGACCACTGTCTGAACTGTCACCTGGTTTCTTCAAATAAACACAAATTTTCCCTCCAAATGCCACCAAGTAGTGCACTATAGAGGGTCATTTGAGACACATTCCGTTACATTGTTCTCGCTGTTACAACCTTAAGGCTGCACATATTTTATTGTTCAACATGATTCAATAAAGGCTTTTGTTTTCCAATTTATTCACTATTAATTTATATCCCCAGTGGTGCGGAAAGTCTACTTTGATTAATGTGCTTCATGCCGAGTCATCCTCAGATGTTGTTGGATGACCTTTTTAAGAGCCTCTCATACACTCTGCCTTCCACTGTGTTTTTGTTCATTTAAAAACTGTGCAATTTAGTTTGGTCATTCAAAATTGCCGGTCAACTCTTCTCTCACGCAACTGATGAAGAACTCTTGGTAAGGTCTAGTAGTCTAAATTGTGTTTTCTCTCCTTCTATAGGACTTGGGAGTGAGAGCCCCATCAAACTTGGAAACGCAAGACTTCTACAGAAGACGGCTCTCGGGTAAGTTGTTTTTTTCACAGATGACATCAGTATTTGTGTACTGTATCTGTTCTGTGTATGGTACCATTGCACTTCTATTAGTCTCTTCAGCGTGTGTGTGTGTGTGTGTGTGTGAGACACTGCAGCAGCAGGCCTGTTGGGACAGTGTCCAAACGAAGTGAGAAAGTGAAGGATAAGGTCACTAGTGTGAACGCCACTGCAGCATTAGTGTGATTGCGTTGTGTCAACGTTTTGGCTTGGTGTCAAGTACTCCACCCTCCAGCATTCATGACTGCACAGCTCTGCATACATGCATCCCAGCATCCATCCAGTTCTATACGTTTACAGTATGAGTACAGTATGTTTATAGTTCTATACGTTTACAGTATGAGTACAGTATGTTTACAGTTCTATAAGTCTACTCTATGTATGTGTGATTTAGTCCATTTGAATTCATATTGGAATGATCAATTGTAGGCTACCCCCAAATAAGGTATTTGTCATAATTTACTCCAATTATGAATTACTTAAGAATGGGTGTGTCGTGTGTTCTTAGCCCTGTAATAAGCTAGATCCCAACGGCCCCTTCCCTCAGATACTCTAGTGGTATATTTCATACCAGAACTGGTTTGTGGTGCAGATGTCCAACCCACTCCATTGCAAACAGTTCTTTCCCCACTGTAATGCTTTGCTAACATCTCTTAGTGTGGCATATTGTAGATTTGAGTCTGTGAATAGACCAACAGATTCTGCGACCTTGATGGGATTATTCTACACTGAACACAAATATACATATTTTACGGAGTTACATATAAGAAAATTGGTAAATTGAATTAAGTTCATTAGGCCCTAGTCTATGGATTTCACCTGACTGGGAATACAGCTATGCATCTGTTGGTTACAGATACCTTTAACACAAAACAAAGACAGCGTGTGGATCAGATAACCAGTCGGTATCTGGTGTGAGCAACATTTGCCTCATGCAGCATGGCACATCTCCTTCGCGTAGAGTTGACCAGGCTATTGAATGTGGCCTGTGGAATGTTGTCCCACTCCTCTTCAATGGCTGTGCTAAGTTGCTGGATATTGGCGGAAACTGGAACACGCCGTCTGGGGATCACACAGGCCATGGAAAAAAACTGGGACAATTCCAGTTTGCTGAAACATTAGGTGATGGCGGCAGGCAAATTGCACCACAATGGGCCTCGGCATCTCGTAACAGTATCTGTGTGCATTATATTGCCATAGATGATAAAATGCAACTGTTTGTTGTCTGTAGCTTATGCCTGCCCATACCATAACCCCACCATGTGGCACTCTGTTCACAATGTTGACAGCAGCAAACCACTCGCCCACACGACCCCATACTTCTCCAGCTTGCCAGTGGCCATCGAAGGTGAGCATTTTCCCACTGCAGTCAGGTCAAGACCCTGGTGAGGATGATGAGCACACAGATGAGCTTCCCTGAGATGGTTTGACTGTTTCGAAATTCTTCGCTTGTGCAAACCCACAGTTTCATCAGCTGTCCGTGTGGCTGATATGACGATCCCACAGGTGAACAAGCCGGATGTGGAGGTCCTGGGCTGGCGTGATTACACGTTGTTAGGCCGTTTGGACGTACTGTCAAATTGTCTAAAATGACGTTGGAGGGAACTTATGGTAGAGAAATTAACAGCTCTAGTGAACATTCCTGTAGTCAGCATGCCAAATTGCGCACTCCCTCAACTTGATATGTGGCATTGTGTTGTGACAAAACTGCACATTTTAGAGGGGCTTTTATTGTCCCCAGCACAAGGTGCACCTGTGTAATGATAATCAGCTTCTTAATTCATCCACCTGATAGGTGTGGCATATCATCTTGGTAAAGGAGAAATGCTCACTAACAGGGATGTAAACAAATTTGTCCACAAAATATGAGAGAAATAAGATTTTGGTGCATATGGAACATTTGTGATATTTTATTTCAGCTCATGAAACATGGGACCAACATGTTGTGTGTGTTTTTGTTCAGTATAATAATGAAAATGAATGCACAAAGTTTTGATAAAGAATTTCTCATTTTAGTTGTATTTCCAGGATTCACTGGTCGCTATTTAGATTCTTAAACACGTTTCAAAACAATCTAATTTCCAAAGATGCAAAACGTTTTAACATTTGGATCCCCTTATAACCTCTGAGAATGGGGGGAGGAATCGCTTGTTGCATACTGGAAATCTTATTATATAGTTTTTGACTTTTTGCTAGCTAGCGTTAGTTACCTGTACCCGCTACAAACCTGTACCTGTGTCAAACCTCCGGTATTTTTCATCCTAGACCTATAGATCGTTCTCGGTCTTTTTAAACGGAGAGCCAACATGTTTTCAGTACATTTATTTCCATTTAATGATTAGAACTCATTTTCTAATGCTCTCGTCTCTCTGCAGCAGACGTATTAATCAGGTTTCCATCCAGCCATTTAATGCGGATGAATGACCTGATGCATTAAAGTCACGACAGTCCTTATGGAAAGCATATTTCTGTCGGTAAAACTTCTCAATATTGAAGAAATAAAATGCACTAAACAATGTTGCCTTTTTTTGGTCTGTGAAATAGATTATGCGACAATTGCGGTGGAAACTATTTAATGCACAAATATGGATAGAAAACCATGTCACAGTGAACTTCGATTTAGACGATGACGTTGTAGCCTACTTCCACGAAATGGAGGAACATGCGTAGTTTATAGGCAGATGGAATAAGTGATGAACTTCATAACTTTTATGGTGGTTAAGTACAAGGTGATGAGCTTCGTGCAAATACATAATAAATATCGAGGCTAGGCCATCATGTGAATGATGCTGGTGACATGATGATTGGTGCTTGGCTGCCAATTGTAAAAAACACACTAATAATAAAGCTAGCTTTTTCCATAGCTCATCATATAACCTACCCTGGCCACGTTATTTATCACAACAGTTTGTGTGACAAAACCCTCCATAGAGTTGAAAATGCAATGGCAACACAAACTTCAGTTTTCATGTACCAAAAAAAAAAAAAAAAAGTGTCAAAGTGCTCTAATGTGCACTACGCCATGCATTTAACAGCTAAAATAGCCAGTTTGGTAGCAGCACACCTCTGGTGGGAAAATGCGCATCTTTTTCGTGCAATATATATAGGTAATAGGGTGCCATTTAAAATCAAATTTTATTGGTCACATACACATGGTTCGCAGATGTTATCGCAGGTGCAGTGAAATGCTTGTGCTTCTAGTTTTGACAGTGCAGCAATATCTAACAATTCCACAACAACTAAGAATAATTATACTACCGTTCAAATGTTTCACATTTGTATTTTGTCCATTTAAAATAACATCAAATTGATCAGAAATACAGTGTAGACATTGTTAATGTTGTAAATGACTATTGTAGCTGGAAACAGAAGTGGGAGGCCCCGGTGCACAACTGAGCAAGAGGACAAGTACATTAGTGTCTAGTTTGAGAAACAGACGCCTCAAGTCCTCAACTGGCAGCTTCATTAAATAGTACCGGCAAACACCAGTCTCAACGTCAACAGTGAAGAGGCGACTCCGGGATGTTCCTCTGTCCAGTGTCTGTTCTTTTTGCCCATCTGAATCTTTTCTTATTATTGGCCAGTCTCAGAGATGGCTTTTTCTGCAACTCTACCTAGAAGGCCAGCATCCCGGAGTCGCCTCTTCACTGTTGACGTTGAGACTGGTGTTTTGTGTGCACTATTTAAGGAAGCTGACAGTTGAGGCATCTATTTCTCAAACTAGACACTCTAATGTACTTGTCCTCTTGCTCTGTTGTGCACCGGGGCCTCCCACTTCTGTTTCCAGCTACAATAGTAATTTACAACATTAACAATGTAAAGCCAGTTTGCACTGTTCTGTAAAGGGACAGCCTTCATTTCTCAGAACAAGCATAGGCTGACGAGTTTCAGAAGAAAATTCCTTGTTTCTGGCCATTTTGAGCCTGCAATCGAACCCACAAATGCTGATGCTCCAGATACTCAACTAGTCTAGTTTTATTGCTTCTTTAATTAGCACAAGTTCTCAGCTGTGCTAACATAATTGCAAAATGTTTTCTGATGATCAATTAACTTTAAAAAATGCGAAACATTGATTAGCTAACAAAATGTGCCATTGGAACATAGGAGTGATGGTTGCTGATAATGGGCCTCTGTATGCCTATGTAGATATTCTGTTTAAAAAAATCTGTTTCCAGCTACAAGTCATTTACAACATTGTTAATGTCTACACTGTAGTTCTGATCAATTTGATATTATTTTAATAGACCAAAAATGTGCTTTTCTTTCAAAAACAAGGACATTTCTAAGTGACCCCAAACTTTTGAACGGTAGTGTACATATAAATATATGGATGAGCAATGACAGAGCGGCATAGGCAAGATGCAATAGGTGGTATAAAATACAGTATATACATATGAGTAATGCAAGATATGTAAATATTATTAAAGTGACTAGTGATCAATTTATTAAAGTGGCCAATGATTTCAAGTCTGTATGTAGGCTGCAGCCTCTGTGTTAGTGACAGCTGTTTTTCAGTCTCTTGGGATGCCACCAGAGTATAATCAGATTGTTCATTTCTCCTTACTGAAACATAACCTGTTCTGACTGAGCTATTCAGTTTTTATTTCTGCCCCCTCTGCAGCTTCCAGAAAGAGTTTTCGTTCGAAGGGAAGGACGACCCAGCCAAGAACACCAAGGATATAGATGTCAAGCTCTTGGCAAACCTCCCCAAAGGTGACTCGGTGGTTTCAGCGTGCTGTGCTGCATGAAACACATGACTATCTGACAAAGTCTGCATCCAAAATGGCACCCTATTCCCTTTTCATAGTGCAGTACTTTTGATCCGGAGCCATTTGGATGCATTCTCTGACAGACTTTCCCAGGGTTGTGGGGCTGAGGGAAGTGGTTTCTATTGTGCGACTGTGTTGGTTGGAAGGTTTGTTTGATGGCACTTGTTGCCTTGATAAGGTTCAGTTAAAGATAATATTGTGGGGTTTTATGAGAACAGCGTATATGTGTGTGTGTAGTCCTGGGGGGTGGTGTTTGTGTTTGGTTCAAATGGGGGAACTGGAGTTTGAAGACTCTTGACAGGAGCAGTAACCCTGGGGTAAAGGAAGGGATGCACCGTTATGACATTTTCGACCGACACCAATCTCCAATATTTTCCTTGCCAGAAAAACCGAAAGCGATAACCGTTATTTAAAATTTTAGCGGCTTTTTAAGCATTCTAGTACAGTTATAGTTGAAAGCCACACACACGATGACCAAAAAGTTATTTTGTTGGCGTTTACGTATGTCCCCATTACCAGTAAAACATAATCAAAATCTATTTCTTTCACTTACTTGCTGTACTGTTTTGTTGTTAATTAGTTCAGTGGTTTCATTCTCTACCAGGATTTCATCATGCATGTCAAGCAGTGATGTTTCAGCTCTGTCTGTCCATGGCCTCTCTTCCTCGGTGTGCACTGTCACTGTCTGTTTCCATCTTGTCCAGCTCTGTCTGTCCATGGCCTCTCTTCCTCGGTGTGCACTGTCACTGTCTGTTTCCATCTTGTCCAGCTCTGTCTGTCCATGGCCTCTCTTCCTCGGTGCGCACTGTCACTGTCTGTTTCCATCTTGTCCAGCTGTGTCTGTAGCATTTCACGTAAAACCCTGTTTCTTGTCTGCATTGAAGAGGTGGTCCTTGTACCTAGCGTTGAGCATGGTGGCGACACAGTAGAGGCTCAGAGAGAATGCCACCGATTTGCTTGTTCACAGCCTCTTGAGTACTTTTGCAAGTTTTAACCCCACAGTATGGGTCGGCAGTTTTGTTGAGCAGGCGTTTCAATGCCATGACAGAGGGTATCACTTCTGCTGCAGACACAGTTGAGCTTAATTCTCCAGTCAGTTGTTCGAATGGAGCTAGGAGTATTCATGTTTCAAACATGTTCTCAAATTCCATTGAAATGGCAGCTGTGGTATGAGAACCAGCACATTCTTGAACATGCAATACGGCTTTCCTCCATTTCCTTCCGACAATAAGTTGGATGAATTTTGGTACCATTCCTCCTGACAGAGCTGGTGTAACTGAGTCAGGTGTAGGCCTCCTCGCTCGCACACACTTTTTCAGTTCTGCCCACAAATGTTCTATAGGATTGAGGTCAGGATTTGAAGACCACACCAATACCTTGACTTTGTTGTCCTTAAGCCATTTTGCCACAACTTGAAGTATGTCATTGTCCATTTGGAAAACCCATTTGCGACTAAGCTTTAACTTCCTGACTGATGTCTTGAGATGTTGCTTCAATATATCCACATCATTTTCCTTTCTCATGATGCCATCTATTTCGTGAAGTACACCAGTCCCTCCTGCAGCAAAGCACCCCCACAACATGATGCTGCCACCCCCATGCTTCACGGTTGGGATGGTGCTCTTCGGCTTGCAATCCTCCCCCCTATTTCCTCCAAACATGACAATGTTCATTATGGCCAAACAGTTCTATTTTTGTTTCATCAGACTAGAGGATATTTCTCCAAAAAGTACCATCTTTGTCCCCATGTGCAGTTGCAAAATGTAGTCTGGCTTTTTTATGGCAGTTTTGGAGCAGTGGTTTCTTCCTTGCTGAGCAGCCTTTCAGTTTATGTCGCTATAGGACTCGTTTTACTGTGGATATATATATATACTTTTGTACCTGTTTCCTCCAGCATCTTCACAAGGTCCTTTGCTGTTCTGGGATTGATTTGCACTTTTCGACACCAAAGTACGTTAATCTCTAGGAGACAGAACGCGTCTCCTTCATGAGCGGTATGACGGCTGCGTGGACCTATGGTGTTTATACTTGGGTGCTATTGTTTGTACAGATAAACGTGGTACCTTCACGCATTTGGAAATTGCTCCCAAGGATGAACCAGACTTCTGGAGGTCTACAACTTGTTTTCTGAGGTCATGGCTGATTTCTTTTGATTTTCCCATGATGTCAAGAAAAGAGGCACTGAATACATCAATTGGAGGTATACATCCACAGGTATACCTCCAATTGACTCAAATTATGTCAATTAGCCTATCAGAAGCTTCTAAAGCCATAACATTTTCTGGAATTTCCCAAGCTGTTTAAAGGCAGTCAACTCGGTGTATGTCAACTTCTGACGCACTGGAATTGTGATTATAAAAATGAAATAATCTGTAAACAATTATTGGAAACATTACTTGTCATGCACAAGGTAGATCTCCTAACCGACTTGCCAAAACTAAAGTTTGTTAACAAGAAGTTTGTGGAGTGGTTGAAAAATCAGTTTTAATGACTCCAATCTAAGTGTATGTAAACTTCCGACTTCAACTGCATGCATAACCACTTCCTATGCTCGGTCAATTAGTCAGTTGCAGTTTGGACTTCATATCTTTTATTGTTGAGGCGGGGTGTAGATTTTTGTCAGTTCCTTATGAATGTCTCTCTCAGCGATTTTGTTCCTGTGTTGTAGAGAACAGAGTAGCTGGCGGAATCGTCACCTCATGGTTCGAAAACAAGACCCACAAAACAAACAATCTCTTCTTGCTCTAGATGTGAAAGTAGCCTGGTCCCACATCTGTGTAAACTCTACATTCAACTCTGTTGGATAATGAGCTCAAACTGTCCAACCTCACCTGCTGTGATGCCTTTCTCCTATCATGACTACTGAATTGGGAATTGATCAACTTGATTGTTAACGCTCACATTTTTCCTCTTGTACCTAACTTTGTATTCATCCGTTCAGTTTCAGAATTGAGGAAGCGTTTTGAAAGCATCAGCCCAAGCACTAGCTGGGAAATGAACAGGTATGACTACGACATTCAGCAGCTTCAACCATGTAATGAAGCAAGCAGTTATTGTAGTGGTGACTGTGATGAATAACAACGTGCGCGTGTGTGTGTGTGTCCTCAACATGTGGCCACTCAAACGGGTATTCTGTCATGTCAGTCAGTGTGTCTGACTCTGTGTGTAGGAAAGAGAGGATTGCCCGGCGGTTGGAGGGTATAGAAAGTGAGGTGCAGCCCGCCATATTACCCAGCTGCCCCGGCCTAGTGACCAATCGGCTGCTAGAGGAAGACACACCCCGTTACACACGTGCCTCGGACACCTGTGACCCCTGTGTCGGTGAGGATCACTAAACCGCACACATTGTACCTAGTGTTCAGCTATTTGCACGACCCACAGAATGACAGAACTTGAGCATTGCTAGAGCTCCATATAGTATATCATTATCAAAACCCGACCCACGCTTTTGGATATGAGCTTGGTCATTTGAAAGACATGCATTGATATATGCATTATATACACTGAGTGTACAAAACATTCGGAACACCTTACAAATATTGTTGCACCGCCTTTTGCCCTCAGAACATCCTAAATTTGTCAAGATATGAAAGCGTTGAACTAATGCTGCTAGCTATTGTATTATCATAATATTTTGTACACTGTCTATTACTTGTAGATTTGGTCTAAAGATTTTGTCTCTGTCTATCCCCTGTCACAGTGCAGTGTTACAGTAGGGAGGACCTGGAGAGTCCAGAGATGATGACCCATCAGCAGGTCCCTGCTCCAGAGAGGCAGTCGAGATCCCGGAGCCGGCCTGAGGGCCAGACCGTCCCAACTGAACCCATTTACAGCTCTGACTCTGCAGGTACCGACCTGGACTCCAAGGCAGATCGGATTGCTCGCTACAAGGCGGAACGGCGTCGGCAGCTAGCCGAGCGCTACGGTATGTCTCTGGACCAGGAACCAGACTCCACCACCGATCACTTCTCCTCCCGATCTGGCTCCGCCCGTGGTCTCAAGGAGTCTGACACCTCTTCGGTGAGACAGCAGGGCTACACAAATGTCAAGCCACGCCCCAGGGCGGAGTCTGTGGGTGATGAACCCTCCTACACCTCAGGCAGCTCCAGGGTGGGGAGAGTGGCCACCCAGCCACAAGGCTCCGGCGAGCCTGGCCAGGGGCGACCCAGGCTGGACTCGTTCACGGAGAGGGAGAGGGTGATGAACCTGGAGAACCAGCGCAGGGCGGGGCAGCAGGAGAGGAACATCAGTGCCCTCGAGCTTCCCTCTTCCGCCAGCTACATGGATGTGACGTCATCGTCGCCCACCTCGGCCAAGGTGCCTGTCGCTAACGACTACACCGTCACAGGGGTGCCCCCCAGCTCGCCCAAGACGACCCGGAAGTCTTCGCTGCCCTCCCCCAAACAGGGGGTGTCCCCTGGGGACCTGTTCATAGAGCAGCAGGCCCACAACATCCTCGGCAGACAGGGGTGAGTGGACCGACCTACTACACTGTCTAGTCCTCTTTCTCTTCCTATTGTTAAGGTTCTCTCTCTGTACAGTATCTTTCCCCTTACTGTAAATAAAACAGATGGAGAGAAGGAGAGGGATCATCGGTCTCTCCCTCTCTCTCACACGCACTCAGTCTCCTTGATCCCTTTAACAGAACTCTCACAAGGTCGTCCTCTTGGCAGGAACATTATCTGCGTCCAAATGGCACCCTACTCCCTATATAGTGCACTTCTTTTGGCCAGGTCAAAAGTAGTGCAGTAAATACGGCACAGGGTGCCATTTGGGATGCACACAATAATTTATAGCGTAGAGGAAGAGCAATCTGTGCATGCAGCAGCAGGCTCAGTCAAACCAACAGGGTTTACACACAGATGAAGTCCTCCCAGGTCCAGTTTTTGTTGTTGCTGCATCGTGTTTGATGTTGCTGCATGTACAGTGCCTTCAGAAAGTATTCATAGCCCTTGACTTTTTTCACCTTTTTTGTTGTAACAGCCTGAATTTGAAATGAATTACAGATTCTTTTTGTCATTGACCTCCACACAATGCCAGTGGAATTATGGTTTTTATTTAGATTTTACATTTTTTTACAAAGAAATGAAAAGCTGAAATGTCTTTTTTAGTTGATTAAGTATTCAACTTTGTTATGGCAAGCCTAAATAAGTTCAGGAGTAAAAATGTGCTCAACATGTTACATGATAAGTTGCATGAACTCACTATGTGTACAATAATAGTGTTTAACATGATATTTAAATGACTACCACGTCTCTGTACCCCACACATACAATTATCTGTAAGGTCCCTCAGTCCAGCAGTGACTTTCCATCCCCACAAAGACCAGGGAGGTTTTCCATTGCCTCGCAAAGAAGGGCACCGATTTGGTAGATGGGTGAGAAAACAAACAAAATACATGAAATAGCCATTTGAGCATGGTGAAGTTATTAATCACACTTTGGATGGTGTATCAATACACCCAGTCACTACAACAATACAGGTCGTCCTTCCTAACTCAGTTGCCAGAGAGGAAGGAAACTACTAAAGCCAATGGTGACTTTAAAACAGTTACACAATTGAATAGCTGTGATGGGGGGAGAAAAACTGAGGATGGATCAACAACATTGTAGTTGCTCCACAATACTAACCTAATTGATAGTGAAAAGAAGGAAGCAAAACATGCATATTTGCTGCAAGGCACTAAAGTAATACTGCAAAATATGTGGCAAAGCCACATAACAACAATACAAATTGTTATGTTTAGGGCAAATCCAATACAACACATTACTGAGTACCACGCCAAATTTCTAACCATTGTGGTGGCTGCATCATGTAATGGGTATGCTTGTAATCTTTAAGGACTGGGAAGGTTTTCAGGATAAAAACAAGAAACTGAATGGAGTTGGGCACAGGCAAATCCTGGAGGAAAACCAGGTTGTCTGCTTTCCAACAGACACTGGGAGATTAACTCACCTTTCAGCAGGACAATAACCTAAAACACAATGCCAAATCTACCCTGAAGTTGCTCAACAAGAAAACAGTGAATGTTCCTCAGTGCCGAGTTATTTAAGTCAAAACCCTACTTGAAAATATATGGGAAGCCCTGAAAATGGTTGTCTAGCATGATCAACAACCAATTTGAGAGAGCTTGAAGAATTTTGAAAATAATAATAGGCTAATTAATGTTGCACAATCCAGGTGTGGAAAGCTTTGAGACTTACAACTGTACTCGCTGCCAAAGCTGCTTCTACAAAGTATTGACTCGGGGGTGTGAATACTTAAGTGAGAGATTTATTTTTCAATACATTTGCAAAAATGTCTAAAGTGTTCACATTGTCATTATGGGATATTTTATGTAGATGGGTGAGGATATATTTAATCCATTTTGAATTCAGGCTGTAACAACAAAACAACAAAATGTGGATTAATTCAAGGAGTATAAGTACTTTCTGAAGGCACTGTACGTATTTTCTTTCTGTGCCAGAATATTTGAAAAGCGACTTGTAGGATGTAGGTGATAAAACTAAAGGAGTAGCTATATTTGTTGCTTCGCTGAACAGTTGCACAACCCACTTGAGCCAAAGTCATGAAGTCAACAAAAACCCCGGTTATGAGACTGCTGATACAATGCAATTCCAACAATGACACAATATTAGATGTTAGTTTAGATATTCTTTATTTGGGAGTCATGGTCCAATGCAGAGTTGTCTAGTCTGGAGACATGGCGTTTTTCTCTCCTCAGTCCCTCAAGCTAATTTTAACAGCCAGCTAGCTGTAGCCTGCTGGTGCTAAACGTTGACTCACTGAGGGGAAACGATTAGAGACACATGCTCCCATTCCACATCCCACAAGGCATCTCTATCTCTCTCTCTGCCCTCTCTCTCTCCGGTTTCAAAACTTGGCAGCGGCTGTGTTGCGTTAGCCATCAGGATGGGTGTTGGGTTACTGGGGCGCGATGTGACTCCTCGGTCAGAACTATGAGCACATACAGAGACACAGATGAAAGCCAGCAAGGCCACGCCGCCCACCTGGAGAAAGTTGAGTTTAAGACACGGAGCAGCTCTCTCGCGCTCTCTCTCTCTCTCTCTCGTTCAAGCGCTCGTGCTCTCGCTCTGTCTTTTAGAAAAACCCTCTGAGTCACATGCTGTTGCCCTCTGCTGGGTGAGGGCATGGCTCTGGAAATCTGGTAGGACAGATGGACATGCACTCAGTGACCAGTTTTGTGTTGTTCAATCGTTGCTCAATTGGTCTCAAGGGACCTAAACGTGTGCCAGGAAAACATTCCCCACACTAGTACACCACCAGCCTGTACCGTTGACACCAGGCAGGTTTGGTCCATGGGCTCATTCTGCTTACCCCAAATCCAGGCTCTGCCATCAGCATGACGCAAGAACCGGGGTTCGTCAGACCAGGCAATGTTTTTCCACTCCTCTGTTGTCCAGTGTTGGTGATCACATGCCCACTGGAGACGCTACTTCTTGTTTTTAGCCGATAGGAGTGGAACCCGGTGTGGTTATCTGCAGCAATAGCCCATCTGTGACAAGGATCGACGAGTTGTGCGTTCCGAGATGGCGTACGGCACACCACTGTTGCAATGTGCCGTTATTTTCCTGTTTGTGGCCCTCCTGTTAGCTTGCACGAATCTTGCCGTTGTCCTTCGACCTCTCATCAACGAGCTGTTTTCACCCGCAGGACTACTGCTGCACATTGTACACAATACATCAGTGGAATGCCTACTATTAGGTATTTTATTAGGATCCGTATTAGCTGTTGCTGAAGCAGCAGCTACTCTTCCTGGGGTCCACATGAAACATGACATTATACAGAACATTTAATAGACAAGAACATTTCAAGGACAGAACTACATCACTTGAGAAAAGGCATACGTAGCCTACATATCGGTGCACAAACTATCTACTGTAGGTCAAATTTTCCATAGACGTGTGGTACTGTGCATTGCGATACATGCTGCTGTGTGCGTCATGTCTGTGTGTCCTATCATTTTCCCAAGCTCCATTTGATGTCTCTTCATTGTTCATTTCGATGAACATTCCCGGATAGGATTTATTGTTTCATAGTTTTGACATCTCTCCAAATACCAGAATGATAACCGAGCTCCCAGCAGAATGGGATATCCACTGAAGTACAAGGCAGGTGGATGGATGTTTCTTGGTCATGCTAAATGTGAAGTAAGTTGTGTTTGTGCTACAAGTGAAGTGCTCGGGGCGGCCTAGCCACTCACTCACCCGAGGTGCGTTCGAAATTACACCCTATTCCCTATAATAGTGCACTACTTTTGACCAGAGCTCCATAGGACTCCGGTCAAAAGTAGTGCACTACATAAGGAATAGGGCGCCATTTTGGATGCAGCCCCCCCCCCCAGTGCCGCTGACTCACTGCGTCTCCCATCCCATTGGTGCAGCCCGGAGGTGAAACTAACCAGCAATTGGTTCCTCCAGACCGATTCGGAAGGCAACACCCAATCCCTTATCAACTGGCCCTCCAGGTACAGGGTGTTTTTGACCCTCCCTTCCCTCCTTCCCTCCACATTCCCATCTTTTAACCGAGCCCGTTATGCCACCTTCACATCAGACCTCATTCCTCATCCCTCATCAACATTAATGGGTTTTTTGCTGTGTTTTCATTTCACTGACCAAATTACCCCCCCTTCTCCCCGTCCCTGTTCGTGTTGTCCAGTGACTCTAAAGCCGTTTCGATCTCAATGCCTTATAGAGTTGTCGCGTTACTTACAGTAAGTGCTCTATTGCAGGACTCTCCCTCTTGTTTCTCTACTGACTAGGCCAGACTGTCTCAGGGAGAAGGGAGGATGAGGCTGGGAGTCAGACTGTGAGAGAGAACCCTTTAGTCACAGCTCATCCCCCAATCCTTTCCCAGCATTGACTCAGCAAATAGATCTTGTACAGTCTATATCCCTCAGGCCTACACACAGTCAGAGGAACTTGCAATTATTATTATTGCAGAGTTGGCTCCAGTTTCACCCCAAAACATTTACTCTAAATCTCCTTAGATCTTGGCTAGGGTTGCAAAGTTGCTGATAACTTTTGGTTAGAGGGTTCTCTGATTTCTTGCTTATTCCCTTGTAAACTCAAGTAATCTTCCAACCAGGATTCCTGGGAAACCGGCACGTTTTGCAACCCGAAACTGGGCTCAGATCAGTAGTACTCTCGTGGGTACGACAGAGCAGCCCGAAATAGATTCGGAGTGTATGTCAACCCTTATTCATGGAATTGACAGGACTTTGTTATTATGGTCGGATATACGATCCATTTCTGACCAGATAAAACCTATTATCAGCCACAAATCCCAAATGGGTTGTGAATAGATGGCTTTAAAAAAAAAAAAGCCACAAGTGAGGGTGATGCCAGCAAAGTATTGTCTGATTCTCTGCAGTACATCCGATATCAGCCTAGAATTGTGAGCCTAACAGAATGAAGAACAGCTGAACCTCTAGCTAGGACTTCCGGATTTAGTCACAAAGGAATGTCGTTCAAAGATGAGGAGAAAAGCAGACACGGTGAGCTGACCTTCCACAGCCAGTGCGAGGCCCGGTTGCCCACCAGATTCACAACACACAATCTAATACAAGCAAAAGCTACTTTGCTTAACTTTCTTCTTGAGTCTATAGGCAAAGGCATAATGGCAGTTAATAAGAAATGAAGTGTTCTGTGAATCCAGGCACTGGCCTACTCAGCTGTGGAAGACTGTTGTGGAAGAGTCCTCCCTGACCTTGAGTAGTAGAGACTGGTGACGAGAGAAGGCAGAGGAGAGGGAGGGACTACTCCCAGAACCACCCAACAATCACATACAAGTCTTACAAGTGCTACTGTTAGCGTTGCATTAGCCACCACCTGACAACGGCTGCTAGCTAGCCTAGCATGTTACCAACCAACCCCCACCACCTTTCAGCATGTGGTCTGACTGTGCACTGCGGCCAATTTGATTCCCTGTTTATTTGAGTTCTTCATGCATTTTGCATTAGTATCTCACTGGTCAGATGGTATTACAGTACATTCATATGACTATTTTTCTCTGGGGATATCTGTGATACTGATGACATTTTGACATAAATAAATGACGCATAGGGAGGAGGAGGGGTTGAGAAGGGAGAGGGGTAGATGGGAAAGGGAATGATTTATGGCTGAAGGAAGGAAAGGGATGTGTTGGGCTTTCACCATTATTTCTCTTTTCTCGCTGCAGTCTGAGTTTCAGTACAAACTGCAGCAAGTTTTTAACCCTCTCGGTCTCTCCCTGAAGAATCAGAGTTAGGGAGAGGCTCGTCAAGGAGGAGGGAATCCGACTGAGTCCAGAGCTGGGCCACCGTGTCGCTGAGGCCCCCCTGTACAGGAGACACCCCCGGGCCACCACCTTCCCCACAGCCCACCACCATGACCACCAGGCTCCAGCCACCACCAACCCTCCAGGCCCACAGCCAGCCTACTCTCACCCCCAGCCTCAGCTCACCCGTTCTGGGCTGAGTGATGACCCCAGCTATCTGTCCATGGACACCGGCCCCGGTCCCAAGGCACAGCAGCCCCAACAGCCACAGCCGCAGGAGGAAGAGGAGATGGAGGGAGAGGTGGATGAGGAGAGGAGGGAAGCCCATAGGGAGGGCAGACAGGAAGTGAGGACGGAGGGACTACTGAAGAGCAGGAAAGCTGTGCTGCCATCGGAGATCAGACGCAGGGAGAAGAGCACAGAGGACCCGCGTGGGAGCGGCCCCAGGAGAGAGGAGGAGCAGGCTGGCTACAGCAGGGCCCGAGAAGGCCAGGGAGTAGGACACGGGAGGAAGGCTGAGCCGGAGGGACCCAGAGGAGGGTGCATGGGAGGAGGGAGAACCAGGATGAGACTGGAGGAACCGGACACAGACCCTGAACCAATCAGACCTACAGGGGAACACGTCTCCCGCCTGCTAGCCGCAGAGGTCAGAGCCTCAGAGGAGCGCCAACAACCGCAGATTGACGACGCCATTTACATCCAGACCAGGGGAGGAGCCATGACCACAGACGCTCCCGTCTCCTCCAGGCGCCCCACGTCGGACACTGGGGCCCCTAGAGGCTCCATCCCCAAGACCCAAGAACCAGGGTGGGTCAGAGAGGCAGCAGTCCTGCAACAATGGGCCAGTGAGGATGGGATCAGTAACGGAGACCAGAGCCCTCCAGAGACCAGGGACGCTCGTGTCTCTGTGGCCAAGCTTCGTCACTCCTACCTGGAGGGTGCTACGACTGCTACTGCCCCCGTCGTCAGGAAAACAGAGCTGTAGGTGCTTCTGTAGTACAGTGCTGTTCTACAATCCATTCTGCTAGGAGCTGCTGCTGGCTTCTATCAGGAACTCGCTCGCTGCCCTGCCCTGCCCTGCCTAGCTAACACCAACCTCCTCCTGACTGAAATAATCGGTGTGATTATTCTGAACAGGGTTTCTTCTACTAACGCATAGTAGAAACACTCATCCGATCACTAACGCTAGCAGTAGAGCGTTTCGCGGCGGGGGGGTTGACTGCTGCTTTCTCTTGGGCCTGGACTAGCTGATGGACAGTATGGGGGGGGTGTGTTGTGTGTAACACGACGTAGTTGCCAATCAAGCAAATCTTTGCATGCCAATGGCTTCCCTCTCCTCCTCCAATGTAGAAAATCAGGGGTTGGGATTTTTGTGTGGAAGCTCGCCTCTGTTAAATGACTGCATATCTTTCCCTGCTCTTTCTTTCGTTCCCTCACTGTGCTATTTTCCTCTCTCCTTTCTTCATCGCTCCTTCTCCCTGTCTGCGTTGCGCCCCGAAGGGAGGAAGAGGTAGAGTTGGTGTACCCGGGGGGTACGGGGGTCCCCTGGCGAGGGCAGCGGGACAGTACAGATGTCCCGTGGAGGGGGGACAGGGGGCGCAGGCCCAGACTCTACATCTCCCCCGGAGAGAGTAGAAAGACGTCCGAGAGGTTTAGGACCCAGCCCATCACCTCGGCTGAGAGACAGCTGTCTGATAGGTACAGTGTGTGTACTGTGTTTTTTTTTTAAACGCATGTCAAACACAGAATTAGTCCTCGCTTCCCATGGTTGAAGACTAGAGAGAGTGGCTAGTAGTCTGCTGTGAAGGAGCACACTTCACAGACTCATCCAGAAACCTATGCATTCTCTCTCAGGCCGCATGTACTGTAGGCTGTGTGGGTGTTTTCATGCATGGCAAATATGGTCCTTATTTCTCCCCTTAGGAAAACACTAGAGAGGGTCGTATAAGGAAGTGTTAGTTTAGACTGACATGAGTAGGGTTGCAAAGGGAGGGTATATTACTGGGAACTTTACTTCAGGTTATTGCAGGTGTCTGTAATTGTGTGGCCTTATCACGTGTAAAATATATACAATTATTCAACACGTATTCAGACTGGTGGCAGTTTTATAAAAAGTCAATAGCGAAAATAATGCCTTTTTTTTCATTAAGTAGGCTAGTTTCTCTTCAACTATATGGTGTATATATAATAGAAACGTATGGACATGGATATAAAAAAATGAATTAAATGTTTGTCATTGAAGTATGATTAGATTTTCTGTTAATCACACATCTCTGTCATAAAAGGTACACTTTTCCTCAACTTTATCTAAAGTGAAGTGCGATGTTAGTTCAGGAAAGACTTTTAATTGTTCATTTTAATTGTGTTTACGTGGCGGGGGGGTTATTTTAAGATGCTCGTTAGAGGTACAGTTTCGGATGTTTTTCGGGAAGATGGGAAGGGACTCGCTTCAGGGGGAAGCTGGTTCCACCATTGGGGTGCCAGGACAGAGAAAAGCTTGGGCTAAGTGGGAACTTGCCCTCCTGTAGGGGTGGGAGGGCCAAGAGACCTGCGGTGGCAGAACGGAGTGCTCGGGTTGGAATGTAGGGTTTGAGCGTAGCCTGAAGGTAGGGAGGGACCGTTCCTCTTGCTGGTCCATAGGCAAGTACCATGCATGGTCTTGTAGTGGATGTGAGTTTCAACCGGAAGCCAGTGGAGTGTGCGGAGTCTCTGCGCTCTTCAGCCGGGCTGCAGAGTTTGACAGGCGATTAGAAATGGAAAGGGGGATACCGAGTCAGTTGTACAAGTTAAACTGAAACGTGTCTTCTGCCTTTAACCCAACCCCTCTGAATCAGGGAGGTGTGGAGGGCTGCCTTAATCAACACCCATGTCTTCGCCGCCCAGGGAACAGTGGGTTAACAGATTTTTACCCCAAAGGTCTGCCGCCTGCATGCTGAGTCTATCCTGCCAGTGGATATGTCATGTGACACGCGGGCGGATGAATCACTCCTTTAGTTTACTGTTAAGGTCTAGCAGTCCTCTCTCTCGCTCTCTCTCTCTCTCTCTCTCTCTCTTCAGCAGACTTATTTCTATAATGCTGTCTAATGCCTTAGACAGGACAAGTCTCTCTGTTGCAATCTGATTTCTGTGCATGTGTCTCAAATGGCACCCTATTCCCTATGTAGTGCACAACTTTTGACCAGAGGCCTATGGTCATGCATTATGTAGGGAATAGGGGGCCATTTGGGACTCAGCCGGTATAATTTCTGAACACCACCTACCCCATCACATTACCCCTGTGGCTGCTGCTTTCTGTCTGCTCTCAATCGCTCCACTGCCTCTCTGGTAGCTGTACTCACAGTAGCAGTCCTTTACCATCGATTTCATACCACTTGATAATGGATGAATAATATGTGATTCTTGGTGAATTTTACTGCTTCAGTGCTGGTTTTTCCTTTTCTCCTGAAGGTCTTGTTTGGGCCCAGATCTACCCAGCACTGAAGGTAAGTTCCTTTTTGAGCTTCATTGGGAAAAGATTAAAAGGACTTTTGTAGCTGAGCTTTGAAAAGTACAAGTGCGTGCTATCGTATCAAGTTAATATGTTTACGTTCCGCAGGTCTGTAAACATTTTAGAAAGATTCCCTTTAATGAGAACCGCCTAGTGACGCAAGGCTCGTCAGTACACTTCTGATTTTTACAAAGTCGAAAATAAAAACATTTGAACTAGTTTTATAGAGTCATTATTGGTGTTCACAGTAGCATAACATGGCTACGGTTTTACTGAGCAGAGTACTATTCATCCATCTGGTTCCTATAAACACACACACACACAGTCAGTCAGCATTGTAGTGCGGCGTCAGTCAAAGGGGATGCTTTCAAGGTGATGTCATACTGTCCTGCAGTGTGTCTGAAATGGTACACTATTCCCTATATAGTTTAGTGCTTTTAGACTAGAGCTCTGGTGAAAAGTATGGCACTACATAGAGAATAGCGTGCCATTTGGGACGTACCCCTCTCAGATCACACCTGTATGTCTGTCTCTGCTGCTCGGTCTGCTTCCCAAACACACTGCGGTCACTTGCATCAGTGCAGGTTTAGCTCGTCTTTGTTTTATACACATTACAGACGATGATGATTATAAACCTTTGGCCTGTAGTACTTCAATTTGCAGGTATTGGACTGGTATTTAAAGCCACTGTTTTGTTCATGATACAAGCAAGCTGTTTTATTATGGGAATTGGTTTTCAAGATTCTCAGAATCTGGCTCCATTTGACACTTTGGATTTTTGCTATCATTCTCTCTCGGTTCCTCCCCTCTCTGTCTCTCTGTCGTTCTCTTCTCTCTCTCTAGCGGATGAAGAGAAGTTGGATGAGAGGGCCAAGTTAAGTGTTGCAGCCAAGCGGTCTCTCTTCAGGGTACGAAAGAACACAATGTTGCTTTGGTGTTTTCTCTCACCTGTGTTTATGTTGCATCCGGCTAGCAAGGCGTGGACATGAGCTTGTAGACACACACACACACACACAGCGTTCCTTCTCTGTGACTCAGTTACTCCACACATTGCTGTGAGCGGAGCAGCTTGATTTAGGCCCGACACAGACCGACGGAGAGAAATATGCCACTAATCAACTACATAAGCATTGAAACGGTCTACTTTTCCATACAGAGTCGTCTTTTGGCCAACTTGCATGTGGAATATACTGTCAAGAAGTGCATAGCTGTCCAAGTCATAGTAATAACACAGAGACCGCATATTTTTGAACTGAAGTCATAGTTTGCTCAAGCAGAGCGGGCCAAGCCTTTGTGCTCTTGCCAACTCCATCGCTGTCGTTGGCATGACAATTCCACCAGGAGTTGGCAAGAGAGCACACCGGCACAAGAGGCGAAGTGAGAGAGCTGACCCGCCCCAAAAATGTTCACACACAAATAAAGCGGAATGTTTTATATACGGGTATTTTTTTGTACTGGAGGTCAATGAGAGTTTTGAGTTAGGTCAACATAACTTTTAATTGCTCATTTGCTATGTGAGGCCTATTTGATCAAGTATACGTTTGGTAATGCTTGCACGAATGTACTGATATAAGTGGACGCGGGTGACACCTGCCTTTTTGCACACCTTAATTTCCATTCGTTAGAATGGAGACCTTAGTATCTTGTCAGCACATAGACTGTCTTTGCAGGCACTCGGGCAAAGGTCAAGAACAGTGATCGCGTGCTTTCTTTTCAATCTGCCTCATGCTAACATCTTGGGCTACATCATGATTAACTCTGTCCTCATATTTTAAGACAGTCCACCTTCACTCTCTATGCAAATGCTTCGTTAAGATTTACAAAAACAAACCTTGCAACAACCATTTCTTCTGCTCTTTTGATGAGGTACTTGGGCATCTCCAGAGGCTCTGGTTAACTGAACGTGATTCTTTAGTCTGTATTGGAATTATGTTGGAATAGATTTGTATCTATTGGGTTCCCTTAAAACTGATAGTTTGAGCTTTGCGTTGAAATTATAACACATTACTTTGGTCTCCATGCATGGCCTCCGGCAGGAGTTGGAGAGGAGCACTGACGGGGGTGCCCCCAAACCCCAGTCCCGGAACGCGGCCATCGAGAGGCGACTGAGACGCATCCAGGACCGCTCCCGTACCCAGCCAGTCACCACTGAGGAGGTGGTCGTTGCTGCCACGTAAGTCCCAACTACACCTCCCTCTCCCTCAATCTCTTTATTCCTTCATCCTTCCGTTCCTCCGTTTCTCTCTTCCCTCTCTCTCAGCTGCCTGTGGTGGAAGAGCTGGGGAGGAGTGTGGGCTAGTTGTTTTAAACCTCGATCCATGAACCCGTAAAATGTCAAATGTGACCTCAACCTTTGTCAACACATTAGGAAACAGACTCGATAGCTATGGGTTACCTGTCAAAACCTCAAACCTAAGTGTCACTCCCTCTGTTCTGAGAGGTGATACTGTTGGCTCTCTGAGTCACAGTTAATGTGATTCAGGTGCTATGTTAATTCTGACATACTGTATGTTCCAATATATTGTTCTCACATTCCTAGCCTGTTGGCCAACTCTCCTATTTGATGTGCCACCTTTTTATACGTACCAAATGGCACCCTTTTCCCCGACACAGTGCACTACTTTTGATCAGCGCCATATAGGTCCTGGTCAAAACAAAAGTAGTGCACTGTGTAGGGAATAGGGTGCCTTTTGGGACGGAGCCATTTTGTTGATCGATTGCGACAGTCAGTGTTTTGATTTGAGAACATGCTATGTGATTTGCCTGTTGGTTCCAGTCAGTTGGTTAATATTGGGAGGATGGAGAAAGTGGCTAACAAGTCACGGGGCTTGCTACTGATCCGTAGAAAATATCCACTATACAATATACTCACTATACTCTGTCTTATTGTGAAGTCTACCATCTTCATTCACAGAGGAATTCCATTATTTGTATGTTTTCCTTGCCCTTTTAAAGAATTTTCTGGATCTTTTCTTCTCCTTTTGTCCTCTCTCTCTTCCTGTTGTCACCTGTGTCCCCGTGTGACTCTGTCTCTGTCCCCTCTGTCTGTCCCTGTCTGTACTGTCACTGTAAAGTGTCCCGGCTCCCTCGTCACAAACTGTGTCTGTCGATACGACCCTAGCACGCATACCGAGCCCCACACTAGTCAGCTGCACTGTGACACCATACAGGTACACGCACGTCAGCACACGCGTGTGCATGGTGTTTTAGAGGTTAGGGGTCAACCTGACCTGGCCCAGGCACTAATCTCACTAGCTTGGTCCCAAATCTGTTTTGTGCTGTCTTTCCAACTCAAATGGTCAGAGTTGGTAAGACTGCACAAACACATCTGGGACAAGGCTACAATTTAACAGCAGCTACATTGGTTGAGTGCATGGTTGGTTTTTCAATGTTGTTTTTGGAAGCGGACTAGCATTTGGTCCAAACAGAGTCTGTGTTTGGTTATATTAACCTTTGGTTTTGTGGAAATCGTTACTATAAATTTGTTCTCACCAGGTCAGGAGTTGTCTTTGGATGTGTGGCTCCCCCTTGTGTATTTTGCGGGAACAACCTGCATGTTTAATCTGTTGCAATTTTCTCTTTTCTTAACCCTTTATGATCTTACACTGTTGTCAAATTCATGGTATCCAAGATCTCTTTCAACCTCTCAAAAGATGTAGCACAGAGATTGTATTGCCCGGTTGACAAAGCACAATGATAGTGTATTTGTCCACACTGTGGGCTATGCAGTAGACTGTACACCCTGTCTGTGTGTGTAGCATGGCTCTCTGGCCTGCATGTTCCGGTCTGCCTTCATGTTTTTCTCCCCTCCCCGTCTCCCCCTCTGTGGGTGTTCCTCCTCCCAGTCTGCAGGCGTCCTCACAGCGAAGCGCTGCGGCCAAGGAGCAGGCCAGGGAGGCACGGCGGGTCCAGGATGCCCTGGAGGCCCAGAGAGAGGGGCAGCACACCACCACCACCATGCTCCTCCAGACCTCCTCTCCCCCTGAGGAGACACAGGCCCGGCACCATGTATGTTTTGGTGAATGATAGGACCACAATGGAAATGTGTTTTTGAAAGTTTTCTTTTTTGTTATCCTCAATGATTTGAAATGTGTATCGATGTGTGTGGTTGAATTGTTTTTAAAATTGTAAAACCAATCAAAAACCCAGCAGGGCCATGGGGATGCAGAGCCAGATCTGTCCACCCTCAGCCTGGCAGAGAAGATGGCTCTGTTCAACAGGCTGGCCCAGCCTGCTACCAGGGTGACCCGGACCAGGCCTGATACCAGGGGGCGCAGGGCCAACGCCCGCTACCAGACCCAGCCCATAACCCTGGGAGACATGGAGCAGGTAGGAAGAGAGATGTATTTATTTATTTACAGTAAATGGTGCCGGTAGGAAGAGGTGTATTTATTTACAGTAAATGGTGCCGGTAGGAGGGGTTCTATCTGTATCTCTGTGACGTGATCATTGCTGTAATCTCGTTCTAACGTTGATTCGTTGATTTTTTGTGGCAACCTGTTTAATATCGTTTCAAAGAAATGTTTCACTCGCACACCTTTTTCCTAAGTGTGTGAGACTGTATGTATCTCTGGAACAGGACCCCTCAGACACAGACACTTTTGATGAACAGGAGCTGTGTGACAAGGGCCCAGTAGAAGTCCCTCAGGGCCAGTGCGGCATTACACAAGTAAGGCTCTACCATGGCACTGCGGCCATTTTGGCTCACCAGTGCCCCTGCGTTTACCTGCAACTAGTGTTACGCTTGGCTCTTGGCAACACTTTAGCATCGTCCATGTGCTTCTTGTCGTCGTTTTGTTGCGCAATTCTAGAACATGCAATAGCATTATCTGGGCAAGCAGCAAGTGTCCCATTTCAGTCTATCATGAGGCCGTTTCATGTGGTTCTTGAAACCGCCGCACTCAGAACTGGTACATTGACCCAAATTAGAACGTCATCTTCATTAGAGAGACGTTTTGAGTGTGGGATGCTCTTCTGATTTTAATCTGGGGCTGCTTCATCTGAAAGTGGAGTACAGTGGCATCGCATGCCCTAGAAGCTTTTGAAGAAAAGCCTGATTCAATACGCACGTGTGGCTTCTGCTGCTCGTTCTTCATTGGCCTGTGACGAAGACATTGTTGTGTGATGTGCGGACGAAGGCCGGGAATGGCTTAGTCCCAAATGGCACCGCAGTCCCAATATTTCACTGAGCTGCTCTTTGGCATGAAAGAACCCGCTGTGGTGGAGGAGAGGAGGACAAAGGGCTGCTCCCTGGTTCATTCTCTGAATGGAGGGATGGACTGAATGCAGGTATTTGTCAGCCAGGGTTCATCTCCCACCAGTCACTGTGGAAACAAGGTTGTTGTGACTGAAAGAGCGGGATGAAAGAATGGACTTCTTGGACTGGTTAGTACGCCATACATTATAGGGTTGAAACACAGTAAGTCTTTAAGGTTCAACGCAGTCAAAAAACAGATCCCCCCCCCCCCCCCCGGGGGTTTTAAATGTATCTCCACACTATGCAGTTGGAATGATAGTGTTCAATTGTGAAAATGGGGATGATGTGTAAGATGCTGTTTCAAAAGATCACCTCAAATGTCAGCCTGTTTTGGTGGGATGGAGTTTTGGACTGCCTGGTGACATCCCCGCGCGGCAAATAAGTTCTAAGGCCAATCAAGAAAGACTTCCAAACCTCTGCCGGTAACAGCTCGTTTTCAGGTTTCCCCTCCCCAATCCGACAGTCCTAGCAAAATACTTGCTTGAGAAATATCTCTTGCTAAGAAGCCATGTTTGTTTTCAATCAAAATGTTTTAATAAAAAAAGAAACAATCGCAGTACGGTACTCGGTAGTGATTTGAGAAACCATCGCAGTACGGTACTCGGTAGTGATTTGAGAAACCATCGCAGTACGGTACTCGGTAGTGATTTGAGAAACAATCGCAGTACGGTACTCGGTAGGGATTTGAGAAACCATCGCAGTACGGTACTCGGTAGTGATTTGAGAAACCATCGCAGTACGGTACTCGGTAGTGATTTGAGAAACAATCGCAGTACGGTACTCGGTAGGGATTTGAGAAACCATCGCAGTACGGTACTCGGTAGTGATTTGAGAAACAATCGCAGTACGGTACTCGGTAGTGATTTGAGAAACCATCGCAGTACGGTACTCTGTAGTGATTTGAGAAACAATCGCAGTACGGTACTCGGTAGTGATTTGAGAAACAATCGCAGTACGGTACTCTGTAGTGATTTGAGAAACCATCGCAGTACGGTACTCGGTAGTGATTTGAGAAACCATTGCAGTACGGTACTCGGTAGTGATTTGAGAAACCATCGCAGTACGGTACTCGGTAGTGATTTGAGAAACCATCGCAGTACGGTACTCGGTAGTGATTTGAGAAACCATCGCAGTACGGTACTCGGTAGTGATTTGAGAAACAATCGCAGTACGGTACTCGGTAGTGATTTGAGAAACAATCGCAGTACGGTACTCGGTAGTGATTTGAGAAACCATCGCAGTACGGTACTCGGTAGTGATTTGAGAAACCATCGCAGTACGGTACTCGGTAGTGATTTGAGAAACCATCGCAGTACGGTACTCGGTAGTGATTTGAGAAACCATCGCAGTACGGTACTCGGTAGTGATTTGATATTGTGATAAAAGCGGCTGCCATTGGACCTTTTTAATCATTGTTCTCTCCTTTAATGGTTTCAAGGTACGAGTACAGCTTGTTCAGACAGAGCTTTGAGGTCCGACTACTCCCCCCCCCCCCCCCCCCCCCCCCCCCCCAAAACAAACTCGTCTCCTAAATGTTAGTGTTGTAATCTGAGCAGTTTACCTCCGACGAAACAGGTTTTTATCTCCGTTGTAAAATTGATGAGTGAAATCTGTCCTTTGACTTAGAAGATGAGGAAAGTCCTTGAACTTGATGCTGTCTGCTGAATAATCATAATACATGTGTGGAAACATCTTCAGACCACAACAGGATGTGGAAATGATGTCACCACAAAGATGAGACTCTTCTTAAAAGGGAACATCTTGAGGTGTTTGCTTTATTGATGAACATCTGATTTTTGTCAGTTGAGAAGTGACATTTTTGATCAATGCTAAATGAATGGATGATTGCGTCAGTATCTCCTCATCCTTGAAAAGACTGATTCGGCGTTATTCTTGGAGCATGATTCTGTGAATAGAGAGCGAGAGTGAGTGGCTGAACTCATCCTGCCCTTCAGAATGTTTGCTGCATCTGGGTTCTGTTCATTAGTGCAGACTGTAGCAAAATGTTTTGCAACCAAAAACGAAAACAAGTGGATCTTAGGTCACTCCCTGTTTCAGTCTGCTTCTTTTTGGTTACCAGTGAATATGACCCTGGACTCATTGTGCTTTGTGGTTGTCAGGGGGGGTGGGGTGGCGGGCGACATGACTGGTCGGGCATGGCTTTGTGATGTGGGCTGTGATTGGCTAGCCAGACTGCAGTTCTTTTGAACCACACGGGCAGGAAGTGCAATGAGTCACTCTGTGATTAGTCAGCGTGATTATCTAGAGATCCATTGTCTGTCTGGTAGCCTTGCTGCCTCTGTTACCGGGTGGACAAGCGCCTCTGCTGAGTGAACTTTCGCCCTCTCCTGCTGACCTTGTTTTTTTCCCTCTCTTTCTCCCTGCTCTCTTTGATCACTCGCTCTCTCTGTTATCTCGCTTTCTTTCCTCCCCCTCTGTCTCGCTCCCTCTTTTCCCTCCACACAGATCCAAGCCGGGGCCAGGTTCGACCAGCTCTCCTCATCAGCTCTCAGACCTGGGGCCACGGTCTCCACAGACCACGCAGGGGACATCCACCTGGCCAGGGATTGCGGGGGTAGCCCCGCCGAGGCCGCTCTCGCTGCACCCAACCCTGGGTACTACGAGAGCTCCATCCCCCGGCACACCAGTCCTCCCACCCAGATCACAGAACCCTTCAGTGCCGTCTGGAAGTCTGTGCCCGGCCCCCACCACCAGGCCTCTCTGGATCTCCAGAGCCACCAGGCTGACACGACCACAGTTCTCCCCCAAGAAGAGGAGCACTGTCTGGGAGGAGGGAAGAGGAAGCTGCCCTCTCCAGAGGGAGTTGTCAGACAGGCCCCCCTGCCCCAGCCTCCGGCCTGGTCTGGGGGGACGGAGTGGGAGGAGGTGCAGCGTGTAGCAAGGAGAGGTGAGGGTGTGGAGCCCCAGCGCTCGTTGATGAGATCAGAGAGCCAGGACCAGAGACTGCACCAGGAGCAGACGGGCTATCTAAGACCGTTATCACAAGAACTGCAGGACCCAGACAGGCTTGGGTCAAAGGTCATCAGCACTGGTAAGATAAGCCTCTAGGGGAACAAGCCTGACCGCAGGAAAGATGTCTCTTCTGTTTCTTTCACTTTCTCTCACTTTGCCTCTTGTTCACTCATACTTTTAAAAAATCCACTTCAAATTCATTCTCTCCTCTCTCCCTCATATGAGTGATCATTGGTGTGTGTGTGAGTCTTATGAATGAATTTCCCATTCCGGTCATTCGACAGATCATGTTAGCCGTCTGTGTCTTGGTGCACCCACTTCTATGCTCCTGTTGTATAGTAAATCCATCTACACTACTCGCATGTCAACATAGCTAATACTACCACACTTCACGTACCAGAGGCTTGATCTCTCGTTAAAAAAAAAACACATTTCCTGTTGTCTGTAAATTATGTTCACACACACACACTGGCTGTGGTTTCCCTTCAAGCTTTCCCTTATTTGACAGTTGGTAGACGCTAGCTGGCACGCCCCGGTTTGTCTCATTAGTCTGCATCAGCGTTTGACTTGTCCCCCAGTCTGCTAGGGCACGGACCAGTCAGAAGAAATATGTCAAGACAGATGGAGGGAGGGAGGGAGAGGCCAGTTGCTAGATGCAGAGAGGCATAGAGAGAAAGACTGGGAGAGGAGGGCTAGTAGTGTCCAGGGGGGCCACAGAGGGAGAACTAGCTGAAGAGCGAGAGGAACACTTACTGGTTAGTCGACTGTGTTACGTTGTGGCTTCTGTAGAGGGAGGTTCTCTGTTAGTGTTCACACAACTGGAGGAGAAACTAGGCTGAGGCTTTTAACACTTAGTGGCCGCTTTTCGTCAGCCGCTTCCAGCTTCTTGATAAGTGAGTGTAGATTTGGTGTGTGTGTGTGTGTGTGTGTGTGTGTGTGTGTCAACATGATTGTGTGTTTGATGTGGCTTTTGCTCTGCCTGCTGGTTATTGATTGTGCTAGGAGCTCTCCTAATGTGTGTGTGTGTGTGTGTGTGTGTGTGTGTGTGCGCAGAGCTGCCGGAGCCCAGCGTGTCATCGCTGAGAACAGCAATAGCAGCAGGGCCACTAAGGAGCGTGTCTCTCGCTCCACACACACAGCTGTCTCAGGAGCTGGGAGGAGCGGACTCGCACACGCACCGCAGCAGTGGTCTGGGACACGCACACAGCCTGGTCCAGTCGGAGCAGGAGGACATGGAGATCTCCGAAGCCATGTCAGCTAGACAGATGTCCATCAAAGACAGGTGAGCCCCTCTTCTCTTTCGCATCAAAGAAACCCTGGGTTGACCAGGAAAAGCCTCTAGGCAGTAGTCGTCTCCGTGCAGCTCGTTTGGGTCATTCTTATTGGCGAGGCAACTTCGCTCATTCGTTGTGTACACATGTGAGAGCACATGACATCGTTTTTGTGAATGCTGTGTTTCAGTCGGTCAGAGGGGACAGCGACAGCCACATGATTATTATTTTTTTTCATTGTTGTCTTGTGTTGGATATTGACACTCATGACTCAGTCGGTTTGTTTATGCTTGTCGGTATGTTTATGCTTGTCGACTTGAATCGGCTTTTGATCTGAGGCCTGTGAAAGACTGCTTTTTGTTTTTGAGAGATGGTGAGAGCCTCAGCTTGACTCACTGTGGGAATGTAGGTAGCAAATGAGGAGGAAATAAAGAGGCCGGGAGCAAGCAAGGGACCGTTGGGTTCGTTTTGACGTGAGTTCAAGGAATCTATTTCGGGCGTTAGTTTGGTTGGTGTGCCGAGCACTCCACGAGGAAGGTCGGCGAGAGAAATAGATGGAGAGAGAGAGATGCTCTACCTAACAAACCCCATTCCTCTTGTCTCTTTTAGAGGGAGAAAGTGAGCTGGTCTCCTGTCTCTGCTGCTGCAAATCAACTTGCTGTAGCCACGGTAGCTAGTCACCTCTATGGAGGGATATTATTAGTGGCAGCAGAAATTGAGTTTGAGTTGGATTTGAATTGAGCTCTACGGTCATCTCTGTCGTAATAGGTCTCTTAACCTCGTCGACGAGATTCGGTCTCTGCGATAAGTACCGTCATCCTCTAAGAACTAGGTCCATCGCTAAGCAATATACTGAGGCGTTTCCATTGACCGCAATTATTCAGAAAAGCCTTTTCTAAGGGGATCTAGATGGCTAGTCTCTTTATGAACTGCTGTAGCTGTCGATTGTAGTCGTGCCATTGTTGTTTTGTCATGCTCTGGAGAATTGGGGAATGCCGGCTGTGGATATATTAATTTAAATCTACTTTAGAGAATTGTAATGTTTCCAATACAACAGTGTTACAGACCAGTGGTTTCACACATCTAATCAAGTCATTACATAAGCTTGTTTCAGTCCGTTCGCCCATGTCATCATGCAGGCCGTTGAGTGGTTGCAGTTGTTAACCCACCAGGCTAGGATTGGCTTTTAAATTGATTGACATAGTGGAATAACATGTGCTTCCAATGACTTCCAAATTGTGTGTGTGTAAATCCACCTCTATTCAGAACTACCTGCAAAGTTGAGTGTGCGTCCTCTTGAATCCTCCATGAAGTGCATAAAGGATCTATCATTGGCGTCACGTCACATTCTTTAGCGGTTTGTGGAACCTCTTGCCTCAACAAGGTCTCGTGTGTGTGTGTGCCCAGTGGTTTGGTCGGTCGGCACTTCTTCTCAGCTACAGCTGCAGATGTCTCTCTGTGCCCCTATCCATTTCTACAGACGTCATTCTCTGACCCGTTCCCCCAAAAACAGGGCGTCCACTCATGGTTGGACACACAGCAGTGTTTGTGAGCAGAGGGCGCCACAGTGCCCCAGGCTTTAGGACCACTATGCCGGTCTCCTACTAGGAATGCGTCCCCTTTATAGTCCACACATTTTCCCCGGAGTCTCCTAGAAAGCTCCCTCTGCCCTCCAGGTTCCACATAGTCTGAAGCTGGAGATAAACGCTGTTGTTCTTCAGCCTGAGTCTCTGCGGGACTGGCTGTGAGTAACGGTTACACGCACACAATAATGCGATTTGTCGTGGCTAGTCAGATTTTGATATAGTAATTTAATTCAAACGTTTACATTGCAAGAATAACGATGTCCCTAATAACCCTGTTTCCGTGGACACATCTGAAATCAGGCTACCTGATGGCACTCTGATAAACGTGGAAAGTCGTCTATTCAAAATAAACATTCCACTACAGCGACCATGTTATTTCTGGGAAGCGCATTTGATTCGGAGTTCGGGACGTAGAAAGTTTGTGTAAAACGACTTTGTTTTTCCGAACTCACTTCGTTTGCGCTAAAGGAGGGCGGCTCACTCGGCCGGTGCTGACTCGTACACAGATCCAATACATCCGCTGGAGCGCCCATTGAGGTGTCTGCATGTCCTACTCATTTGAGAGAGCGCTCAGAAAAGCAGGTGTTTTAATGAGCAGATGAAAGATGAGCAGAGGAAAGTGTGTTTTTACATAACTCTTGCATAATCTGCCTACTGCCATAATCCGGTTTTATATCGAATGGTTCCTGTGCGTGTAAACGTACTCACTGTGCCACTGTGCCACAGTTGTACGCGTGGTTGAGCCCGACTGTGCTGTTGGTGTCATCTGTGTGTTTAGCTATAGTCCAGACTGAGGCTGACAGTGAGCCTGCAGTGTGACCTGCTCTGGTTAGCCTCAGCATCGCTCTGTCTCTGCGCCCCCAAATGGCACCCTATTCCTTATGTAGTGCACACATTGTGACCAGAGCTTTATGGGCCCAAACATGGTGTCGGAGCATCTACGCTCTCTGATTGGCTCCTTGTT